>NW_026882177.1:0-383799 GCF_032173495.1 Musca vetustissima | reverse complement strand
TTTTAAATTTGTTTAATGGGCTCTCATAAGAAGCGCGGATTTGTTAAATTTTGAATGGGTTCTCAGAAAAAGTGTGGATATTTTAATAATTTTCTTTAGATGGGCTCTCAGAAGATGCGTGGATTTGTTTACATTTTTAATGGGCTCCCAGGAGAAGCGTAGATTTTTTAAATTTTAGATGGGCTCTCAGAAGAAGCGTGGATTTTTTTTACATTTTTAATGGGCTCTCAGAAGAAGCGTGGATTTTTTACATTTTTAATGGGCTACGAGAAGAAGCGTGAATTTTAAAAAAAAAACATATTTTTAGATGGGCTTTCAGCATGGATATTTTAAAGTTTTTTTACTAATGGGCACTCAGAACAAGCGTGGATTTTTAAAATTTTTTTAATGGGCATTCAGAAAATGATTGAATTTTTTGAAATTTTTTTAATGGACTCTCAAATGAAGCGTGGATTTATCTAATTTATTAAATGGGCTCTCAGAGGAGTGGACCTTTTAAAGTGGACTTTTTAAAGAATATTATGGAAAGCTCTTTTTGACATGGGGGGTTATTTCAAGAATAGTTTTAGTTGGACTCTCAAAAAAAAAGAATATATTTAAAATTAATCTATAGCATACTAGACTGGATTGTTTTTTTTTTTTTTTGAAAAGTACTCAGTATATTTAACATTTTTTTTTTAAATAATAGACTGAACATTTTAAGAATATTTCTGGGTGGCTCAAATTTTTCTGATTGGTTTTATAAAGAGCAAACACAAGCGTATATATATTAAGGGTAGAATATATGTATAAACTGTATATTTTTTTAAGCATTTTTTATGGCACATCGAAAGTCTCTGTTCTTTAATAATTCCAACCCAATGCTCAAATGGAAAAAAATCTGTTATTGCTTTTAAAAATACCCTTTAACATTTTGACATTTCTGATGCATTTCAAAAACAAAAAGAGCACAAAATTAATTTCTCCCACACTTTTCATTAGTTGAAAGACAGAAGTCCACAGCCAGCTACCCGTAGTGAATATTAAAATTAATATTTGAACACAAAGCAAACAATAACGGAAAGCGTTAATTTCATTGCGGTTTCTTTCAACATTACGAACACACGCTGGCTACATCCTTCATCCTCAGGGTTTTTGCATTGCTGTCGATGATGGTATTGACATTCTTGAATTGTTGAACGGCTTGGTTTGGCTGGTGGCTTCTTTTCTCTGACAGCTGATGAATTGGCATTGAGGATGTTGTTATTTTTGTTGTTGATGTTTAAAATTCATTACACAATGTTCGGATGTTCGCTGGCTTAATGTTGGCCGGGTTATCGCTGCTCGCATGATATTGTTCTTCATTCATTCGACTAGCCAAACAGACCAAACTGACAGCATTTTAATTGCAAACAATTTACTCGAGCCTTTTTTTCGGTTTGTTCTCTGGTATCGGCTTTTTGCTGTTGTTGTTGTGGTTTTCTTCGGGGGCAAAATGTACGTTTGCTGGGTACATTATTAAAATTTGGTTAAAGAAGAACAACAGCAACAACAAAAAACCCCCAGCACGTATGGCTTTTGTGGTTCGAATCTCAATTTGTTGATCTACTGCCAAACATTGACATCGTCGTCGGCAGCACCCACAAGCTGTAGTTTTAACATTGAATTTGCAATGACTGACGGTGATAAAAATCGCAATAATGGTTTCATTAAAAACAAAAGCCTTGATTTTGCTTGACACTGAATGTGGTGTTTGATTCATAGAAAGATATATCTGTGACCTTAATTACAATTTTTGGGGGAAAAATCCAATTTTCTAAACGAAAAACTATAAAAAAAGAACAAGATTAAATATTTCATGAAATTAGAAAAAATAATTATGCAAAGAAAAAAATAAAAAAAATATTTAAAAAAAAAAAATACGCCTTAAAAATATTTTTAAACCAGTAAGCGGAGCAGTATAGTCGGACGGGGCCGACCATACGATACCCTACACAACTACCACGGAAACCGAACTTTCTGCTGATGTTTATTCCGAGCCTGGGCAATATTTCGTGATATTTGTACCCTCTTGCCCGATTAGAGGTAAGCAGCACCTCTTCCTTACACTGACATATTTTCCGAATATTACGAGTATTTAGTACAGCTATTGTCCAGATTCCTTTCACCGTGGGTTGTGTTGTGATGTTCGGCTTTCATTTGTGGTCTATAGATCGACTCGAAAATAACACAAAAAATTAAGTTTTCGGTCCACTTCATTCCAAAATTATTATCTGATCATCACTGAAAATTATAGGCGTTGTCCTTGACCATAACTGGAACCTCATGGAACATTTCAAAGCGATCAGCGCTATAGTTCCGCTCTCTAGAGTGATGATGGGTTACTAAATAATATACGAATACGGAGACAACTTTAAATATTTAGTTGTAACTCCCACATCCGAGCACATACAACAATATAATTGGTATTAGTTTAAAGGTCAACCACTCCTCTTGGATATAAGGTCAACTTTTCGGGTCTATGTCCTTCAGGGGTAAATATATACGCCATAGAATACACATTTTGTCATTTTTCACACAAAAGTCAGGGTCCATTTGGCCCGCTAAATATTGACCGATCTTTATCAAAACAGGCATGCTTATTCTTTGGCCCGATCCCCTTCTCCATGCAAAATTTCACGATCTTCGGGCCATTATTGCGGACTCTGGAGCGACCAGAAAAACAGACAAAAATTTAGTATTTGGTCCATTTCATCCCCTAAATATTAACCGATCTTCCCCAAAAACATCCTACATGCAAAAATTCGTGAAGATTGGTCCATAACTGTGGCCTGTATCGTGTTTACAAATTATAATGGACAGACGGACGGACGGACGGACACACATGTCTAGATCGACTCAGCTAGTCGAGATATGACGATCGGTATACTTAAAGGTGGGTCTAGGACCAATATTTCGCGGCGTTACAAACTTTTTGGACTGCACAAAGCTATAATACCCTGACAACATAGTTGTGTAGGGTATAAAAAAACCCACGCTTTTGGTTCTACTGAAAAAAGGTTTTTTAAAAAATCTACGCCTAAGATTCTACCTTACAGGGATGCCCATATTCGACGGACCCATCTGGCAACGCCATAACTTTTGACAGAGATGTCACATCGCTTAATGACATACCGCGTTTGAAGCGTCAGTCCAAGTAGATTTTTACCATGAACCAATAGACGCCACCCGAGCGCTCTGAAATAGTTGAAATTTACATTCAACAGAAGAAGTCAATTGTTAAAACTCAACTTGCTTTTAAAACTTTAAAAAAAAGGTGAGAAGTGCCATATAAGAGGCGAAGAGGCCATATAAAAGTCGCGGTCGGCCGAGAATATCGCTGTCGATTTGCATTTGTTCCCGTACAAAATTCAGTTGACGCAAAGAATGTTGCCTGCGGACAAGCCTCGTCGATTGGAATGGGCCCAAAGAGTCATCGAAATGGCCGAAGATGACGAGCAATTTTGGAACAAAATTATCATGTCCGATGAAGACCATTTCACATTGAATGGGACCGTAAATAAGCAAAATTGCCGTTTTTACGCCACTGAAAATCCTCAGAAGATTCAAGAAGTGCCTCTTCATGTCACAGTTCGGTGCGGCGTTAGTGCGAAAACGGTCATTGGGCCGTTTTTCTTCCAAAATGAAAATGGCCATGCTGTTACCATCAATCAGGAGCGTTATCGCGACATGATGACCAATTTTGTGATGCCAATTATTCGTCGAAAGCGTATGAGGCAGTTCTGGTTTCAACAAGACGGCGCTCCACCGCATACAAGTCGCATAACAAATCGATTTTCTGAAGAATTTGTTTCCGGGCCGTTTGATGTCGAAAAGTGGTGATTTGAACTGGCCACCGCGTTCGCCCGATTTGACGCCTCCTGACTTCTTCTTGTGGGGATATTTGAAGTCAAAGGTTTACGTTAACAAGCCAAGAAGCGTAGAAGCGTTCAAGGACAACATTCGTGAAGAACTGGCCGCTATTCCGGCCGAAATGTTGGCAAAAACGATGGAAAATGCAGCAAAAAAGGCACAATACGTCATCAACGCCAGAGGCAGCCATTTGAGTGGTAACATATTCAAAAATTGATGTAAACAAATCTACTTGGAACAAATTAAATGATTAACATTGCCAACCGCCAAATTTTTATTTTTTTCTTTGATTTATTAAAAAAAACATGAGTCCATCGAATATGGGCAACCCTGTATTTTGTAGAAATATTTAATTTTAAAAATTAACAATTCCCAAAAGAAATACAAAGTGTACGCGTACATTGCTTTTAAATATTGTAGCATATTTACGGGCTCTTGAAAATAAGTGTAATCTACTTGAGGCATTAATTTTCCAAAAGGCTTTGAGAAGCCATACAAGGATATGTGTAACATTACAAATGGCCTCATTAATTATTTTAATTAAATATCAATATTCCGAAAATAATCAATTATTGAAATTTTCCGGCTTCAATACAACAAAAGGTTGCCAATTTCTCTCTCTCTCTCTCTCTCTCATAATATAGCCTTTATTACAATATAGCCTTTGGCATTTATCACTTGTCTGGCTTAAGGTAAAATGGTAGTTCTTTTTGTAGCTCCAGCTCAAAATATAAATTCCATTGAAACGAAAAACTTTATTAAAAACCATAAATTTAAGTGGGGGAATTATAAATGAAACACTCTCTCTCACACACACACACACACTCACTACGATAAAAATGAAACGTATTTTTACTGCTGCTAATTGGCAATGCGGCCAATTACTACAAACAAAAAGTATTGCATATTTATAGGCTGCTGGACCAATGGACGGAAAAGAGAAGCTAACAAAAAAAAAATACAACAACAACCAGAAAAGTTATTGAATTTTATGGTCTGCTTGCAATTTACAATTGTATAGCCGACGTTATTGTTAAGGTCGTCATGGGTTTGGTATTACGGATTTTACTGCTATCAAAGAGAAGAGAACAAATGTATAAACCAGCTTTTATTTGGCAAAGGAAATGGAAACGAAACAATTCAATTTTTTTTTGCATTTGAAAACATGAAAAAATATTGAAAAATCAATAACTATTTTGTAATAACCTTCTTTTTTGAATGACAATTCAAAGAATTTGTATGCTAATCTTTTTAAATAAAAGCATACTTTTAGGATTTTAATTAAAATGCATAATAGATATGTACACTTTTAGATGCCATGGCGTTGATTATTTCTGGAAAGACGGGACCTCAAAGCGGTAGTCTTTTAAAATTTTTTTTTTGAATGTGGAAACTTACTTAGCTGGCTTGTGACAGAACTTTCGTTCCAAAAGCTGAGCTTAGAAAAAATTTCCAGGCGCGTCGGTCTTCTGCGCTATATCTAAATCTGTACCGATTTACACGAAAGTTAGCACACATCATTCTAGACTTAATTCCGTACGCTGTGCCAAATTTCATGCAAATCGAAATGTATATAGAGACTTTGGTGCACCATTTACATAAAATATGATAAAATTTTATATGGGAGCTATATCTAAATCTAAACCGATTTTCACGAAACTTGGCACACATCATTCTGGATCTACTTCAGTACTCTGTGCCAAATTTCGTGCAAATCGAAAGATATAGAGGGGCTTTGGTGCCTCATTTACCTTAAATTGGACGAAAATATATATGGGAGCTATATCTAAATTTAAACCGATTTTCGCGAAACTTAGCACAAATCATTCTGGATCTAATTCAGTACTCTGTGTCAAATTTCGTGCAAATCGAATGATATATAGAGACTTTGGTGCACCATTTACCTTAAATCGGACGATACTATATATGAGAGCTATATCTTAATCTGAACCGATTTTCCCGAAACTTGGCACACATCATTCTGGATCTACTTCAGTACTCTGTGCCAAATTTCGTGCAAATCGAATGATATATAGAGACTTTGGTGCACCATTTACCTTAAATCGGACGAAACTATATATAGGAGCTATATCAAAATCTTAACCGATTTTCTCGAAACTTGGCACACATCATTCTGGATCTACTTCAGTACTCTGTGCCAAATTTCATATAAATCGAATGATATATAGGGATTTTGGTGCACAATTTACCTTAAATCGGACGATACTATATATGAGAGCTATATCTAAATCTGTACCGATTTTCGCGAAACTTGGCACACATCATTCTAGACCTGATTCCGCACGCTGTGCCAAATTTCATGCAAATCGAAAGATATAGAGGGACTTTGGTGCCCCATTTACCTTAAATCGGACGAAAATATATATGAGAGATATATCTAAATCTAAAACGATATTCTCGAAACTTGGCACACATCATTCTGGACCTAATTCAGTACTGTGTGCCAAATTTCATGCAAATCGAAAGATATAGAGGGACTTTGGTGCCCCATTTACCTTAAATAGGACGAAAATATATGTGGGAGCTATATCTAAATCTGAACCGATTTTCACGAAACTTAGCACACATCATTCCAAACCTAATTCAGTACTCTATGCCAAATTTCTTACAAATCGAATGATATAAAGCCCCTATATATGCACCACCATTTACCTTAAATCGGACGAAACTATATATGGAAGCTATATCTAAATCTAAACCGATTTTCTCGAAACTTGGCATTGGCATACATCATTCTAGACTTAATTCCTTACGCTGTGCCAAATTTCAAGCAAATCGGAAGGTATATAGGGACTTTGGTGCATCATTTACATAAAATCGGACAAAACTTTATATGGGAGTTATATCTAAATCTGAACCTATTTTCTCGAAATTCAGCACACATCATTCTGCACCTAATTCAGTATTCCATGCCAAATTTCTTGCAAATCGAAAGATATATAGGTGCTTTGGTGCCCCATTTACATTAAATCTGACGAAACTATATATGGGAGCTATATCTAAATCTGAACCGATTATCTCCAATTTCAATAGGGTTCGTCCTTGGGCCAAATAAGTGACTTGTGCCAAATTTCATCCATATCGGATCGTAAGTGTGACATGTACTTTGTTTACAATTTAACATCTACAGACGGAAGGACATGCATAAATCGACTCAGAAAGTGATGCTATGTATATTCTCTTCCTTTTGCCTGTTACAAACATATGCTCAAAGACATAATATAGGGTATTATGTCTTTCACCACAGTGTGGTGAAGGGTATAAATATATATTTTTCGTCCTCAACAAGGTACAACATATTTTCGAGAGATTATATGGTTTATATTCATCCCCCCATTTTACTCAATTATTTACTAATTTACCACATCGTCTTGAATAAAAAAATAAATCGTGACGGCCATTAACCCATTGCATGCGAATGGTCGTCAAAAACCATTACATGCCAAGTCATGTAATATCATTTTGTTCAGCTTTTTATTGCTGGATAATTGAATATTGAAATGTTTCTTAGCCATGTTTGTTGGCCATAACATTAATACATTTAACGGGATTTCTCCAACGAAATTTGAATTGAGTAGCTGAAGCGGCGCTACCTAAGATGTATGTATATATGCATATGTATTAATATACCTTCTCATTTTCTTCAGCTTTCTGATCCCTGTATTCTGTTCTGCCCTGTTGTCATTAACACAATGTCTGACATTTGTGCTAAGCTTTGCATGTTTTCTTCTTCTTATTCTTCTTTGTCGTCGTCTAATAACTTTGTTATGGAGGTCATCTTTTTATGAATTCCTCTTTCCCCCTTCTCTTTCTCAAATCATTTTCTCCAATAGAATTTTTCACAACGGTGTAAAATAATCGCTCAATGTGAAATTAATGATGTGTGAAATTATCTCCCCAACAACAAGCTGACAGAATTAGGTGACGACTTTTGTGACCCAGAGGTAGACAGACAGACAGAGAAAAAGAAAGGGCAGTCAGTCAGGCATGCTGTCCAACATTTGTGTTATACATTTCCAACGAGAAATATTTTCTTGGTGAAAAATTGTTTATGTTGTTGGAATGTGACAGAATGATTAAATCATTAGGAGGAAACACCACACAGGTCATCAGACCCCAGTGGAAGTCGAAAGCGTGTTGCATTTTTTGTTGCTGTTGTGTTATTTTGTTTAAGCTCATTAACATTTTCAACATGAAATTTTAAGAAAAAAAAATAATAAAATGCTGCACAACATCTCGCCTGCGTATTTTATTGGAAAATTTATGTTTGAAAGCCGAACATTTTTAATTGCAATTTTATGTAAAGCAGCAGCAACAGCAGCTACAACCAAATGATGTTGGGTGAGTGCAGTCACCCCCACCCACCCATTCAACAACATGCCAATGTTTTCATTTCGTTTGAACTTCATTTACATTTTACATCGTATATTTATGTTATTGTTGCCATAAAACATAAAATCCGCTAAATTATAACATGGCCTCTATAATGAGGAGCAGCGTGCCTATGCCGCCCACTATAACTTCGATGACCCCTCAATTTTTGTATTCCTAAGGCGTAACATATGAAATCATGGGGATTATAAAATTAATGAAGATATGTTAACAAACTTTTATCATGTAATTTATAGAGGCGAATGTGTGCTTTGATTTTTTAATTATTTAAAATATAATTTTTCAAAAATATTTTATGAAGATGTTATAAAAATATTTTTTGAGGTATGACAGAAGATTTTTTAGAAATATTAAAAAAATGTGAGATATAACCGAAAGTTTAGAATTAAAAAAAATGTGTTGAGGTTGATTTTTTAAAAATACTTTTAAGGTTATAAACCAAGGAGTAGATTTTTTAGAAATATTTATAAACCAGTGAGCGGAGCAGTATAGTCGGACGGGGCCGACCATATGATACCCTACACAACTACCACGAAAAGCACACTTTCGGAGGTTCTATATTCTGAGCCTGGGCAATATTTCGTGATATTTGCAGCCTTTTTACCGATTATAGATCAACAACAACTCCTCTTTCTAAGTCTTGCATATTTTCAAAAAAAAAAGAAAAAATGGTCACTTTAGGTTTTGGTTGATTTGACCCTCGGAAAATTGACCGATCATCATCTAAACAGCCGCTCTAAATATTTGGTCAGATCCCTTTTCACCTTGTAAAATATGTGATGTTCTGTATATAATAATTGCCTCTAGAGCGACTAGAAAATCTGACAAAATTAAAGTTTTCGGTTCATTGCATCCCCTGAATGAAGTCTCAACTTCACCGAAAACTATATGCGTCGTCCTTGACCATAATCGGAACTTTATGTACAATTTCAAAGAGATCAGCGCACATTTCCGTCCTCCAATGGAGTAATAGTAATAATATGCACATAGTCACCTTTACTTAATTACGTATAACTCCCGCATCGGAATACATACAGGCATATAATTGGTATCAATTTGAAGGTCAACAACTCATCTTGGACATACTATCAACATCTTGAGTATATGTCCTTCAGGAGCAAGTATATACGCCCCAGAATAAACATTTTGTAATTTTTCACACAAAAGTCAGGGTCCATTTGACTCGCTAAATATTGACCGATCTTTATCAAAACAGGCATGCTTATTCTTAGGCCCGATCCCATTCTCCATGTAAAATATCACGATGTTCGACAAAAATTTAGTATTTGGTCCATTTCATTCCCTATATATGAACCGATCTTTATCAAAAACAATAGGGGTCTTCATTGGCCAGAACCCATCCTATATGCAAAATTTCGTGAAGATTGGTCCATAACTGTGGCCTGTATCGTGTTTACACATTAAAATGGACAGACGGACGGACGGACACACATGTCTAGATCGACTCAGCTAGTCGAGATATGTCGATCGGTATACTTAAAGGTGGGTCTAGGACCAATATTTCGCGGCGTTACAAACTCTTGGGGCTGCACAAAGCTACAATACCCTGACAACATAGTTGTGTAGGGTATAATAACCCAAGACGTAGACTTTTTATACCCTACACAACTATGTTGTCAGGGTATTATAGCATTGTGCAGCCCCAAGAGTTTGTAACGCCGCGAAATATTGGTCCTAGACACACATTTAAGTATACCGATCGTTATATCTCGGATATCTGAGTCGATCTAGACATGTGTGTCTGTCCGTCCATCCGTCTGTCCATTATAATTTGTAAACACGATACAGAACACAGTTATGGACCAATCTTCACGAAAATTTTCATGTAGGATGGGTTCTAGTCAATGATGACCCCTATTGTTTTTGATAAAGATCGGTTAATATTTAGGGGATGAAATGGACCAAAAACTTTATTTTTGTCTGATTTTGTGGTCGCCCCAGAGGCAGCATTTATGGCCCAAACATCGCGAATTTTTACATGGAGAAGGGAATTGGGCCAAAGAATAAGCATACCTGTTTTAATAAAGATCGGTCAATATTTAGCGGGTCAAATGGACCCTGACTTTTGTGTGAAAAAATATAAAATGTATATTCTATAGCGTATATATTTACTGGTGAAGGATCCAGGTATGGTCAAGGACAACGCCTATAATTTTCGGTGGTGATTTGGGATGAAGTGCACCGTTTTTTTCGAGTCGATCTATAGGCCACAATTATAAGCCGAACATCACAAAACAACTCACGGTGACGGAATCTGGACAAGTAATTAGAAGGGCTGTACTGAATATTAGCAATATTTGTTGACCTCTAGTCGGTCAATGCAAATATCACGGAATATTGTCCAAGCTTAGAATATAGAACCACAGAAAGTTATATTTTCGTGGAAGTTATGTAGGATATCATATGGTCAGCTCCGTCCGACTATACTGCTCCGCTTAATGGTTAAAAGTATATTTTTACTTTACTTGACCCCATTTTCTGGGTCAAAAATGTTTATGATTTAATTCGAATCTATTCTAATTCAAGAATGTCCCTACAAAATTTCAAGTGAAAATCTCAAGAACTCTTGAAGATATAGCCGATTTATTGTGTCAACATCAAGTGACGGCTGAAGGGATTCTCAAACTTTAAATGCGTTTTTCTCTTTTGCGAATGGCGGGCACGATAACTCAAAAACTAATAACCCAATCGATTTCAAATTTTTACACGTTTCTCTGTGAATGTACAGCTATCGTATGAACTAGGATAAAGCCAATCGGTGAAGATCTTCCTTATTTTTTAACTTGGTTTTTTGTAAAAAATCATCGATTTTTCAAAAATATTTTTTCAAAGGTCCGCCATTTTGTTAATTTTAGAGCGAAGTCAATAACCCTAGTTCATACGAGAGCTAGACATATACCGTTGGAATTTTCGGATTCCGATGTTGCAGTGAGGAGTTATCATGCCCGTCATCAAAAATAAGGACTTTTCTTTAATTACAAAAAACAACAACAAAGCAATAACAAAAATTTTTTGTAAATTATTTTTTCTTCTCGTTTAAATCTTCAAATATATATGTGCAAAGTTACAAACCTTAACGAGCACTGGTATTGATTTACCAGCCCTTTGAAAATCTTGAATAATTAAAATCGTGAATGGGGGGGTGCTTCTCTTAAACCAAGGCGTAGACTTTTTAAAAGTATTTTTTTGAGATCTAGGTCCCATCGATAAAGTTTTTTTTTTTGTATTCTTCTTCAAATATTTTTGTAGTCCTTGTATAAATCTTTTCTGTTTTCATAACAATTTTGCTAAATATATAATTTTCAGATTATCCACGAAATTGTATTAGTTTCCAAAGAAATCTTATCTCAGCGAAAGCAGCAGGCAACTATTAATATTTAATAAGATGCCTGACAGTATGCAATGAATTTTGTATACAATATTGTAACTTTTATGGTTAGCATGCTATGAATTGATACATAATTTTAGTTAATAGCATTACATAGAATATAATATTAACCGTAGGCATATTTGTTAATATTAAATTCACCTAAATGAAAGTATATAAGTTAAATAGGAATTATTAGCAGCCATAAGATATGCTAAAGAATTTCGCATGCTAATTAGGTAATCTCATTTGTGTAATTAATTTGAATAGGACATTTGCTAAATTTCCTTAGATAAAATTCACTTTGCAGTCCTCTTTGCAATGGTGGGTTAAATGAGGGGGAGAACAATATGTTTATATTGTTAAATAAAATAAACGTAATGTATTGCCTACTTTCAGGCTGTGGCTTTTTAACAATTATATTGTCGTATGGGGAAAATTATTACAGAACAATTGTTGTCATTATGTGTGACCACATACAACACACATATAAACAATTGTAATTAAGTTTAGTTGGTAGTTAAATCAATAAATAATACAATAGTTATTTAATTTTTATTATTTAAATAAAAATAAATAAATTAAAGGATTAACAAATGGTTTGATTTTAATAAAGAGCAAATGTGGTTATTTTTTTACGAGAACATCGTAATATATATACACTTTTTTTATTTGATATTGCCATTTTTAATATTAAATGTTTTCGTTATGAAAAATAATGCATACTATTAGGCAGTCACGAACACAATATCACAAATTCCATTACTTTGCAGCCTTAACCTATTCTTAACACGACATGAACTTTATGCTTTGAAAACTTAAAGTCTGCAAAATAATATCTGACCTTGACCCAAGTTCACTTTGCAAAAATGCCAACTAATCATTTGCATATTTATAGGCGTGGGAAAGAATGACATGTTGACTTGTTTTTAAATGCGAATTTCAATCGAAATGGTAGGCAAATGTTTTTGTTTCAGTCATACATATGTGCATTACATTTTTACATATAGATTGATAGATAGAAAACGTAATTTGTTTTAAATATGAGTTAAAAACGCATTTGCATACTTTTAGGTAAATAAATTATTGTATACTTTATTACTTACATATTATTTATTTAACATGTGAGATTAAATAGATTACCTTTCACATCTTTTTCTTTTTAGGTAAGTTCAAATTTGTTGTGGATCATATAATTTTAAATGGGTGAGTCTAAGAAAAAAATATTTGTAACCAGTGAGCGGAGCAGTACAGTCGGACGGTGCCGACCATACGATACTCTACACAACTACCACAGAATTCTATTTTTCTGCGGATTTTTATTCCGATCCTGGGTAATATTTCGTGGTAGTTGCACCGTCTTGCCCGATTAGAGGTCAACAAGACCTCTTCCTTACACTGAAATATTTTCCGAATATTACCGATATTCAGTGCATCCCTTCTAATTACTTGTCCATACTCCCTTCACCGTGGGTTGTGTTGTGATGTTCGAAAAAAAACACAAAAAATAAGTTTTCGGTCCACTTTATCCCAAAATTATTATCTGATCATTGACCATAACTGGAACCTCATGGAACATTTCAAAGCGATCAGCGCTATATTTCCGCCCTCTAGTGTGGTAATGGTTTATTAAATAATATTTGCATACGTAAGCACCTGTAAATATTTAAGTGTAACTCCCAGATCCGTGTACATACGACAATATAATTGGTATCAATTTAAATACCAACCACTCCTCTTGGATATACTATCAACTTATCGGCTCTATGTCCTTCAGGAGTAAATATATACGCTATAGAATACAAATGTTGTCATTTTTCACACAAAAGTCGGGGTCCAAAGCAGGCATGCTTATTCTTTGGCCAAATCCCCTTCTCCATGTAAAAATTCGCGATGTTTGGGCCATAATTGCGGCTCTGGAGCGACCTGAAAAAACCGACAAAAATTAAGTATTTGGTCCATTTCATCCCCTAAATATTAACTGATCTTTTCCAAAAACAATAGGGGTCCTCATTGGGCCGAACCCATCCTACATGCACAATTTCGTGAAGATTGGTCCATAACTGTGGCCTGTATCGTGTTTACAAAATATAATGGACAGACGGACGGACACACATGTCGACTCAGCTAGTCGAGATATGACGATCGGTAAACTTAAACCAATATTTCGCGGCGTTACAAACTCTTGGGGCTGCACAAAGCTATAATACACTGACAACATAGATGTGTAGGGTATAAAAACCTACACTTGTTGTACTACCTGCAAAAGATATTTAAAAATCTGCAACTTGAATTCTACTTCAAATATATTTAAAAAACTTTCAGCTTGGATTTTATTTCAAAAAATATTTTTAAACAATCTAAGCCCGAAGTAATACATAAAAAATATTTTCTTAAAAAATTCCCTAAAAAGTAATAATTAAAACATCCACGCGTTGTGTGGATCCTTGAAAAGTAATATTTAAACCAGTGAGCGTAGCAGTATAGTCGGACGGAGCCGACCATACGATACCCTACACAACTACCACGGAAATCTAACTTTCTGCGGATGTTTGTTCCGAACCTATTTCGTGATATTTCAAACTCTTATCCGATTAGAAGTCAACAGCACCTCTTCCTTACCCTGACATATATTCCGAATATTACAAATATTTAGTACAACCCTTCTAATTACTTGTACAGATTCCCTTCACCGTGAGTTGTGTTTTGATGTTCGGCTTATAATTGTGGACTTATAGATCGAATCGAAAAAAACACAAAAAAATTAGTATTCGGTCCACTACATCCCAAAGTTATTATCTGATCATCACCGAAAATTATAGGCGTTGTCTTTGAACAGAACTGTAATCTCATGGAAAATTTCAAAGCGATTTGCGCTATATTTCCGCCCTCTAGTGTGGTAATGGGTTACTAAATAATATCTCAGTACCTAAGCCCCTGTAAATATGTAAGTGTATCTCCCACATCCGAGTACATACGACAAGATAAATGGTATCGATTTAAAGCTCAACCACTCCTCATGGATATACTATCAAGTTCTCTGATCTATGTCCTTCAGGGGTAAATCTATACGCCATATAATACAAATTTTGTAATTTTGCACACAAAAGTCATGGTCCATTTGAACATGCTTATTCTTTGGCCCAATCGCCTTTTCCATGCAAAATTTTGCGATATTCGGATCATAATTGCGGCCTCTGGAGCGACCAGAAAAACCGTCAAAAATTGAATATTTGGCCCATTTCATTGGCCAGAACCCATTCTACATGCAAAATTTCGCGAAGATTGGTCCATAACTGTGGCCTGTATCGTGTATACAAATTATAATGGACAGACAGACGGACGGAAACACATGTCTAGATTGACTCAGCTAGTCGAGATATGAGGATCGGTATACTTAAAGGTGGGTCTAGGACCAATATTTCGCGGCGTTACAAACTTTTGGGTACTGCACAAAGCTATAATACCCAGAAAACATAGTTGTGTAGGGTATAAAAATCCACGTCCTGTGTGGATCACTAAAAAGCAATATATAAAACATCCACGCCTTGTGTGGACCCTTAAAAAATAATATTTAAAAAATTCACCCCGTAAAGGTCAGTGACCCTTTTTCTGATTAAACCTTAATCCGAGTCAATGACCCTTAATTTAGTTTAGTCATTATTCTGGGGTCAATGACCCTTAATCCGGATTAGTTCTTAATCCGGGGTTAATGACCCTGAATCCGGGATCAATGACCGTTAATCCGCATTAATCCTCAATCAGGGGTCAATGGCCTTTAAACCGGGGTCAAAGACCCTTAATCCGGATTTTAACTTAATCCGGATTAGTCCTTAATCCGGGGTCAATTATCTTAAGGCCGATTAGTTCTTAATCCGGGGTAAATGATCTTATGCCGGTTTAGTTCTTGATCCGGGGTCAATGTCCCGTAATCCAGGGTCAATGACCCTTAATCCAGGGTCAATGAACCAAGACCCCGGATTAAGGGGATTAAGAGATTAAAGACCTTTGATTAATCCTACTTAAGGGCCATTGACCCCCGATTAAGGATTAATCCGGATTAAGGGCAATTGACCCCAGATTTAGGATCGTTGAACCCGGATTAAGGACTAATCCGGATTAAGGGTCATTGGCCCGGATTAACTACTAATCTGGATTTAGGACTAATCCGGATTAAGGGTCATTGACCCCGGATTAAAGGTGATCTACCCCGGGTCAATGATTATTAAGGTTTAATCTGAAAAAAGGGTCATTGACCTTTACGGAAAGAATTTTTTAAATATTTTTTTAAGGATTCACACAAGGCGTGAAATTTTTAAATATTATTTATACCGATCGTCATATCTCGACTAGTTGAGTCGATCTAGACATGTGTGTCCGTCCGTCTGTCCATTATAATTTGTAAACACGATGCAGGCCATCTTTATACACAATGCAGTTATGGACCAATCTTCACGAAATTTTGCATGCAGGATGGGTTCTGCCCAATGAAGACCCCTATTGTTTTTGGTAAAGATCGGTTAATATTTAGGGGATGAAATGGACCAAATTCTCAATTTTTTTCAGTTTTTCTGGTTGCTCCAGAGGCCGCAGTTATGGTCCGAACATCGTGAAATTTTACATGAAGAAGGGGATCGGACCAAAGAATAAGCATGCCTTGTTTCGATAAAGATCGGTCAATATTTAATGGACCCTGACTGACCCTGGTCAAATGGACCCTGACTTTTGTGTGAAAAATTACAAAATTTTTATTCTGGGGCGTATATATTTGCTCCTGATGGACATATACCCGAGAAGTGGATAGTATATCCAAGCGGAGTGGTTGACCTTGATGATGTGGGAGTTATAGGTAATTAGGTAAAGGTTACTATGTGCATAGTATTACTATTACTCCATTAGAGGGCGGAAATATCGCACTGATCGCTTTGAAATTGTACGCCTATAGTTGACGCCTATGGTTGAGATTTCATTCAGGGGGTGCAATGAACCGAAAACTTTAATTTTGTCTGATTTTCTAGTCGCTCTAGAGGCTGTTATTATATGCAGAACATCACATATTTTACAAGGTGAAGGGGATCTGACCAAATACTTAGAGCGGCTGTTTAAATGATGATCGGTCAATATTCCGAGGGTAAAATCAACCGAAGCGATATATAATCGGTAAAAAGCAAATATCACGAAATATTGCCCAGGCTCAAAATATAGAACCGCAGAAAGTTTGCTTTTCGTGGTAGTTGTGTAGGGTACAATATGGTCGGCCCCGTCCGACTATACTGCTCCGCTCACTGGTTTAAATATTATTTTTTAAGGATCCACACAAGGCGTGGATTTTTTTTAAATAATATTTTTGTACGATTTCACATAATTTATTATATTTGTTTTAAATTTAAAATTATGGCCGTAACAAAAACTAACTTATACAAAACCATCGAAATTAACCTATTACAAGCTATTTTACCCAGCCCTACACAAGTTCAAGAGCTTAATTAACGGGCCGCGTATAGAAAGCCAAACAGTTGTTATGATTTTTCCCATGATGTCAAAAAAAAACCATTAACGCTTAACTTATGGTTTCACTGGATAAATGTCGATGACGACGATCATAAAGCGGAAGCAGAATGGTAACTTCTGCAGCGACGGCAGCAGTAAACCTGAAAAAAAGTTGTAATAAGAAAAGTTTTTTTTTTTTTGCTGTTGGTCTGGCTAATTTGATTTTGTGTTAATTTTTTACCTTCACCGTCGAAGTTACCGCCTGATGGTTGAGGTCACCAACACGTCAATGAATGAAGCGAAGGCAAAACATTTTAGGCCCTGACGAACAAGTGCCGCAGTTGGTGTTTTGTTTTGATTTCTTTTTACTCCACTACCGTGGAGCTGCAGTATGCAGTTGTTAGAAAGACTTTCTTCAATTTCATTTTGTTGCTCTCTTACCACATAGCGCATTTATCACATACCTGCGAACAGTTCGCATTTTGTACTTGCATTGCATATGAATTATGTTTTATTTTGCCCTGGTCGTTGTCTTCTGGTGTTGCTTCGCTTATGCGTTTCTACGTCAGTCGCAGAGACATCAGCAGGTTACATTTACGTTAATATGACAGACAGACATTTATTTTTTTCTTTTGGTTTTGTAAAATTCATGTGTTGGCAATTAACGGTAATTTCAGCGTATATTTGTTTTATTTTCCGTATATGTCGTATATGCGTGTTCATATTTTGTTTGGTTTTTCTTCATTTCCATGTCGACCTCCTATGACTTCCTCTTTGAGTTTTATTATTATTATCATTATTATTGTCTCTGTGTCTGTCAATTCATTTGTTAATGTCATTTATATAACGTGAATGTCACAGCGATGTGTGTTCGTGCCCTGGGTTAATGGAAATGGAAATAATTTGTATTTTTGTTAAGATTGTGCTTTTCCCTTTTTTTATTAATTTTAATGAAGAAAATATATGAATTAAAATTCTCGGAAATAATGTGCCTAAAAATATGCAATATTTCTTTCTCTGTTAATTGAAATGCCAAAAGGCGTAGATTTTTTTCAAATTATATTTCGAGGTAGTACACTAGGGCGTTCATTTTTTTAATATTTTTGAGGTAGAATTCAAGGCGTAAATTAAAAATCAGTAAGGAAAGTAGTAAAGTCGGACTGGGCCGACTATATGATGCTCTTCACCACTTTTGGTATATTCTACATATGTATCCGAAAGTATGTCGCTGTACTGTTTAAAATTTAATCTCAATCAGAAATCCATTGATTATTTGGTGTACAATTAACATAAATAAGTCGAATTTATATTTGGAAGCTAAGTTATATCTATATCTGAACCGGTTTCAAGCAAACCTGCCAGAAATTAATTTATATTAACTTCAGTACGTTGTGTCAATCGGCTAGCTATCGATCTTTAGTGCACAATTTACTTAAAACCATCACATCATTCCAGACGTACTTTAGTACGCTATGCCAAAATTTTTGCTAATCAAAGATTTGCAGAGACTTTGGTGCACCATTTACCTAAAATCCGCCGAAACTATATGGGAGCTATATCTAAATCTGAACCGATTTTCACGAAACTTAGCACACATCATTCTAGACCTAATTCAGTAGGCTATACCAAATGTCGTGCAAATCGAAAGATATATAGGGACTTGGTACACCATTTACCTAAAATCCGGCCATACTATATATGGGGCTATAACTAAATCTGAACCGATTTTCACGAAACTTAGCACACGTCCTTCTAGACTTAATTCAATACGCTATGCAAAAATTCGTGCGAATCGAATGATTTTCAGGGACTTTGGTGCACCATTTACCTAAAATCGACCGAAACTATATATTGGAGCTATATCTAAGTCTGAACCAATTTTCACGAAACTTAACACACATCATTCTAGACCTAATTCAGTAGGCTATACCAAATGTCGTGCAAATCGAAAGATATATAGGGACTTGGTACACCATTTACCTAAAATCCGGCCATACTATATATGGGAGCTATATCTAAATCTGAATCGATTTTCACGAAACTTAGCACACGTCCTTCTAGACTTAATTCAATACGCTATGCAAAAATTCGTGCGAATCGAATGATTTTCAGGGACTTTGGTGCACCATTTACTTAAAATCGGCCGAAACTATATATTGGAGCTATATCTAAATCTGAACCGATTTTCACGAAACTTAACACACATCACTCTAGACCTAATTCAGTAGGCTATACCAAATTTCGTGCAAATCGAAAGATACGTAGTGACTTTGGTACACCATTTACCTATAATCGGGCGATACTATATATGGGAGCTATATCTAAATCTAAACCGATTTTCATGAAACTTGGCACAAGTTTATCTAGACATAATTTAATACGCTATGCCAAAATTCCTACAAATCAAATCATTTTCAGGGACTTTGGTGCACCATTTACCTCAAATCGGCCGAAACTATATATTGGAGCTATATCTTGACCTAATTCAGTAGGCTATACAAAATTTCGTGCAAATCGATAGATATATAGGGACTTTGATACACCATTTACTTAAAATCCGGCCATACTATATATGGGAGCTATATCTAAATCTGAACCGATTTTCACGAAACTTGGCACAAGTTTATCTAGACATAATTTAATGCGCTATGCCAAAATTCCTGCAAATCAGATCATTTTCAGGGACTTTGGTGCACCATTTACCTAAAATCGGCCGAAACTATATATGATCTGAACCGATTTTCACGAAATTTAGCATACATCATTCTTGACCTAATTCAGTAGGCTATACCAAATTTCGTGGAAATCGATAGATATATAGGGACTTTGGTACACCATTTACCTTAAATCGGACGAAAATATATATGGGAGCTATATTTAAATCTAAACCGATTTTTCCTAATTTCAATAGGGTTCGCCCTTGGGCCAAATAAGTGAGCTGTGCCAAATTTCATCCAAATCGGATCATAAATGCGACCTGTACTTTGTTTACAATTTAACATCAACAGATGGACGGACGGACCTGCATAAATCGACTCAGAAAGTGATTCTATGCATATTCTCAAAAGGAACCATGGGTCTATCTCGATTTCTTTTGCCTGTTACAAACATATGCACAAAGACATAATACCATGTACCACAGTGTGGTGAAGGGTATAAAAATATGTTAGAGGTAAAATTCAAGGTTAAAATGCAAACCAAGGTATGCCTGCAAAATTAAATTTCCATCAACACCCCCCCACCAGCCTCTCCACATTCCTCCTAATCTGCATCACCCGCCACTGGCAATCTATTGGTGTCTGCCATCCAGAAGAACTATTAACATCTTTAACTATAAATTAATTATGTTGATGTCGCCTACTGTTCGGTGTCGACGAACAAGTGACGAAACTATGTAGCCACAGCAAAATTACAAGCAGACGAGACATCCTATGGATTTCAGCTGAATTTTCTTTAGAAATAGTTGAAATAGAAACCACAGAAGCGCTGCATAAAAAAAAACAAATAATAAAATTAAAAAAAAACTGTGACACATCATCAACATGATAGACATTTTATGCTGCTGCGTGTCTGGGGCCAAATTTGTGGTAACAATAGAAACTGGCAAATAGCATAGCTGTAGCTAATGGATTAATGGATCAAAATAGGTGTGGATTTTTTATTGAATCAAAAAGGCGTGTTTTTTTAATATTTTTAATAGATCGAAGTAGGCGCGGTTTAAAAAAAATTGTAGATCGAAGTAGGCGTGCTTTTATATCCTTCACCACACTGTGGTACAGGGTATTATGTCTTTGTGCATATGTTTGTACAGGCAAAAGGAATCAAGATAGACCCATGGTTCCTTTTGGGAATATGCACAGAATCACTTTCTGAGTCGATTTATGCATGTCCGTCCGTCCGTCCATCTGTTGATGTTAAATTGTAAACAAAGTACAGGTCGCATTTATGATCCGATTTGGATCAAATTTGGTACAGCTCACTTATTTGGCCCAAGGACAAACCCTATTGAAAATGGGAAAAATCGGCTCAGATTTAGATATAGCTCCCATATATATTTTCGTCCGATTTAAGGTAAATGGTGTACCAAAGTCCCTATATATCTTTTGATTTGTACGAAATTTGGTATAGCCTACTGAATTAGGTCTAGACTGATGTATGCTAAGTTTCGTGAAAATCGGTTCAGATTTAGATATAGCTCCCATATATAGATTCGGCCGATTTTAGGTAAATGGTGTACCAAAGTCCCTGAAAATGATTTGATTTGCACGAATTTTGGCATAGCGTATTGATTTAGGTCTAGAATGACTTGTGCCAAGTTTCGTGGTGAAGGGTATCATATAGTCGGCCCAGCCCGACTGTACTACTTTCCTTACTGCTATTTAAATCATTTTTAATGGATCAAAATAGGTGTGGTTTGTTTTAAATAATTTTTAATGGATAAAAGTAGGCGTGGTTTTTTAAAAAAATATTTTTTAAGGGATCAAAGTAGGCGTGGTTTAAAAAAAAAATTACCAGGGATCATTCACCATAGGCGTGGTTTAAAAAAAAAAATATTTTTAATGGATCAAAGTAGGCGTGGTTTTTAAAAAAAATATTTTTTAATGCATCAAAGTAGGCGTGGTTTTTAAAAACATATTTTTTAATGGATCAAAGTAGGCGTGTTTTTAAAAAATTTTTTTTTTAATGGATCAAAGTAGGCGTGGTTTAAAAAAAAATATTTTTTAATGGATCAAAGTAGGCGTGGTTTAAAAAAATATAAAAAAATAAAAAAAATATTTTTTAATGGATCAAAGTAGGGGTGGTTTTTAAAAAAAATATTTTTTAATGGATCAAAGTAGGCGTGGTTTTAAAAAAATATATTTTTAATGGATCAAAGTAGGCGTGGTTTAAAAAAAAATATTTTTTAATGGATCAAAGTAGGCGTGGTTTTTTTAAAAAAATATATTTTTTAATGGATCAAAGTAGGCGTGGTTTTTAAAAAATATTTTTTAATGGATCAAAGTAGGCGTGGTTTTTAAAAAAATATTTTTTAATGGATCAAAGTATTTTTTAATGGATCAAAGTAGGCGTGGTTTTTAAAAAAAAATATTTTTTAATGGATCAAAGTAGGCGTGGTTTTTAAAAAAATATTTTTAATGGATCAAAGTAGGCGTGGTTTTTAAAAAAAAATATTTTTTAATGGATCAAAGTAGGCGTGGTTTCTAAAAAAAAATATTTTTTAATGGATCAAAGTAGGCGTGGTTTTTAAAAAAAATATTTTTTAATGGATCAAAGTAGGCGTGGTTTTTAAAAAAAATATTTTTTAATGGATCAAAGTAGGCGTGGTTTTTAAAAAAAATATATTTTTTTTAATGGATCAAAGTAGGCGTGGTTTTAAAAAAAATATATATTTATAATGGATTTAAAAAAAATGTCCACGGCGTGGATGTGTTTTTATTTCCTATGAAGCTAAAATTAAAACCAATCAATCTAAACCAACTAGATCAAGTCCGAAGATGGGACAAAGAGGTCCACTCCTTCTAGTAACACCCTCAAAATGTGTGAACATTTTGAAAAATTGGAAATTTCATATGTTCTTAATGGAGAGTATTCGATTTGATCATTTTTTTGTTTTTTTTTGAAAAAGTTGAAATTAATTAACTTTGCAACTTTATTTGAGAATATAAATTAATTTCTTTTAGTCATTGATCCACTATCTTTTGATTTTTGTATTCAAATAAAATGTGGTTATATTAAAATGTAGGTGTTACCATTTTTGGTTACTACCATCGAAAGTCACCATTTTTATTTTACTGAAATAAATTCGATATGCTGATTTCTAAAAAAACACACACACACTCATAAGTAGATCAGACTAAAATAGAATCTAACCATTGCCATTTACAGGATGATTTAAATATAAATTGACGAAACAATATCTTAAATGATTAGCCACAATCAAGTGAGTCACCGATGTTTTTTTACTCTCCAAATAAAAATGTTTATAATATCAAACCTTCATTTTAATCGAAATTAAACAATATTGCTGTCGCAAAATTAAGAAAATATTTTATTTAAAAAAATATATGTAATATATCAAAAAAAACAATCAAATCTAATCCTGCGGAACTTGATACCTTCCCCCAGGAGCGCTAATCGCCAAATTCTTAAATTCCAACTGAAGACAATGACCTGCATATTGAAAAGAAGCCAAAATTTCGCTTCCATCTTTCCTCGAAAGTAAATGTTCGCTTTCAAGTGCAGCAAAGAAATGCATTCGCTCGTCACCACAAAAACAAATCATTCATGGGCTATTTAAAAAAAATATATATACAAACACACATTTGTCTTGCTTAAGAAAATACTTTTACTTTTTCTATTTTTTTTTTTTTTTTGTTAAAAATAGAATTACAAGTTTGGCAGATACAAGCGGAAGAGCTACATGGCATGACATGAATGTGTGACATAAATAAAATACTAAAATGCTAGAAAGTGATATACATCACACATACATACATGCTTAGAAGACATAATAGGATACAAAAAGTGAATTTTTGAAATATTTGGGTGACAGAGGAGACAAATATTTTTTCAAAAAATAAAATAAAATAAATAAAAAAGAACCAAAATAGGTTTAGATTTTAAACAAATAGTTTTCACCAATAAAAAATAGGCCTAATTTCTAGTTATTTTTTATGGACCAAAATAGTATGGTGGATTAAAAATATATTTGGTTGGACCAAGATAGGCGGGAATTAAAAAAAAATATATATTCGTTAAAGTAGACATGGCCACCTCTTCATAAAGAGAGGAGCAAGTACACCCCATAATCCGCACTATGGGGGATAGGATGGTAGGAAAACTACCGGCTACAAACATTTTTAGCCGGTCATATATGTATTTACTACGAACAGGGACAAAACAACTACATACGAATGATTGCATTTGTTATTGCAGCTACAGAGTCGTGGAATAGTATACAATTATACCCTACACAACTATGTTTTGATGGTATTATCTTGCAGCACCAAAAGTTTGTAACGCAGCGAAATATTGGTCTTAGAACCACCTTTAAGTATACCGATCGTCATATCTCGGCTAGCTGAGTCGATCTAGACATGTGTGTCCGTCCGTCCGTCTGTCCATTATAATTTGTAAACACGATACAGGCCACAGTTAAATGTTGCATGTAGCATGGATTCTGGCCAATGAAGACCCCTATTGTTTTTGGTAAAGATCCAAAAACTCTCTTTTTGTCTGATTTTGTGGTCGCTCCAGAGGCTGCAATTATGGCCCAAAGTACAAGCATGCCTATTTTGATAAAGATCGGTCAATATTTAGCGGGTCAAATATACCCTTACTTTTGTGTGAAAAATTACAAAATTTGTATTCTATGGCGTATATATTTACTCTTCTAGGACATAGACCCGAGAAGTTCATAGTATATCCAAGAGGAGTGGTTGACATTTAAATTGATACCAATTTTATTGTCGTATGTACTCGGATGTGGGAGTTACACTTAAATATTTGCTTACGTATTTAGATATTATTTAGTAACCCATTAACCCACTAGAGGTCGGAAAAATAGCGCTGATGGCTTAGAAATTGTCCAGGAGGATCCAGGTATGGCCAAGGACGCCTATAACTCTCGGTGATGATCAGATAATAATATTGCGATGAAGTGGACAGAAAACTTAATTTTATGTGTTTTTTTCGAGTCGATCTATAGGCTACAGATACAACCCACCGTGAAGGGAATCTGGACAAGTAATTAGAAGTACTGTACTCAATGTTAGTAATAATATATTGACCTCTTGTCGGTCAAGAGAGTGCAAATATCGCGAATTTTTGCACAGAGTTTGAATATAGAACCGCATAAAGTTAGATATTTTTGGTAGTTGTGTAGGGTATCATATGGTCGGCCGCGCCGGATTGTACTGCCCCGCTCACTGGTTCATAATTAGATTTTGCTAAAGAAGGTTTAAGTGGAATGTAGTTACGCGTGTTACGTGAAGACACATTTAATTGTATTTCACCAACTAAAAAACTGGAAGTTTAGTAATAAAAATTGCGCGGATCACTGAACGTCTTCTCTCAAGAGTTGGGAGATCTGTAAGTTTCAATCTATAAGGCGTGACAGCTAAATCTGTATTCCATGGTAAACCTCTAAGAGCAAAAGGAAGAAATTGTTTTTGAACGGATTCTAATTTGTCAGAATAACACTTGTAGAGAGGACTTCAAAGTACGCAACAGTATTCCAAGGTAGGTTGAACAACTCTTTAGACAAATGTTTTATAAAGCCTAACAATGACTTCGCTTTATTAACACAAGCCTCAATATGTAAGTGGAAACGTAGTCTATTATCTATAATAACACCAAGATCGACAAAGGAGTCTACGTTTTCTATTGTATACGATTCTATTGAGTAATTACAGGACACGCGTTCTAAAGAAAGATAGTTTTTTGCATTTCTTGAGATTCAGAGACATGCCATTGAAGCTACACCAATTTGCAAGGGAGTGCAGTTCATTTTGCAAATTAATATATTGGTATGGAGTAGGGATACGTAGTCGAGCGCAAAAGTCGTCTTTTATACTTTTCGATTTTTGTCTCTTTTCAGACTTTTCGATTTTTGCCTTTGACTAAAAAGTCGACTTTTCGATCTTTCGATTTTGTCAAACCTGTTCAAAATCGATTGAAAAAAATGTTGTGTATTGTGTAATTTTTGAACAATTTCGGTTTTGTGAAGAAAATCGCAAAGTCGACTTTTCAAGTTCGACTTTGCGATTTTCTCAAAGGTCGAAAGTCGACTTCGACTTTTAGACTTTTCAATACAAAAAGTCGATTAATCGATTAGTCGAAAGTCGATTTACTTATCCCTAGTATGGAGATTTGCGAAAAGTTTAACATCATCAGAAAACATTAGCACTCTTGACGTTGTAATAGCTGATGGGAGATCATTTAAGTACAGAACAAATAATACAGAACCTAAGTGACTGCCTTGTGAAACACCAGAAGTAACGGTTATGTTCTTGGAGTAAATTTCATTAAATAATACTTTTTGTGTACGGTGTTGTAGGTAAGAAGATATCCATTTTAGGAATAATTATGGGAAACCCATTATGTCCAGTTTATACAATAATAGGTGATGTGCTACAGTGTCAAACGCTTTACCAAAGTCAGTGTAAATGACATCTGTTTGAAGTTTATTCACAAAACCATTATGGACGTAACATGTTAGCTCTAATAGATTTGATAATGTTGACCTCCCAGTTAAAAGGGTCAACAATATGGCATAACCTAAGTGTTACAAGCAGGGTGCGAAGAATGATTAAAATACGCTCTTTCTCACAAATGCTCACGGGCGAGAATTTCGAATGTTTTCAATTTATCGCGAATGCACAATCATTTGCATTCTCTCGCGAATGTTCGCATTGTACGAAAAATTCACGAACGATAAAATTTCACAGCAATCGTCGTCGATTCTTCAGCATTTCTTGCTGAAGAACATTCTTTTGAAAAACTCAAAAAACAAATGTTCGCGAATGCTCGCGAGTACTGTTAAAAACAACAACAAACAAAAATGTTATAAAAACACACACAAAACAACGAAAGAATGTGTGTGGAATAACAAAACACATGTCCAACAACTATTGACTTCACGAACGTTTGTTGTTATTGTTGTTGCCGTTTTGAGCATTCGCGAGAAATGTTTGTTTTCATTCATGAGAGAATGTCAGAAAGAATTTCAACCATCAACTGAAACGAACGAACGTTGTTGTGTGATCTCACTCGTTTGTTATGTGTGTGCGATCATTCTTTGGCGAATGTTCGTTTGGTAAAGAATTTATCGCCATAAATTCATTCTTAAAATGAGCACAAAATGAAAAGAATGTATTTTGAATCATTCGCGAGCAAATTTTTGCGCACCCTGGCGTACAAGTAATTCAAATAACTTAGGGATAGCACTTAATTTAGCAATTCCTCTGAAATTTTCAATGTTACTTCTACTACCATTTTTGTGAAGGGGAATTATAAAATTGGATCTCCAAAAATAAGGAAAATATCCAGAAGACAACGACGCATTATATATGTTAGTAAGGGGAATATATAATTCATGAGCACAGGATTTAAGGATATATTCAGGAGCACCATCCTGACCGGTGGATTTAGTGTTATTTATCGACTTCAGTCCATTTAATACTTCATCTTCCATGAGAGTAATAGGGTAATAGGAAGAAAGTGTGTGGAATAACAAAACACATGTCCAACAACTATTGAGCTCACGAATGTTTGTTGTTATTGTTGTTGTCGTTTTGAGCATTCGGAAATGTTTGTTTTCATTCGTGAGAGAATGTCAGAAAAATTTCAACCACGAAACGAACGAACTTTGTTGTGTGTGCGAACATTCTTTGGCGAATGCTCGTTGGGTAAAGAATTTATCGCCATAAATTCATTCGTAAAATGAGCACAAAACGAAAAGAATGTATTGTGAGTTATTCGCGAGCAAATTTTTGCCCACGCTGTTTTAAGTAAAGTTCTAAATTAGAATTTAGAATTTAGATTTAAGGTAAAAGTATTTGATATTTTTAATTTTATGCAGACTAATTAAATATCCGGATAAACCGGCATTGTGATGCGTTCTGAGGCAATGGAATTATGAACACCAATCAGCACTCCACCGCCTATTTTATGTATTCTATAATTACGGTATATTTGATATTGATCAGAAAATAGCTCACTATCGAGGATATCTGGTTTAAGTCATGGTTTTCGTATAAGCAATCATTTTATATTCATTATCGAAAGACTTTAAGTAAATATTGCGAAGTTCCGTTTTTAAAACTCTAACATTTTGGTAAAGTATATTCAGTGATTTTTTCATAATTAGTTTTTTGATTAAGTAGGTAAAGGGCTAAAAAAAACCGAAACGATAAAAATATAATTTAAAATTTGGCAAAGATTAAAAGAAGTATTTTTGTAAACCGATTTAAAAAAATTATGAACAAAAAAAGTCCACGTCTATTTTAGGAGGTTTGAAAAAAAAAAAATAGATATGCCATATGTGGTTCACCCACATATTCAGGAAGACATAAATCTCTTTGTTAAAATTTTTAAGTTTCTTTGCAAATTTTTAATGCTGAACTTTAATAAATTTCCTATACATATTGCGACTTTAAAATTCAAGGCCAAACATTTTCTAAATTGCATGTCTACCATATTAAAAAACTTCAAAAATAAAACTACACTTTATTAAATCAAATATATTATGTATGTGAGTCAGACGCTAGCTATAAAACATAAAACTGTTTGTTTTATTTGAAATTTTCACAAAATTGTAGTTGCATTTAATATTAGCCTGTTTGTGTGTGTGTACGTACCATATAAATAAGAATAATTTGCATTTTTTGGCTCTGAATACAATTTCTGAATTGACTCACATAGCCTACAACAATAACGTTGATTTATTAGCATCGCGAGAGGGTTCTCTGCTCAACAATACACGACCATTGTTGACGGACGGACGACATGGCAGCATTCAGGAACAATAATACATCAGCAAAAAAAAAACTTTCAAGCAAATAATGCAAATTTTATTATTGGCAATTTGATGTGTTTTAAAAGTGGTGACCATCGGTGATTGAATTCGAAATGAACTTCGAACATTGACGGCTGAAATAAAAACAACAAAAAAATATATTCACATGTCGGCTTTGGTCTGAACCCTGAAAGTGGAGTAACAAGAACGGATTTGAAAACAAAATCAACGAACAATTTTAATTGAATTTAAAAGTATTTAAAAGCCGATTGTTGTCGAATAAAAGGCTCAAAAAAGGCGTTAAATTATTTCCATTTTATATTTTTGTGAAAATAATGATTCGTGTACATATTTATTTTTGGGGAAACACGTATTTTAAAGAACAAATGACAGAATGTGTTGCCGATACATTTTTCACCCGCAGCCTATGACATACGAGGAAAGTTCCTAGCCTAGCACAAAAAGCGCGGTATAAACAAAAAAAGTTAAGTGTTTTGGAAACTTCCATCTCTGTTACGAACACATGCTAAATTTTGTTTCGATCTGGCAACTCCTTCAAAAAGGCGGATCCTCATTTTTTTAACAGTGAAAGCACTCATTTCTAATTTTTCCATTGTAAAACAAAATTGCGGATGCGTCTATTTTAAAGATGACCGTTAAGATCCACCTTCCGTTCGGAAGAAAATTTGTCAATGTGCAATGTTTGGATCAGAACGGATTTTCCATTCACTACATATGACCAGTGGGCCACATCAATAAAATGTGCATTCTATAAGAAAAGGTGTTGCTACCATATCAGAACCCAAAGCTATAAATACCGCAAACGTGTACAGTACGTTTGCGGTAGTTATGAAGGGAATTTTTTGTGGTGGATATATACTGTACACGTGCGCTGAAAAACACACATCAATTGAAAATGAAAATTAAGTGAAGGGATTAGCTACCATAACAGAACCCAAAGCTATGTAGCCTACACCTCTGCTGTAAATAGTATTGGATTTATTAATGGTGACTATATATCGTAAAAATATTCGGAAAAAAAACACACATTAATAAAAATTTAAATTTCAACCATAACAGAACCCGTAGCTATATACCGTACACGTCTTCGGAAAATACACACAGCGATAACAATTCAAATTTAAATGAAAGGGAGTAGTTACCATAAGAAAAACAAAAGCAATATAGCGTACACGTGTTTGGAAAAGTACACATAAGTAGAAAAAAAATTTCAAATGAAGGGAGTAGGCTACCATAACAGAACCAGTGGCCACATCAATAAAATTTGCATTCTATAAGAAAAGGTGTTGCTACCATATCAGAACCCAAAGCCATATACTATACACGTTTGCGGTATTTATGAAGAGAATTTTTTGTGGTGGATATATACTACACACGTGCTCTGTAAAATACACATCAATAGAAAATGAAAATTAAGTGAAGGGAGTAGCTACCATAACTGAACCCAAAGCTATGTAGCCCACACCTCTGCTGTAAATAGTAGTAACTATCTATCGTAAAAATGTTCGGAAAAAAACACACATTAATAAAAATGTAAATTCCAACGAAAGGGAGTAGATACCATAACAGAACCCGTAGCTATATACCGTACACATCTTCGGAAAACACACACACAGTGATAAGAATTCAAATTTATATGAAAGGGAGTAGTTACAATAAGAAAAACAAAAGCAATATAGCGTACACGTGTTCGGAAAAGTACACATAAGTAGAAAATGAATTTCAAAGGAAGGGAGTAGCTACCGTAACAGAACCCAAAGCTATATACCGAACATGTGTGCGGTAATTATAACTGGACTTAAACAGGGTGAGATGAAAAAACTGTCATTTCTACGCCACTCGTCCGACAGTTGTTAAAATTATTCCAGTGACAGTTCTTTATATTGTTTACAAGCATATAAAAGCATCTTGGTGAGAATTTTCCAGAAAAAAATTATTCGTGATGCAATTCAAGCGTCATAGTGTGACTTCTTTATATTTGATTGGAAAGCCACAAGTGACTATCGTTAGACCACTCCAGCATTTAGATGTGAATAAATATTTTGTTTCTCGCACCATCGCTCGGTACCGTGATACTGGTAGTTTAGTCCGACGTCAAGGAAGTAGACGAAAAAAAAACAGCAAAATCAGCAAAAATGGTTGGAAAAGAAAAGAAGCTACTTGATCGAAACACGCGTCGCAGTGGCCGAAAAATGGCTCATGAGCAGAACATATCGTAATATTCCATTCGGCAAATGTTGAAAAAATGAGCTTCAAATTCCAAAAAGTGCAAGAAATTACACCGCAACAGAAAGAAAATAGACTCAAAAGAGCTAAAGAGTTGATTCGCTTGGCCGAAAATGGTGAACTGCTGAATTGAAATTAAAAAGGAGTAGCTACCATAACCTAGCCCAAAGCTATATGCCGAACCGGTGTGCGGTAAATATGAATGGACGTATTTAGTTAACGTCATAAATGTGATTGCTGTAAAAAATCGTACCCAACAAGTAACTGCATTAAAATGTCCATTTTCTCTTTAGGGATTTACATATGTGTTTGAAAATAATTTCGATTTTTTTTAGGGAAGACGCATAACACCTTTGGTGGTTGTGTAAATGTGGGAAGAAATCATTAATCTGGAAGTAAAAATTCGAGCTCCAGTGTACGAAAACGGGTGAGAGTGAGTCACTTTTCCATATTTCAACGGAAAGGACATTGAAAGGGCTTTCAGAAGATGTTTCGGGTATTACCCTAAATATATTAAACATATCCATATACGGTTCCTTAAAAAAATATATATAGTAATAATATATAGTAAAATGTCGAGGTCCACTGTTCGAAAACGGTGAAAGTGAAACACTTTTTCATATTCTATTGGAAAGGAAAATGTATCGGATATATTAAAAAATGAAGGGCCGCCATACCCGATATATTTTAAAAAGGAGTAGCTACCATAGTAGAACCCAGAACTATATAGCAAACACCTGTGCGGTTAGATACCATAATAAATGTGATTTCTTTAAAAAAATCGTACCCAACAGGTAGCTGAATTAAAATGTCCCATTCCCCTTCAAATATTTTATATATCTCTGAAAAGTGTATTTGTCCAGAGAACGGGTTACAGGACCCTACAATAAAGAATGTTTAAAATCAATATCCCCATTTAAACCATTCGCCCCATTATCTCATCACTGCCAACAAAAATGACAAAATGTAAACAAAAATTTGCAAATCTTTAAAATCAACATTACTTGGGAACATTCGTTCGCTAGCAATTTCAAGAACAAAAACAATGCCACAAATCTTTTAACTATGGTCTGCAATTTTGTTGTCTTAGCAGGGATTTTTGCAGTTGTTGTTGTTTTGGACCAATGCCAATATGGCTGTTTTTTAAGCAGTAATAGTTCATAAGTAATCATTGGTGCATCTGTATTCAATGCCTCTAAACAATGCAGATGTTTTATGCTCTGTTTTATCCTCTTCTGCGTTTTGTTTATATTTTGGGAATAAAGAAGAAGAAGAAAAATTAAAAAAACTTTTATTTGTTTAATTCCGTGTAGACTAAAAAGTTTCGCGAGGAAAATTCATGGAATGATTGGGATGCATATAATTGTTATGTCTGCAATTCATTGTTTGGAAACTTGGAAACCAACAATGGTATTAGAATTGTACAACCCAGCAAAACATTTGGCGAGCACTCAAAAAAAAGAAAAAAAATTAAAACTGTAATGGACAAAAATAATGAAGTAGTAAAAGAAACAAAGGTTTTAGAATATTTTTAAATATTAAATATTTTTAAAACAACTATAATTGTTCCATACCGTTTGAAGTCTCCTAAGTATTGAAAGTGGGACTTGAAAATATGATTCCTCCTCTTTCAATAAGTTTGCTGTTATGTATTTCTCCTCTTCCTTAATGATTATTCCTTATTTAAATATTTCTATTGTTTTACGAAGAAGAGTAAAAATAAATTTGCTGAATATGCAGAAAAATAAAACGACAAAGTTTTTATTACATCTTCATACCATCCTTCGGGGCTGAACAAAAACGCTGAGGAAAATTAGTCTGGAAAAAAACACTAAAATACAACTTTTCGATGGCAAAAAGAGAAATGAAAACTTTTTTCTTACTTCAGACAAAAAATATCAATGGTAAACAATTTTGAAGTAACACTAGAAGAAATAGAAACACAAAGCAATGAAAAGAACAAACGTTTTTTTTGTGCATTCTAGTAAGGATTTGAATTGTTTATTCATTGAAAATGGAGTACTTTGAGGAACAGATTCGGAAACTGTGATGTCCATTATGTGGTGAAGTAGGCAGACAATCAGACCATCAAAAGTAAGGAAAGAATCGAGAAAATTACACAAATTATTGTTGTTAAAGGGGAAAAATCAGATATTTTTTTGTAGTTTAAAATATATCCCTATTTGAGATCGATCCCAACACCTAAAAAATCTCAGTGCATACAACATATCCTGAGTTGAGTTTGTATGCGATTTTGGTTTCCGAAGGTCTCAGAAATCACTGCTTAGTTTCGAGGTGAAGTAATTTTTAATTTAATTTATAATTTATTGTAACAGTTTGTGGGGGAGGATGCTAGACCCATATTGCCGATAGTTGGTCTTAATCATGTGCTATTATTGTTAAGGTCTCCAATGTTTAGATCATACAACATTCGCTTTAAAAAGTACATTGTTTACATTAAAGAATTGACCACCTATGGAGGATAAGTTGCCTCCAAATTGCCTGCAATGGAACATGGGAGTACAAAACCAATAAGGTACATTTTTGCCATAGCAAAATTTTACTAACCCCACATTAGCCATAAGGCTGAGGGTATAAGGAGTAGCTGCTATAATAGAACCCGCAACTATACAGGATGAGAGAAACTGCAACAAAATCAAACGCCATAATTTTTACCTTTTTTTTTAAATTTTATTGAATAAAAGCAAAAAATGCCGGAAATAGCATCAACTTTTAGAATAAGTTTAGATTTGTTCGAATTGGTCTCCTCACGAATTATGGCCAATGAAACCGTCACACGCTGCCTGAATGTTGCTCTGCGGTATATTGGTCCATTCCCGCCGAAGCGCTTGATCGACAATTTGGTATTTTTTAGTGCCAAGCTTGCTTTCCAAAATACTTCAGACACAATGGTCCAACGTATTGGACCATTGTATTGGAAATTTTGGTGGCCATTATGCGCTGGAAATGAAGCGAGGAACTTCATTTTGTAACCATTCTTGGATGGCACGTTTCCAAGGACTACGGCAAAATGTTTGCGTGCCCAAGGCCTTAATACACCCTCCATAATATTTTCGCTATAACATTCGGTGAAGAGGAAAGAGTGAAGACCGACCATCGGATGTTATTGCGGCCCACACCATCACCATGGCCGGCGATTGAGTCCAGGTGGCCAACCGAAGGTGGACATTCCCAGCTGACCTCTTTGACAATAAAAATTGTTAAAATTTTGTTTGTTTACAAACTGCTGGACAACGAATATTTTCTCATCAGAGAAAATCAAATTCGGCAGTTCACAACTTTCGGCCAAGCGAAGCAACTCTTTAGCTCTTTTGAGTCTATTTTCTTTCTGTTGCGGTGTATGTTCCTGAACTTGCTGGAATTTCAATGGCTTTACCCCAAGCTCATTTTTCAATATCTGCCGAATGGAATATTGCGATATGTTCAGCTCACGAGCCTTTTGTCGGGCAATGCGACGCGGGTTTCGATCAAGTCGCTTATTTACTTTTCGAACCACTTCTGCTGATGTTGCTGTTTTCTTCTGTCTACTTTCTTGACATCGGGCTAAGCTACCAATATCACAGTAAAGAGCGATGGTACGAAAGATTTATTCACATTTTAATGTTGGAGTGCTCTAACGATAGCCACTTGTGGTTTTCCAGCCAAATATAAAGTAATCTCACTATGACGCTTGAATTCCATTACGAATAATTTTTTTTCTGGAAAATTCTCACCAAGATGCTTTTGTGCGCTTGTAAACAATATAATGAGCTGTCACTGCAATAATTTTAGCATCTATCGGACGAGTGGCTTATAATTGGCAACAGTCTGAAGTTTTTTGCAGTTTTTTCATCTCACCCTGTATACAACCCCGCATTAGCCATATAGCTGAGAATACAAGGAGTGGCTACCATAACAGAACCCGCAGCTATATACCGGACACGAGTGCGAAGAGTTAGTATACAAATTAGGTTCTTTCATCTTCCAACCACACAGAATTCACCTACCATTCGCTTTACAAATTTGGGTCTCCCATGTTTACCACCGATGGACAGATACACTAGGAGAAGTTTCCTCCAAATTGTCAGCAACAAAATTGGACCAAATAAGCATGATAGTGTAATACCAATATTTCGATGAGGAACATTTTGTTCGTAGCAAAGTGTATATACGGCCCCCATTAACCATAAGGCTGAGGGTATAAGGAGTAGCTACCATAATGGAACCAGCAGCTATTTACCGCATACTAGTGCGGTAATTATGTCTGGACCTATAGGCACCTTTCGAATTCGATCCGATTTGGCATCTATGAAGCAAATTACATATGAAATTTAGAAGTTTTCAATATTAATGAGGAGAGCTACCAAAAGAATGGGGCAGTTGCACCCTACCTTCCGACTTTATCTAAGTTTGGTAAAAATATTACAAAATTCGCATCAAATCGGATACATCTTCAGCATGATATTTGATTTACAATATTTCATTTGAAATTGGGAACATTGTGAGGAGTTATTATTAGAGAGGAGTGAGCCGATGGGTTCCCTTTTTTGGAGGGGGGTTTAGAAAAATTTTCAAACATGAAATATTACATTATGAAAAGTTAGGAATAATTGACATTTGTAAATCGACTCCAAGCTGCCGGAAAATGATTTGGCCCCAAGAAACTTGATGTCTGAATATGAAGATCAAAGAAAAGCCTGTAAGGAAAGTAGTAAAGTTGGACTGGGCCGACTATATGAAACCCCCCACCACTTTGAGTATATTCTACATAGTATCCTAACATACCTCACCTTTTCGAAAGAACATTGTCTTGAAATTGAAAATACTTATTATAACGCTTTAATAATATCTTAAAAAAAAAACATCCATAAAAGACAACCGCTCAGTGGAACTTGAACTCGATATACTTCATAAAATGACCGGCACCAAAGACACCCCATTAAAAATTCTGTGTAACCTTTTGTCAGTTTGCCTTTTTTCGTGATAGCTTTTTCCTCGTTCTTCACGTTTCCCCTCGCTTTTCGAAAATGATGATGACTACAGATGAATACATTTCGGTTCATTGACTTATCACTGCTGTTTACATTATTATCACATTTCCCAGGGAGGAGGAAGCTCGATTTCAGTATTTCACTTTTAACGGTTTTGTCGGATTCTTTTTTTTCGGCGAATGCTTTATTGTTTTCTATGGGGTTTGTTAGAATCCCAACAACAAGATTTAAAGTTTTTTCATAATATTTTTTTTTTAATCTAAAAGAAGAATCTTTTTATTTTGATGGCTAAGTGTAAAAGTTTACATCAACTCATTAAAAACTGAAATCTTATCTGTGGAAACATTAGTCTTTGGGTTGTTAAAATTTGGGCACCGTTGTTGTTGTTGTTTTTTTTTAGCTTTTTTAAGTTGAGATTTATTTATTTTTTACACATTCCATTGTTATGTTAGTTGAGATTAATTTTATGATAGATTTGACCCCATGTGAACCTGTTGAGATTATATGTAAAACGTTCTTAATAGTTCCCATAGAGCATGAGAAGTAATTATTTGGTCATATAGGAAAATAAATCGATAATTTGAAAATATGAAAAATGTGGACTTAAACAAATTTTTGAAAAATGTATAATAATGTTGGAAAAATATTCTTTAAAAAATCCAGGCGTAGCGTTGGTCCTAGAAAAAATTTCCTTTAAAAAATCCACGCCTAGTATTGGTCCTAGAAAAAAAAAACGTTCTTTAAAATATCCACGCCTGGTGTTTGTCTTTAAAGCGAGGAACTTAATTTTGTAACCATTCTTGGATGGCGCATTTCCAAGGTCTACGGCAAAATGTTTGCGTGTCCAAGGCTTTAGTATACCCTCCAGAATATTTTCGCGATAATATTCGGCATTTATTCTGATGCCACGGACGATTAATACGAGCGGAGAGCGACCATCGGCTGTTATGGCGTCCCACACCTTCATCATGGCCGGCGTTTGAGTTCTGGTGGCCAACCGAAGCCTTATGGTTAATGGGTGAAACCCAAATTCGGCAGTTCACCACTGTCGGCCATGCGAAGCAACTCTTTAGCTCTTTTGATTCTATTTTCTTTCTGTTGCGGTGTAAGTTTCTGAACTTGCTGGAATTTCAATGGCTTTACCCCGAGCTCATTTTTCAATATCAGCCGAATGGAATTTTGCGATATGTTCAGCTCACGAGCCATTTGCAAATTCAAATCTCTTGAAAAAATACTTTTTAAAAACTCCACGCCTGTTGTTGGTCCTAGAGAAAAATATTTTTTTTTTTAATCCACGCCTGTTGTTGGTCCTAGAGAAAAATATTTTTTTAAAGCCTGATATTGGTCTCGGAAACAAATTCTTCAAAAAATCCACGCCTGGTGTTGATCCTAGAAAAAAAATATTCTTTAAAAAATCTACGCCTGGTGTTGGTCCTTGATAAAAAATAATTTTTAAAAAATCCACGCTATACATTGTCCTTAAAATATTTTCAAACCAGTGAGCGGAGCAGTATAGTCGGACGGGGCCGACCATATTATACCCTACACATCTTCCACGAAAATCTAACTTTGTGTAGTTCTATATTATGAGCTTGGGCAATATTTCACGATTATGTCACCCTCTTGACCGACTAGAGGTCAACAAATATTACTAATATTCAGTACAGCCCTTCTAATCACTTGTCCAGATTCCCTTCACCGTGGTTATGTTGCGATGTTCCAATTGTGGCCTATAGATCGACTCAAAAAAACACAAAAAATTAAGTTTTCGGTCCACTTCATCTCAATCACGGAAAATTGTAGGCGTTGTCCTTGACCATAATTGGAACCTCATGGACAATTTCAAAGCGATTAGTGTTATATATCCGCCCACTACTATGATAATGGGTTACTAAATAATATGTGAATACGTAAGCACCTGTAAATATTTAAGTGTAACTCCTACATCCAAGTACATACGACAATATAATTGGTATCAATTTAAAGGCCATCCACTCCTCTTGGATATGCTATCAACATCTCGGGTCTGTGTCCTTTAGGAGTAAATATTTACGGCATGGAATACAAATTTTGTCATTTTTCACACAAAAGTCGGGATCCATTTTACCCGCTAAATATTGACCGATCTTTATCAAAACAGGCATGCTTATTCTTTGGCCCGATCCCCTTCTCCATGCAAAAACTGTTCGCGATGTTTGGGCCATAATTGCGGCCTCTGTAGCGACCAGAAAGAGCGACAAAAATTAAGTATTTGGTCCAAAAACAATAGGGGTCTTCATTGGCCAGAACCCATCATACATGCAAATTTACAATTTATAATGGACAGACGGACGGACACACATGTCTACATCGATTCAGCAAGTCAAGATATAACGATCGGTATTCTTAAAGGAGGGTCTAGGACTAATATTTCGAGGCTGCACAAAGCTATAATACCCGGACAACATAGTTGTGTAGGGTATAAAAATCAACGCCTGCTGTTGGTCCTAGAAAAAAAATCTCTAAAAAATCCACGCCTAGTATTGGTCCTAGAAAAAAAAATCTTTAAAAAATCCACGCCTGGTTTTGGTCCAAAGAAAAAAATTTATTTAAGGGAACCCCAGCCCCCCCCCCCCTATTCTCCATTTTTTATTTTTAAGATTTTAAATGGGCTGGTAAATGAATACCAATGCTTGTTAAGGTTTGTAACTTGGCACATATATATTTGAAGATTTAAAGAAGAAGAAAAAAATTTACCAAAAGTTGTTGTTGTAGTTTTGTTGTTGTTTTTTTCGGTTCAAAGAAAAGTCCATATTTTCGATGGCGGGCATGATAACTCCTCACTGGAACATCGGAATCCGAAAATTCCAACTGTGTTAGAAAGAGGACATGTCTGGCTCTCGTATGAACTAGGATTATTGACTTCGCACAACAATTAACAAAATGGCGGAACTTTGAAAATTTTTTTATAGAAAATCGCCTATTTTTTACCACAAACTAAGTTAAAAAATAAGGAAGATCTTCACCGATTGGCTTTATCCTAGTTCATACGAAAGCTACACACTCCCAGAGAAACGTGTCAAAATTTGAAACCGATTGGATTATTAGTTTTTGAGTTATCGTGCCCGCCATTCGTTTTGAGAAAAACGCGTTTAAAGGTTGAGAAGCCCTTTAGCCGTCACTTGATGCTGACACAATAAATCGGCTATATCTTCAAGAGTTCTTGAGATTTTCACTTGAAATTTTGAAGGAACATTCTAGAATTAGAGTAGATTCGAATTAAATCAAAAAAAATTTTGACACCGAGAATGGGGGGGGGTCCCCTTAAAAAAAATCACGCCTTGAACAAAATATTCCTTAAAAAATCCACGCCTTATATTGTCCTTAAAAATATTTTTAAACCAGTGAGCGGAGCAGTATAGTCGGACGGCACCGACCATATTATACCAGTTTATTGTCATTTTTCGCACAAAAGTCAGGGTCCATTTGACCCGCTAAATATTGACCGATCTTTATGAAAACAGGCATGCCTTTTCTTTGGCCCGATCTCCTTTTCCATGTCAAATTTTGATGTTCGATGTTTGGACTATAATTGTGGCCTCTAGAGCGACGAGAAACACCGACAAAAATTAAGTATTTGGTTCATTTCATCCTCTAAATATTAACCGATCTTTAACAAATAAAATAGGGGTCTTCAATGGCCAGAACCCATCCTACATGCAAAATTTTGTGAAGATTGGTCCATAACTGGGGCCTGTATCGTGTTTACAAATTATAATGGACAAACGGACGGACACACATGTCTAGATCGACCCAGCTAATCGAGATATGACGATCGGTATACTTAAAGGTGGGTCTAGGACCAATATTTCGCGGCGTTACAAACTTTTGGGGCTGCACACATATACCCGAGAAGTTGATAGTATTTCCAAGAGGAGTTGTTGACCTTGTTGAAATATACCCGAAAAGTTGATAGTATATCCAAGAGGAGTTGTTGACATTCAAATTGATGTGGGAATTATACGTAATAGGTAAAGGTGACTATGTGCATAGTATTACTATTACTCCATTAGAGGACGGAAATTTCGCTCTGATCGCTTTGAAATTGTACATGAAGTTCCGATTACGGTCAAGGACGACGCCTATAATTTTCGGTGAAGTTGAGATTTCGTTCAGGGGGTGCAATGAACTGAAAAATTTAATTTTGTCAGATTTTCTATACGTTCTAGAGGCAATTATTATATCCAGAACATCACATATTTTACAAGCTGAAGGGGATCTGACCAAATACTTAGAGCGGCTGTTTATATGATGATCGGTCAATATTCCGAGGATCAAATCAACCAAAAATTAAGTGACAATTTTTTATTTTATTTTATTCACTTAGAGAAAAACATTTTGGAATATATATATTTATATATCGGTAAAAAGGGTGCAAATATCACGAAATGTTACACTCAGGCTCAGAATATAGAATTCGTGGTAGTTGTGTAGGGTATCATATGGTCGGTCCCGTCCGACTATACTGCCCCGCTCACTGGTTTTTAATCATGGTTGTTGAAAATGTATTTAATCCTCATATAACTGATTGCATGTGTGTGTGTGTTTCGAAGTACTTTCAAGTTTTTCCACGTCATTACCACATTGAGTGTATTGAATATGTGCAGTTAACGAGGAAATTGAAGCTATTTATTCATGGATCGAATAACAGGACTGGCGCTCTACCTCTTCATTTTGTTTCCCCAACAATGTTTTCCTCATTGATTTGAATGTAGTTTTTAATGTCATGTTTTGTATGTCGGTATGTTTTAGCAACATTGTACTTAAATCGTGGGTTATTTTTATTGTTTGAAACTTTAGGAAGAGATTTCACGAGTATGTGAAAATTAAATTCAGAAATATTTATGCGTCTCTTCTTTTTTTCTTGCAGAAAGGAATTTGCAATTCATCCCCCTATGTATGCCGACATACAATTAAAATATGTATTTTTTGTGCATATTATTTGCAATTGAATTATATTTTAATCGGCTTTCATTATTGTTGTTTTTTTTTTGCATTTCATTTGTTTCCTCATTGTGATCGAATGATGAAAAAATATAATACCAGATCATAATGGCCATTAAATTATTTAATTGTTAAAATCACAAGCTTTCAAACCGATTTGCTTTCCTTTCATACATTTTATTTCAATTTTTGTTTTTAATGCCTTTTTTCTTCGCCTGCTTTAAATTGCAGATCACAATGGCATTTATGCCATTAAATGTTGAGAGTTTATGCTGAATGAAATGCCATGCAATTTTTTGTGTTATTTCTGCAACTATTGTTTTAATAAAAATATATATTAAATTTTATTCAATGGTTTATTCAATATGTATATAAAAGAAATAAAGTACAAACATTTGAAAGAAATATTTAAAATAATATATATAAATATTTTAAAAAATCCACGCCTTATGTTGATCCTTGAAAAAATATTCTTTAAAAAAAATCCACGCCTTATTTTGATCCTTGAAAAAATATTCTTTAAAAAATCCACGCCTTATTTTGATCCTTGAAAAAATATTCTTTAAAAAATCCACGCCTTATTTTGATCCTTGAAAAAATATTCTTTAAAAAATCCACGCCTTATTTTGATCCTTGAAAAAATATTCTTTAAAAAATCCACGCCTTATTTTGATCCTTGAAAAAATATTCTTTAAAAAATCCACGCCTTATTTTGATCCTTGAAAAAATATTCTTTAAAAAATCCACGCCTTATTTTGATCCTTGAAAAAATATTCTTTAAAAAATCCACGCCTTATTTTGATCCTTGAAAAAATATTCTTTAAAAAATCCACGCCTTATTTTGATCCTTGAAAAAATATTCTTTAAAAAATCCACGCCTTATTTTGATCCTTGAAAAAATATTCTTTAAAAAATCCACGCCTTATTTTGATCCTTGAAAAAATATTCTTTAAAAAATCCACGCCTTATTTTGATCCTTGAAAAAATATTCTTTAAAAAATCCACGCCTTATTTTGATCCTTGAAAAAATATTCTTTAAAAAATCCACGCCTTATTTTGATCCTTGAAAAAATATTCTTTAAAAAATCCACGCCTTATTTTGATCCTTGAAAAAATATTCTTTAAAAAATCCACGCCTTATTTTGATCCTTGAAAAAATATTCTTTAAAAAATCCACGCCTTATTTTGATCCTTGAAAAAATATTCTTTAAAAAATCCACGCCTTATTTTGATCCTTGAAAAAATATTCTTTAAAAAATCCACGCCTTATTTTGATCCTTGAAAAAATATTCTTTAAAAAATCCACGCCTTATTTTGATCCTTGAAAAAATATTCTTTAAAAAATCCACGCCTTATTTTGATCCTTGAAAAAATATTCTTTAAAAAATCCACGCCTTATGTTGATCCTTGAAAAAATATTCTTTGAAAAAATCCACGCCTTATGTTGATCCTTGAAAAAATATTCTTTAAAAAATCCACGCCTTATGTTGATCCTTGAAAAAATATTCTTTAAAAAATCCACGCCTTATGTTGATCCTTGAAAAAATATTCTTTGAAAAAATCCACGCCTTATATGTTGATCCTTGAAAAAATATTCTTTAAAAAATCCACGCCTTGTGTTCATCCTTCTTGAAAAAATATTCTTTAAAAAATCCACGCCTTATGTTGATCCTTGAAAAAATATTCTTTAAAAAATCCACGCCTTATGTTGATCCTTGAAAAAATATTCTTTAAAAAATCCACGCCTTATGTTGATCCTTGAAAAAATATTCTTTAAAAAATCCACGCCTTATGTTGATCCTTGAAAAAATATTCTTTAAAAAATCCACGCCTTATGTTGATCCTTGAAAAAATATTCTTTAAAAAATCCACGCCTTATGTTGATCCTTGAAAAAATATTCTTTAAAAAATCCACGCCTTGTATTAATCCTTGAAAAAATATTCTTTAAAAAATCCACGCCTTATGTTGATCCTTGAAAAAATATTCTTTAAAAAATCCACGCCTTATGTTGATCCTTGAAAAAATATTCTTTTAAAACATACACGCCTTATGTTGATCTTTGAAAAAATATTCTTTAAAAAATCCACGCCTTATGTTGATCCTTGAAAAAATATTCTTTTAAAACATACACGCCTTATGTTGATCTTTAAAAAAAATATTCTTTAAAAAATCCACGCCTTATGTTGATCCTTGAAAAAATATTCTTTAAAAAAACCACGCCTTATGTTGATCCTTGAAAAAATATTCTTTAAAAAAACCACGCCTTAGCACTGAAAGAATATATGTTTTTTTTTTTAAATTTATTTTCTATTGAAATCTTCAGATGTCTGGATTCGATGGCTCTTCGAATCTAATTTTGTATTCCGCTGATGTTGTTATGCAATTTATTATGCATTGTGCCAGACAATGAGTGCAGATCAAAAGAGAGAGGGAGACGGTTAGAGAACTCCTTAAGAACTGACATAATTAATAATTTATGGCGAAACCTGCTGACAATCCATCCACGAACCATCCACCCACCCAAGTGGTGAAGAGTGCAATGGAATCGCGTTCGTTTGCAGCAAATTGTGGCAATTGTTCTGCCGAAGGGGGTATTGCAGACACGTTTCCCCCTACCTTTGTGTGTGTGTGTTTTGTTTTTCTGTCACAAAAACAAATTCAAGACGACAGAATAAGTCGTTGTCTGTCAGTCAAATCAAATTCGAGTTGAGTTGCGGCTCTCCTCCTCTCCCCTTCGGTTCCAACTCAATTCTTGTCTGCCTAACAAATCTTTTTTGTCTGGTGCTTCAAAACATTCCCCGGCTGCAGTAATTCCACTGCAATGGAATAATTCTAAATTTCGAAGTTTTTTCTTTTGGAGGAGGGGGCGTTCAGAGAGTCCAAAGCAATTCTGGCACATCTTTCGTTGAAGAAAAGAGGGTGGGTGGTGGTAAAAAAACACAAAAACGTTACATTAACTATATAACTTGTATTTTGTTTATTATTGTTGTTTTGTTGCTGCTATTGTTGTTGTTTATTATTACTATTTTTGTGATTGTGTGTGTGTATTTTTATTCGTATGCTAACAAGCCGCCTCACAACAAATCCATCACCAAGTTTATTCAACTTGAACAACTGGCACTGCTGGGTTGGAAGAATATTTAAATTTTTTTATGATGATGACGACGATGCGGATGATGGTAACCACCATTAGTGTTGGGGATACTTTTTTCCAATTCCAACTTTTGTGGGATGCAGTTGAAATCTTCGTCGGCGTCGTCACCGTCACTGACGTTGATGATTATGTGCTAATGCATCACAGCCTGCCATCATTTTCTCCCACAACTTCCTTATCACTTGTATTCCCTGTGAGCGTGTATTTATGTGTGAGTGTGTGTGTATGTAGCTGTGTTACAATCTATTAGTGTTTGGACAGTTGTAGGCAGCTGTTAGACAAAATAATGCTCAAAAAAAGTTACCAAGTTCTTCGTTTTTTAGTTTTCAAAAGTTTTATGGCACTCAAGGGGCATAATAGTATTATAGTTTGAAGCCCCTCGGGAAAGAGAGGGGGAGAATGCAAAATCTCATTTGATGTTATTAACAGTCGTTACGTTAACTTGTATAAGACATAAGTATGTATTAACATGTGATTGTTAGGTTTTTTCATTACTACTAAAGAATAGAGGAACAGTGGCGTGGATTAAAAACCTGTGTAAATAATAATATTTTTTAATGGTTATATATGGCGTGGATTTTTTAGAAAAACAACATTTTTTCCAGGGTTTCATAAGGCGTAGAATTTTTCAATTAAATTTAATTTTTTCAATGGCTACATAAGGCGTAAATTTTTTAAAGAATATTTTTTCAAGGGCTTCATAAGAAGTATTTTAAAGGCGTGGATTTTTTTCTAAAAATAGGCCGCATAAGGCGTGGCTTAAAGAATATTTCTTCAAGGCTTTACATAAGGCGTGGAGTTTGTAAAGATTTGTTTTTTTTTTTTGTTTTTTGCAAAATAGTCAGGCTTAATCCCAGTTGGTTGTTTTTATAAAAAACAACTATTTATTAGTGGGGAATGTATGGCATTGTTTGCCGAGGGGTAAGACAGGGAAGACTATAGTTTCGGATCTCGCCACTGATCCTCATCAGTTCCCTTAGTTTTTTGTTGGGATATTCTCCCCAGAAGCTATTAATAGCTTCTTTACAAAAAACCTTTCAAACCCAAATGTCTCTTGTGACAATTCGAAGTTCTTACGTTACCAGCGATCCATATATATTTTCGTCCGATATATAGCGCCCATATATATTTTCGTTCGATTTAAAGTAAATGGTGCACAAAAGTCCCTAAATATATTCTGGTCCGCACGAAATTTGGCACAGCGTACTAAATTAAGTCTAGAATGATTTGTGTTAAGTGTTGTGAAAATCGGTTCAGATGTAGATATAGCTCCCATATATATTTTCGTCCGATTTAAGGTACATGGTGCACCAAAGTCTCAAACTATCTTTTGATTTGCACGAAATTTGGAACAGCGTACTGAATTAACTCTAGAATGATGTGTACTAAGTTTCGTGAAAATCGGTTATTTAGATATAGATCCCATATATATTTTCGTCCGATTTAAGACAAATGGTGAACCAAAGTCCCTAAAAATCTTTCGATTTGCACGGAATTTGGCATAGCGTAATGAATTAAGTCTAGAATAATGTGTGTTAAGTTTCCGGGAAATAGGTCCAGATTTAGATGTAGCTCCCATATATACTTCCGTCCGATTTTATGCAAATGATGTACCAAAGTTCCTATATATATTTCGATTAGCACGAAATTTATCACAGCGTACTAGATTAGGTTTAGAATGATGTGTGTTATGTTTCCTGAAAATCGGTCCAGATTTAGATATAGCTCCCATATATATTTTCGTTTGATTTAATGTAAATGGTGTACCAAAGGCCCTATATATCTTTCGATTTGCACGAAATTTGGCATAGCGTAATGAATTAGGTCTGGAATGATGTGTGTTAAGTTTCCGGGAAATCAGTCCAGATTTAGATATAGCTCCCATATATATTTTTGTCCTATTTAGTGTAAGTGGTGTACCTAAGCCTTTATATATCGTACGATTTGCACGAAATTTGGAATGACGTACTGAATTAAGTCTAGAATGATGGGTGTTACGTTATTTAGGTATAGCTCCCATATATATTTTGGTCGATTATAGTTAAATGGTACATCATACTCCTAATGTTTGTCCAATTAACACGAAATTTTGCACAACACATCTACTATTTGTGAGACATATCTTCCATATATATTTCGAACGGGTGTTTGATTGAGGTTAAAATTTTAATAGCGCGTCATACTGAATAGCGTGTATCAAGTTTGCTATAAATCGATTTCCATAAATTTGTCTCATTGTAAGCAAACAACTCTGTATCTGTCCTAATGAAATTAAAATTAGCATAGGTTGCAGAAAGGCATGTGGAACATAGACATGAAATTGTTAGGATACATATGAACAATATATCCAAAGTGGTGAAGGGTATCATATAGTCGGCCCAGTCCGACTTTACTACTTTCCTTACTGGTTATAAGGCGTGGATTTGTTAACATATATTTTTAAGGCATTTTTTTGTAAGGCATGTATTTTTTCAAAGAATTTTTTTGAAGGCTTTATACAAAGCGTGGATTTCCAAAACAATTTTTTTCAAGGCATGCATTTTTTTAAAAAAAAAAAAAAAACTTTTAAGGCTTCATACAAGGCGTGAATTTTTTCAAAGAATATTTTTTAAGGTTTCATACAAAGCATGGAATTTTTAAAAATGTATAATTTAAGGCTTCATACAAAGCGTGGATTTTTCAAAGAATATTTTTCCAATGCATGGATTTTTTTAAAGAATATTTTTATGTTTTGTTCCTTTTTTTAACCACTGTTCCTTTGCCCCTTAATATCATTTCATATCTACGGCATTACTTTGCCTTTTTTGCACTGCAACGCACTGCAACATTTCAATGCATTTACTTAAAAGTATGTCAAAAAAAATATCTTTCCGCCTGAGGTCGTGATTAAAATGACTTAGAAATTCACCGGAGAGGAAGTAATAAAAATTCTATGAAAGCCTTCTTTTGCCTCTGGCTGCTGGGGAAGACGAACAACATACATCCATTCGCACATATGAAGAGCCTGAAGATCAGAGGCTCAAACAAACAATGGTTGCAAACTTTAAATCAACTTTAAGTTCAGTGAAGTGCATTCAAGAGAGCTGCAACTACAACAATGTATGAATGCAACTGTTCCATCTCATGTGTGTGTGTGTGGCACGTGTTGTCTGCTTTGTTCTCGAAGAATGGCTTCACAACATGCCGTCAAGACATGCAACAACTGTTGCTTACGTTTGACACTACGTTTGTTGGTGGCGGCAACAGTGTAGCTGAATGTGGCAACACATATTTTTCATGCCATCAAGATAGGTGGCGTTTGCCGCCCAAAGGTTGGCTGATGATGTCGGCGGTATTTCTTTTCATTTTAAAGCTAGAGCTGTTGTAACTTTGTCAAGATATTCTGTTTTTTCTTGTTCTTCTTTCAAATGGAAAGAATTTTATTTCAGTGTGGTTTTTTATTTATCTGTTTTTCTATTTATTGTTGTTGTGGCAGTGACGAGGGCATTTGTCCCGTCGCTATTTGTTGTTGTCGCCTAGCTTCCACGGCACGTTGCCGTAGAGGAGAATAGACCACTAGGAATAGCTATACAAGAATTGATACCACTTCATGGCCCATGTGTTTATTTCTATGGCTGTCTGTCATTTTCTTTGCTTTTTCTCAACATATGGCATCTAACCCTCTCTATTCCGCTCATCCGCCTGGCTTATACATTATTTGTAAACTATGTCACACCTCGTCTTATTTCTGCAACAATGGAAAAAATACCTCAAAATAACAAATTAAATAAATGAAATCCATGTTGCACACCTCAGCTCATTCATTCCCTACAAAGGCGGGTGGAATGTGCGCCACACTGTTGTCGTCGTCATGTTAACATTTTCCTTTAACAAATATTTGCTAAATATATTTAATTTATGGCATTCATTTGGTGGCTTGACAAGAAAAGCGAAACTTAAGAAGTCAAAATTATTACTACAACAAAAAAAGGACTATGGCATGCAGGTAATATCGCTTATTGTAAGTGACATGGAGTTAAATTAAAAAACAGACAGCGGACGAGATAGTTATGTTTCTAAGAATCCCCTCAAATAAAGGTGTTCTACAATGCCTTCGTGTAGAAATTGACAGGAAACGATAAAAAGTCATAATGTGTTACTTAACAATTTCAGTGTAAATAAATTGTCAGATAAAAGTTTGTGTAAATTGTAAAGAAGGGTATTAGATCAAAAGTGTTTTTCCTAATTAAAAAAAAAATCCAAGTATATATTTATATCCTACACAACTATGTTGTCAGGGTATTATAGCTTTGTGCAGCCCCAAGAGTTTGTAACGCCGCGAAATATTGGTCCTAGACCCACCTTTAAGTATACCGATCGTCATATCTCGACTAGCTGAGTCGATCTAGACATGTGTGTCCATAAAATTTGTAAACACGACACAAGCCACAGTTATGGACCAATCTTCACGAAATTTTGCACGTAGGATGGGTTCTGGCCTATTGTTTTTGGTAAAGATCGGTTAATATTTAAGGGATGAAATGGATGGACCAAATGCTTAATTTTTGTCTGTTTTCCCGGTCGCTCCAGAGGCCGCAGTTATGGTCCGAACATCGTGAAATTTTACATGGAGAAGAGGATCGTGCCAAAAAATAAGCATGTCTGTTTTGATAAAGATCGGTCAAAATTTAGCGGGTCAAAGGTGACTATGTCCATAGTATTACTATTACTCCATTAGAGGACGGAAATGTCGCGCTGATAGCTTTGAAATTGTAGATGAACTTCCTATTATGGTCAAGGACGACGCCTATAGTTTTCGGTGAAGTTGAGATTTCATTCTAGGGGTGCAAATGAGCCGAAAACTTTAATTTTGTCAGATTTTCTAGTCGCTCTAGAGGCAATTTGTATATGCAGAACATCACATATTTTACAAGGTGAAGGGGATCTGACCAAATACTTAGAGCGGCTGTTTAGATGATGATCGGTCAATATTCCGAGGGTCAAATCAACCAAAAAATAAAATGCCTTTTTTTTTATTTTACGGCGTAAAAATTCACTTCAAGAAAAAAAAATTGGAAAATATGACAGGGTTAGAAAGTGAAGTTGTTGATCTATAATCTGTAAAAAGGGTGCAAATATCTTGAAATATTTCCCAGGCTCGGAATATAGAACCGCAGAAAGTTTGATTTTCGTGATAGTTGTGTAGGATATCATATGGTCGGCCCCGTCCGACTATACTGTTCCGCTCACATGTTTCTAGACCAATTTCGGAAAACTACTTATAAAAATCAAATATTCAACACAAATCCGTGCCTGAATAGTCCTTGAAATAAATTCCAGGCAAAATAATAATTGTTAAAGAATCCACGTCTTTTAAACACACTTTTAAAAAATGTCTGATGGCCTTTTAGAAATCCACGCCTATTGATGGCCTTTAAAAAAAGCCACGCCTATTGATGGCCTTTTAAAAAATCCACGCCTATTGATGGCCTTTTAAAAAATCCGCGCCTATTGATGGCCTTTTAATCCGCGCCTATTGATGGCCTTTTAAAAAATCCACGCCTATTGATGGCCTTTTAAAAATATACGCCTATTAACGACCTTTTAAAAATCCACCCTTATTGATGGCCTTTTAAAAATCCACACCTTTTGATGGCCTTTTAAAAAATCCACGCCTATTGATGGCCTTTTAAAAATCCACGCCTATTGATGGCCATTTAGAAATCCACGCCTATTGATGGCCTTTTAGAATGCACGCCTATTGATGGCTTTTTAGAAATCCACGCCTATTGATGGCTTTTTAGAAATCCACGCCTATTGATGGCCTTTTAAAAAATCCACGCCTATTGATGGCCTTTTAAAAAATCCACGCCTATTGATGGCCATTTAGAAATCCACGCCTATTGATGGCCTTTTAGAATGCACGCCTATTGATGGCCATTTAGAAATCCACGCCTATTGATGGCCTTTTAGAATGCACGCCTATCGATGGCCTTTTAGAAATCCACGCCTATTGATGGCCATTTAGAAATCCACGCCTATTGATGGCCTTTTAGAATGCACGCCTATCGATGGCCTTTTAGAAATCCACGCCTATTGATGGCCTTTTAAAAAATCCACGCCTATTGATGGCCTTTTAAAAAATCCACGCCTATTGACGGCCTTTTAAAAAATCCACGCCTATTGATGGCCTTTTAAAAAACCACGCCTATAGATGGCCTTTTAAAAAATCCACGCCTATTGATGGCCTTTTAGAAATCCACGCCTATTGATGACCTTTTAGAAATCCACGCCTGTTGTTAGCCTTTTATAAAATCCACGCCTATTGATGGCCTTTTAAAATATTTTCAAAAAAATACTTCCACAGCTACCACGGAACTCTATCTGCGGATTTTTATTTCGAGCCTGGGTAATATTTCTTGATAGTTGCACCCTCTTGCCCGATTAGAGGTCAACAACACCTCTTCCTTACACTGACATATTTTCCGAATATTACTAATATTCATTACAACCCTTCTAATTACTTACCCATATTCCCTTCACCGGGTTGTGGGTTGTGTTGTAATGTTCGGCTTATAATTGCGACCTATAGATCGACTCAAAAAAAAAATAAGTTTTCGGTCCACTCATCCCAAAATTATTATCTGATCATCACCGAAAATTTTCAAAAATATTTTTGAAAAATCCAAACCTCTGTTAGGGCTTTGAAAAAATATTGACAAATATTAAAAAAAACCGAGCCTATGTTGAGGGCCTTGAAAAAATATTTTTAAAAAATACACATCAATCCTGGTTGCTTGAAAAAATATTTTTAAAAAAATTCAAATATATAATAATTAACCAGTAAGGAAAGTAGTAAAGTCGGACGGGGCCGACTATATGATACCCTTCACCAATTTAGGTATTTTCAACAGATGGAAGCCTAACAGACGTCGCATTTTTGAAGGACTATTAATATGAAATTAAACAGGTCTTTCTGCAACCTATAAATTTTGGTCAGATATAGAGTTGCTTCTTACAATAGGACAAAATTATGTAAATTAATTTAGAGCAAAATATCCAATTGTAAACCGATTTCATCGAAACTTGTCACATGTTAGGTTACACTTATTTTAGTATGTTTTGTGCATTCGGCCACATTTTAAGTGCACCATTTACTTAAAATCGGACAAATATATATATTTGGGATCTATATCTAAATCTGAACCGATTTTTACGAAATTAAAAACACATATTTCTAGACCTAATTCAGTAGGCCAAATTTCTAATTGCTATATCTAAATCTAAACCGATTTTTATGAAATTTTACACACATCATTCTAGATCTTATTCATTACCCTGTGCCAAATTTCTTGCAAATCGAATGATGTATAGGGACTTTGGTGCACCATTTACAAAAAATCGGACGAAAATATATATGGGAGCTATATCTAAATCTGAACCGATTTTTATGATATTTTACACACATCATTCTAGACCTAATTCATTACGCTGTGCCAAATTTCGTGCAAATCGACGGGGCCGACCATTTCGTGCAAATCGGACAGGGCCAACCATACTATACAATACACAACCACCACGGAACTCTTTCTGCGGATTTTTATTTCTTGCACCTCTTTCAAAGCGATCTGTGCTATATTTCCGCCCTCTAGTGTGGTAATGGGTTACTAAATAATATCTCAGTACGTAACCACCTGCAAATATTTAAGTGTAACTTCCACATCCAACTACATACGACAATATAATTGGTATCAATTTAAATGTCAACCACTACTCTTGGATATACTATCAACTTCTCGGGCCTATGTCCTTCAGAGGCAAGTATATACGCCATAGAATACAAATTTTGTCATTTTTCACACAAAAGTAAGGTTCCATTTGACCCACTAAACATTGAAGAATATTTATAAAAACAGGCACGCTTATTCTTTGGACCGATCCCATTCACAACGTAAAATTTCGCGATGTTCGGGACATAATTGCGGCCTCTGGAGCGACCAGAAAAACTGACAAAAATTAAGTATTTGGTCCATTTCATCCCCTAAATATTAAACGATCTTTACCGAAATATCAATAGGGGTCTTCACTGGCCAGAACCCATCCTACATGCAAAATTTTGGGAAGATTGGTCCATAACTGTTGCCTGTATCGTATTTACAAATTATAATGGACAGACGGGCAGACGGACGGACACACATGTCTAGATCGACTCAGCTAGTCGAGATATGACGATCGGTAAACTTAATGGTGAGTCTAGGACCAATATTTCGCTGCGTTACAAACGCTTGGGGCTGTACAAAGCTATAATACCCTTACAACATAGTTGTGTAGGGTATAAAAATCTATGTGATCTATATAAATTTGTTTAAAAAAGTTCACTTCCTTGAAAATATATATTTAAGATATCCACGTCCTTGAAAATTTTTTTTTTTAAAAATCCACACCTTATGTGGCCTAGAAAAAATATAAAAAAATACACGTCCTTAAAAAATACTTCAATTTCACACTTATGCGTATTGTACTGTTCCTTTAAACCGTATTCTTTAAAAAATAAACTTTAAATTTAAATGCCACATTTTACAAATTGTTTAAATACCATGTCTCAACATCTAAAGACATAATAAACAAAAAATATGAACGCAGAAAAAATGACGACTTATTTTAAATGGCAATTAACTTTGCTAACCTGAGCATTTTTGTGAAATTATATCATCATCCATTCACATCGTTAACCGACTGCTGTCACCTATCAAGGCCATGTCACAATTAGAACCTAACGCTCAAATAAGTGAGCATTCCAAAACAAAAAAAGAAACCACTTGTTATATACAAACAGGGAATTGTGATATCACCTGTCATTATTTTGTTAAATTTAAAATAATATATTTTGTAAATAAACACGTTGTTAAGAATATTTGAAATAACAGACAATACAAAATAATTTGAATAAGTCCATGCCTGAGTTGTTGAATAACATATATTCTATGAAAACAAAATATACTTAAAAACTTCCAAGTCTTAAATTCCAAGCATCCTTGGCATTTTTTAAATAATTCGTGGCTTTGGAAAAATATATTTTTTTAACAAATTCCAAATTTCTTGGAAAGAAAATATTTTTAAAATATCCACGCTTTATATGCTCTGTTGTGCTGGAATCGTTACTTAAACATAATCTCTGACGACAATTGGCTTTTACAAACATTGTCTTTCTTTTCTGCTTACTGTGACAGTACATTAACTATAATTGGCTTTTTCGTTGCAAAAAAAAATAAATCCTTTTTATTCAACAATCATTTGCTCAATTGAATGACAAGAGCGAAAACTTGTTGACCACCATTCAAAAAGAACAATTGATAAAGACATTCAAGTTTGCTTAAATTACTTTAACAATTGTCGCCGCGTTACTTATTCTCCTCCTTACCAACTACTCAACCTCCTCACACCCACTCACCCGATCATCCATCCACTCAACTAATTTGGCCTAGCTAAGTAACTGTCAGAAACCACTTCATTAGACCGCAAGCTAAGTGCTTTGTCGTTTCCGTTTTTCGTTTCGTTCTAAACACAAAAATACAACCACAATGGCCAATAATTTCAAGAGCTGACGTTAATGGTGTCTAATATCAATTCTCCAGAACAAAGAAGGCTTAACTTTTGCGAATATGCGATAATGAGGAGAAGGAGCAATTTAGATATTAGAGTTCGCCACTTTGTAGCAATTGTTTTGGACACAAGTTTTCGCCTTTATCTAAAGAATGTGTCAGAGTCAACTTCAAAAAAAAAAAAAAATAAATAAATAAAAAAAACCTTCAAAAAATATTATCAAAAATTCCAAAAATAAAAAAAACATTTTTAAAAAATCCAGTACTTCAAAAAATATTTTTAAAAAATCCAGGCCTTCAAAAAATATTTTTTTTTAAAAAATCCAGGCATTCAAAAAACATTTTTAAACCGTCCAGTAGTCTTGTGTCGTTCGTGAACGACCTAGTTCAATTGAACGAGTCAGTCCACTGAACGAGTGAACGACATCGTTCAATGTTGATTATTGTCGTTCACTGAACATTTCTCTTTACAAAACGCCGTCACTGAACGACGTTGATCACTGAACGACTTTGATCAATGAACGTTGTCGGTCACTGAACGACGTTGCCCACTGAACGACTTTACTCAATAAACGTCGTCGGACACTGAACAACATTAAATTTCACTCTACACCTCTGTTTTGTTCACAGGTGCACCGACTTTGACAAACTGAACGGCGTTAATGATGAGCATTCCGGTCTTATTTCATGAAATGCGGAGCTCAAAAGGCCAAATGCAAATACTGCTGTAGGTAGGAATAGTCAGTATATAAACTTAAGCAACATTTAAAAGCAAAGCACTATGCTGCCTTACGAATTGAACTGAGTGATCATTTGAACGATGTGAACGACCTAGTTCACTTTTAAAAAATTACCTAGTTCGTTCACTCACTGAACTGAACGAGATTTCCCAAGACTACTATCCAGCCATTCAAAAACATTTTTTAAAAATCCAGGTCTTCAAGAAATATTTTTAAAACATCCAGGCCTTCAAAAAATAGTTTTAAACCCACGCCTTCGTTAGGTCCTTCAAAAATAGTTTTAAAAAATCCACGCTCATGTTAGGTCCTTGAAAAAATAGTTTTGAGTTAGTGAGCATACTGCTCCGCTCACTGTCGGACGGGGCCGACCATACGGTACCCTATACTACTACCACGGAACTCTAACTTGCAACCTCTTGCCCGATTAGAGGTTAACAGCACCTCTTCCTTATACAGACATATATTCCGAATATTACAAAGTAGAGCCCTTTTAATTACTTGTCTAAATTCCCTTCACCGTGGCTTGTGTTGTGATGTTCGGCTTATAATTGTGGCCTATAAATCGACTTGAAAAAAAACACACTCACAAAAAATTAAGTTTAGGGTCCACTTCATCCCAAAACTATTACCTGATCATCATCGAAAATTATAGGCGTTGTCCTTGACCATACCTGGATCCTCATGGAAAATTTCAAAGCAATCAGTGCTATATTTTCGCCCTCCAGTGTGGTAATGGGTTATTATTTAAGTGTAACTTCCACATCCCAGTAAGTATATACACTATAGAAAACAAGAGTAAATATATATGCTATAGAAAACAAATGTTTTAATTTTTCATAGTCAGTGTCCATTAGACCCGCTAAATAATGACCTTCTTTATCAAAACAGGCACGTATATTCTCTGGATACTTCTCCCCTTCTCCATGTAAAATTTCGCGATGTTCCGGCCATAATTGATGTCTCTGGAGCAACCAGAAAAAACGACCAAAACTAAGTATTTGATCCATTCCATCCCCTAAATATTAACCGATCTTTACCAGTCTTCATTGGCCAGAACCCATCCTACATGGAAAATTTCATGTTCTCTGGATCCTTCTCCCCTTCTCCATGCAAAACTTCTCGATGTTCGGGTCATAATTGCGGTCTCTGGAGCGAGCAGAAAAAACGACAAATACTAAGTATTTGATAAATTTCATCTCCTAAATATTAACCGATCTTTACCAGCAATAAAAGGGGTCTTTAGTGGCCAGTACCCATCCTACATGCAAAATTTCGTAAAGATTGGTCCATAACTGTGACCTGTATCGTGTTTACAAAATATAATGGACTGGCGGACGGACGGACACACATGTCTAGATCGACTTAGCTAGTCGAGATATAACGATCGTTTTACTTAAAGTTGGGTCTAGGACCAATATTTCGCGGCGTTACAAACTCTTGCGGCTGTACAACGCTATAATATCCTGACAACATAGTTGTGTAGGGTATAAAAATCCACGACTATGGACTTTCGCTGGTCCTTGAAAGTTTTTTTTTTATACCCTTCACCACACTGTGGTACAGGGTATTATGTCTTTGTGCATATGTTTGTCAGCGGCAAAAGGAAACGATATAGACCCATAGTTGCTTTTGAGAATATACATAGAATCACTTTCTGAGTCGATTTATGCATGCCGTCCGTCCGTCTGTTGGTGTTAAATTGTAAACAAAGTACAGGTCGCATTTATAATCCGAATTGGATGAAATTTGGCACAGCTCGAACCCTATTGAAATTGAAAAAAAAAACGGTTCAGATGTAGATATAGATCCCATATATATAATTTCGTCCGATTTAATGTATATATCATTCGATTTGCATGGAATTTGGCATAGCATACTGAATTGAGCCTGTAGCGATGTGTGTCAAATTTCGTGAAATTCGGTTCAGTTTTAGTTATAGCTCCCATATACATCTTCGTCCGATTTAATGTAAATGGTGTACCAAAGACCCTATATATCATTCGATTTGCACGAAATTTGGCATAGCGAACTGAATTGAGCCAGGAGTAATGTGTGCCAGGTTTCGTGAAAATCGGTTCAGATTTAGTTATAGCTCCCATATATATTTTCGTCCGATTTATTGTAAATGGCGCACCAAAGACCCTATATATCATTCTATTTGCACGAAATTTGGCATAGCGTACTGTGATGTGATGTGTGCCAAGTTTCGTGAAAATCGGTTCAGATTTAGATATAGCTCCCATATATATTTCCGTCCGAGTTAATGTAATGGGTCACCAAAGTCCTTATATATCATTCGAAATTTGGCATAGCGAACTGAATTGAGCCTGGAGTGATGTGTGCCAGGTTTCGTGAAAATCGGTTCAGATTCATATTTGTATATAGCTTCCATACATAATTTCGTCCAATTTGAAGTAATTGGTGATTTTTGCACAACGTACAAAATTCATGTTAATGGTCCTTCAAAAATGCCACGTCTGTTGGAATGCATCTGTTTAATATACCCATAGTGGTGAAGGGTATCATATTTTCGGCCTCGGCCGACTTTCCTGCTTTCCTTACTGGGTTTTTAATCCGCAACAGTATGGGCGCTTGTAAACTAATCATTAAAAAATTCTCGGTTGTGTTGGTCCTCAAAAAATCTACGCCTGTGTGGTCCTGTTAATCTCTTAATTTTTTTATAAAAACATAAATTTTTTACCATTTTGTACCTCTCTGAAAGTTGATTAATGAAATATGACAGTTTTTGACCAATTTATAAAAAAATGGTTTGTCAGGTGTCAGATTCCTCCTTTGATCCGTCATATCCAATTTCCTTTTCAATATCTAATCTCTTAACATTGCTACTTCCTTTTTTACAATTTACCGCTCTGATATCTCCACCATCAGTTATAGCTCCCTCTAAATCCCCCACTTACCACTTTTTTTTGATTCCCACCGAAAAACTAAATTTAGAATTTTCATTGCGTTTCTATTTTTAGCTGACGAAAAATAGACAAAATGAAAAAAAAAATCAAAAATAATTGATTATTCACATCCGCTTCAGTGATGAGACACTAAGTACTCACTCGGTGTCATTGTAAATCAGACCCCAAATGAGGTAGGGACTGAGGGAATAAGACAGAATATTTCGGTGTGTGTGTGTGTGCGGGGTGGATGTGTGTCAATGGAGTTTGACTTTAGCATTTGACACTTCACACCATTTTTAATGACTTCTTCCTCCCTCAATAGTTCCTTCACTTTTTTTCTGATATCTCCTCTGAATGATCATAACTCGTGGGAGGGAGAGGGGCAACCAACAACTGCAATCAAAAAAAAATTGAAAATTCTTTACAACATTTTGTTTGTATGAAAAATACAGAAGACGAAACGTATAACAGAAGTAACACCAGAAAATGATATTAAAATCAGAGGTCATTAAACTTAGTTCCATTTCCACACAGCAGTCAGTTTTCATTTACCACCAAAATGAAAACTTAATTTCCCTCACACACAGTAGTCATTGTTTGTTGTTGGTTAGTTAGTTCGTTAAATGCACTGAGAATTTTCATGAAAAATTAATTTCACTCTTTTTTTCTTTTCACTGCCTTTGTGTTCTGAATCATAAACTGCTTAGAAAAAAAGTACATAATTTTCATTTGCCATTAAAAATGGAGAAAAGATGATTATAACGTTTTTAATTTTGTTTCCTCCCTTTGAACTGTCCCCCACCCAAATAGCTCCCTCCTCAAGTGTCTGTCATGTCCGAATATTTTCTTTTACATTTTCTCTCTCCAAACAACGATGCACATTTCCTTCATGGCTTATGGTTTTTCATTTTTTTTTTGTGTTCTGCTGGGCATGCCAAGCACCATATGCCACAATGAACGAGTCCATATTCTTTTTGAATTTTTAATTAATTAAATGTATTTAATTTTCTATTATTTTATGTTTGGGGAATTGTAAGGAATTTATTCTCGTTTTTTTCTATAGGGGGAAATCATATGGTCCCAAAATGACAACAAGTCCTCAATGAATGAAATGGATAGTCTTACAAGGGCCAATTATTAAAAATTATATATATATATATATATATATATATATTATATATATGTATATACATATACAATTTGCAATATTTAATAAATCATTTTTTATCTTTTCAGGTAAGTTCTAACTTTGAATATAATGTCAGTATAACAATGTCAATGTAAGTATAATAATGTATTTTGATATCCAAATTGGTTTAGAGAATATGGTTTGAGGCAGTCGATGTGTTTTTTCCCACCTAGCATGCATTTTAATCGAGTCCAACCGAACTCTAACATATGTGGTCATATTCAAAATATTTTAAATCACCAAACGTGCAAAATGCCCATTTACAGCCCTAAAAATAGTTTTAAAACAGTGACCGGAGCAGTATAGTCGGACGGGGCCGACCATATTATACCCTACACAACTATCACGAAAATCAAACTTTCTGCGGTTCTATATTCTGAGCCTCGGCAATATTTCGAAATATTTGAACCCTTTTTACCGATTATAGATCAACAACTTTAACTTTTCGGTCAATATTCCGAAGGTCAAATCAACCAAAACATAAAGTGACATTTTTTTTATTTTACGGCGTAAAAATTCACTTCAAGAAAAAAAATGAAAATATGCCGTTTTTCTAACCCTGACATATTTTCCATTTTTTCGTGAAGTGAATTTTTACGCCGTAAAATAAAAAAATTGTCATTTTAGGTTTTGGTTGATTTGACCCTCGGAATATTGACCGATCATCATCTAAACAGCCGCTCTAAGTATTTGGTCAGATCCCCTTCACCTTGTATATGTATGTATATGTGATGTTCTGCATATAATAATTGTCTCTAGAGCGACTAGAAAATCTGACAAATTAAAGTTTGCACCCCCTGAATGAAATCTCAACTTCACTGAAAACTATAGGCGTCGTCCTTGACCATAATCGGAAGTTCATGTACAATTTCAAAGCTATCAGCGCGACATTTCCATCCTCTAATGGAGTAATAGTAATACTATGCACATAGTCACCTTTACCTAATTACGTATAACTCCCACATCAGAGTACATGCAGCCATAAGTTTGGTATCAATTTGAAGGTCAACAACTCCTCTTGGATATACTATCAACTTCTCCGGCATACGTCCTTCAGGAGCAAGTATATACGCCCCAGAATAAAAATTTTATAATTTTTCACACAAAAGTCAGGGTCCATTTGACCCACAAAATATTGACCGATCTTTATCAAAACAGGCGTGTTTATTATTTGGCACGATCATCTTCTCCATGTAAAATATCAAGATGTTCGAACCATAACTGCGGCCTCTGGAGCGACCAGAAAAACCGACAAAAATTAAGTATTTGGTCAATTTCATCCCCTAAATATTAACTGATCTTTACCAGAAACAATAGGGGTCTTCATTGCGCCGAACCTATCCTCCATGCAAAATTTGGTGAAGATTGGTACATAACTGTGGCCTGTATCGTGTTTACAAATTATAATGGACAGACGGACGGACACACATGTCTAGATCGACTCAGCTAGTCGATCTTGACATGTGTCTAGCCTCTCCAGAGGCCGCAATTATGACCCAAACATCGCGAATTTTTACATGGAGAAGGGGATCGGGACAAAGAATAAGCATGCCTGTTTTGATAAAGTTCTGTCAATATTTAGCGGGTCAAATGGACCCTTACTTTTGTGTGAAAAATTACAAAAATTGTATTCTAGAGCGTATATATTTACTCCTGAAGTACATAGACCCGATAAATTGATAGTATATTCAAGAGGAGTGGTTGACCTTTAAATTGATACCAAATATATTGTCGTATGTACTCGGATGTGGGAGTTACAATTAAATATTTACAGGTGCTTACGTATTTATATATTATTTAGTAACACATTACCACACTAGAGGGCGCTTTAAAATTTTCCATGAGGATCCAGGTATGGTCAAGGACAACGGCTATAATTTTTGGTGATGATCAGATAATAATTTTGGGATGAATTGGAACAAAAACTAAATTGTTTGTGTTATTTTCGAGTCGATCTATAGGCCACAATTGAATGTCGAACACAATCCACCGTGAAGGCAATCTGGACAAGTAATTAGAAGGGCTGTACTGAATATTAGTAATATTTGGAATATATGTCAGTGTAAGGAAGAGGTGCTGTTTATTTCTAATCGGGCGCAACTATCACGAAATATTGCCCAGTCTCACAATAAAATTCCGCAGAAAGTCTGAGTTCCGTGGTAGTTGTGTAGGGTATACTGCCGACTATACTGCTCCGCTCACTGGTTTTAAAATGTCAACGTCTACTGGTAGGTCATGAACAAGTATTTGTATAATGTTCAACCCAAATAATTGGCCCTGAAAAATAGTCTTTAACAATCGAAGCCTAATGTTAGACCTAGGGATACGTAGTCGAGCACAAAAGTCGACTGACTTTTAGACTTTTCGATTTTAGGCCTTTGATTAGAAAGTTGATTTTTCAATCTTTCGATTTTGTCAAACCTATTCAAAATCAATTTTCGACTTTTACCTATTAATGCAAAATCCACTGATTTTTTATATGAATTGTTGCATACAGAAAAGTATAGTTCTGGAATGTGCAATTTGAGCTTCGTGATAATTAACCCAGTAGTTATAAAGAAAATCGAAAGTCGATCTTGAAAAGCCGACTTTGCGAATTCTTCAAAAATCAAAAGTCCACTTCGACTTTTAGACTTCTCAATACCAAAAGTCGGTTAGTCAGAAGTTGATTTACTTATCCCTAGTTAGACAATGAAAAAAATATTTTTAAAAAAATGCACGCCTTGAAAAATGTGTTTGAAAGTGATTTTGAAAAAAAATCTACGCCTAATGGTATGCCTAATGGTAGGTCTAAAAGTTATTTAAAAAAATTCCACGCCTCTTTATTATAATTTTAAAATATTTTTAAAAATTCCACGCCTTTATAGACCATGGAACATGTTTTTAAAAAATCTACGTCTAATGGTAGGCATTGAAAACTAGTTTCAAACATCTACGTCAAATGATTGGCTTTGAAAAGATATTTTTTAAAAAATTAACGCCTAATGGTAGGCCTTGAAAAAATATTTTTAAACCAGTAAGGAAAGTTGTAAAGTCGGACTGGGCCGACTATATGATAGCCTTCACCAATTTTAATATCACCACTTTGTATGTCAATGTTCCCTCTAAGGAACATACTCATGTCTTTTAATTTCATTCGGGCAGATTTAGAGTCGTCTGCGTACCATGGGACAAATTTATGGAAAACGATTTATAGCAAAATTGATACACGCTATTCGGTACGCCGCACTATTAAAAAATTAATCTCAATCAGACACCTGTTCGAAATACATAGGGAATACATGGCTGCATCTGCATACATTTCTACAAAACCTAATAACGTCATTCAAGTCTCAATTTGATTCGTTGTGCAAAATTTCGTGTTAATCGGACAAACATTAGGAGTTTATATATGTAAATCGGACAAAAATATATATGGGAGCTATATATAAAATTTAACGGATCTTCACGAAACTTAGCACTCATAATTCTAGACTCAATTCAATACGCTGTGCCAAATTTGGTGCAAATCGAAAGATATTTAAGGACTTTGGTGCACCATTTGTCTAAAATCGGACGAAAATATATATGGCAGCTATATCTAAATCTGAACCGATTTTCACGTAACTTAGCACACATCATTCTAGGCTTAATTCAGTACGTACTGCCAAATTTCGTGCAAATCGAAAAATATTTAGGGACTTTGGTGCACCATTTACCCAAAGTCGGACGAAAATATATATGGGAGCTATATTTAAATCTGAACCGATTTTCTTGAATTTCAATAGGATTCGTCCTTGGGCCAAATGAATGATCTGTGCATAATTTCATCCAATTGGAATAAAAAATGCGACCTGTACTTTGTGTACAATTTAACATGGACGGACATGCATAAATCGACTTAGAAAGTGATTCTATGCATATTCTCAAAAGGAACCATGTGTCTATCACGTTTCCTTTTGCCTGTTACAAACATATGCACAAAGACATAATACCCTGTACCGCAATGTGGTAAAGGGTATAAAAATCCACGCCAAATGATAGGCCTTGAAAAATTTGTTAACAGAATCCACGCTTAGTTATAGGTTTTGAAAACTAGATTTAAAAGATCCACGCCATTTGGTAGGCCTTGAAAATATTTTGAAAAAATCAACGCTTAATATTTTTAATGTCTTGTGTTTTCTTATAGAGGACAAGAAGATCTTTTATTTTCTCATAGAATAGCAGAAGTTCTTCTCATAGACCAAAACGACTTCTCATAGAAGACTAGAAGGTATTTTCATAGAGCTCCTGTTGCCCATCATATTCTCCATAATATTATTTAAAAATGCATTCAAGGTGTTTCTGTTTTCTATTAATGCCACGTTCCGGTACATTGTCGGGGCGATATGTCTGTGTTCTCATTATTAATTCTAAATACGTACCAAAAACCTAGTTCTTTTATTCTTCTGCATATTCAAAAACAACAAAACAGAACTCCACACCTCCACAGGCATACACACACACACATTGGCGGATCTTAAATCTTTAACGTTTCATTTCGAGCGAGTAGTTCTTCCATGGCTACCAACTAATGTTGCATTGCATTCGACAACCCAAGAAGCACCAAGAAGAAGAATTGCATGGCAAAGAATTTGTTTTCGTTTCGATTTAAGACCAGGCGGCGGCAGTAGCAGCAGTCGGTATGGTTAGCTGGTTGGTAATTGTGTGATGGTTATTTTTATAATTTTAGTTGTTTTTTATATATACTCGTCTTCTTATTTTTTTAATATTTTTTTAGGTTCTCTTGCTTCAAGTTCTTCTTCGTTATGACTTCTACTACTTCTATGTGGTTGTTATGCGAGTAGTTTTGATGCACTTTCATGACTCTGCTCTCTCACTACTTGAGCTATTTTGGATGCGGTTTGTAGAAGACTGAATGCTTGAATGAGTGGGTTAGAATAACTTGGTCTGTCTATCCGCCATCCGTACGTCCGTCTGTCTGTCTGTCTAAAGCCATATCTGGCACAAGCGCGTATTGTTGTTGTTGTATTTTTATGTTGGCGTTAAAGGGTTTGGTGCTGAATTTAAGACGGCCTTTCATCGACACGTGCCAGTTAGCCTTCCAGCGAGTCACTACACTTTTGATTTTATTTTTGTGTTGTTGTTATTTGTATGTGTGCGTGTGTGTGTTTTTGTATTTTCGTTGTGGCGCCTAAAGGATCCCCCCATTAAAATAGTTTTAGCAGTTGGAAAATTGTTTCGAAAAATAGTTGCATTGAAACTATGTCGTACGTTGTAAAGGTGTTTGTTGTATGGCGCCCAACGTAGAGGAAGTGACACATTAAATTAATTACATACAAACGACTTCAAATAAATTAGTAATTTAATATGTCTATCGGCGTGTTGGTAATAGGACTACATCAATAATTTATTGGTAAATTTTAACGGTAAATTAGTACTAATTATGAAGGTAAAAAGTTAAATCGTGATGAGACACGTGACCGCTTAATTAAAAGCCAGAAAATTTTCTTCGAGAAAATCAGACGAATTGCTTATAGGAAATCAGAAAGACTTCTTATAAAATACCAGAAGGAATTTCTATAGAACTACAGAGAGTCTTCCTATAGAAGATTGACTGACTGACTGACTTAACGATTAATCAACGCCCAGACAAAACGGCCGAAGCTTGAATCTTGAAATTCTGGGTGAGGGTCACTCGTGGTCCAAATGTGTCAGATAAGGTTGGGGTTTTGGAAATTCATACCAGAACGGTACGGAAAGCACTCAAAAGTTCTAAATGTGATACCATTTGTATTTGGCGAACCGGTGGAGCTAGAACTCTGAAATTTGGATTGGTGACCGTTCCATGTAGGGAGATGGTTTGAAAGCGTGCGCTCATGTGTACGAAAAGTACTGTAAGGTACTATATTTGGTACAGATTTATTTTGAATGTACAAATCAAGCTGGAATCCTACAATTTGAAATTAACATTACCGTCGGTGTGTAGGAATGGGATATATACGTAGTTTTGGAAATATTTTATTGAGGTGTAAGAAAAGTACTAAATCCTACAAAAATTGGTACAATTTGGATTTGGATGAACCGATAGAGCGGAAACAATGAAATTTGGAGTAAGGATCACTGTAGGGGTGTAGGATTAGGGTCAGGATTCAGTTTAAACAATTTATATACATGGATACTAAATAGTACTGAATTTGGTACAATTTGAATTTTGGGCGAACAAATATTGCTAGAATCATGAAATTTGGAGTCATAATCACTGTTGAGGAGGAAGATCGAGATATGTAGGAAGCTTTAAAAATTTTACTAATATGTACTGAATTTGGTACAATTTGAATTGTGGGTGAACCGATGGAGTTGTAATCCTGAAATTTGGATTTATGATCACTGTGGGGGGTGTAGGATTGGTGTATGTAGAAAATTTTGAAAATTGGTACTACTGTGTACTAAATTTGGTACAATTTGAATTGTGAGTGAACCGATAGAGTTTGAATTCTTGGATTTAGGATAACTGTGGGGGCGTAAGGTTTGTACTACTGTGTGCTAAATTTAATACAGTTTGAATTGTGGGTAAACCAATAGAGTTGGAATCCTGAAACTTGGATTTAGGATCACTGTTGGGGCGTGGGATTGGGTTATATAGGAAGTATTGGAAATTCGTACTATTGTGTACTGAATTCGGTACAATTTGAATTGTGGGTAGACCGATAGAGTTGGAATCCGGAAACTTGGATTTAGGATCACTGTGGGGATGTAGGATTGGAATATGTAGCATGTTTTGGAAATTGGTACTGCTGTGTACTAAATTTGGTACAATTTAAATTGTGGGTGAACCAATAGAGTTAGAATCCTTAAACTTAGGTTAGGTAGGAAGTTTTGGAAATCCGTACTACTGTGTACTAAATTTGGTACAAATTAAATTGTGGATGGAACTAATAGATTTGGAATTCTGAAACTTGGATTTAGGATAACTGTGGGGATGTGGGCTTGGATTAAGTAGGAAGTATTGGAAATTCGTACTTTTGTGTAATAAATTTGGTACAATTTAAATTGTGGGTGAACCATATACTTGGAATCCTGAAATTTGAATTTGGAATAATTGTGAGGGTGTAGTATTGGGGTATGCTGGAGCTTTTGTTGGATGGTTGAGGTGGGTACTCTTCGAAATAATGTGTGCTAAATTTGGGACAATTTGAATTTGGTACTAAGTTGTACTCAAATTTAATTTATGGTCGATATTAATGTGTCGATAGCTTTGTTTTTCTGACCTATGCAGTTTTCTGTGAAAATAAAATAATATGTTAATAAATTTTTAAATATATCCCACATTCGCTAACGAAGTAGCGGGCATATGCTAGTATTTACATAAAAAAAATATTGGGGGACACGAATATATTTTTGAGTCCAAAAGGCCTTCTTATGGCAGTCCACAAGTCTTCATATAGTGTATCAGAAAATTTTACTATCTTCCTCACAATGACAGGAGGTATCCTTGTAGCAGACTAGACTTATAGAAAACCAGAAGGTGGCCCTCTTCCAAAAGACTTTTTATAGAAGATCAGAGACCAGAGAGTATTTTTAGAAGATCAGCATATTTTCTTGTGGAAGACCAGAATGTGATCCTCTTCTAGAAGACCAAAAGGACTTCTTATGGAAGATCAAAAGGTCTTCTTAAAAACCAGAAAATCTTCTTATGGAATACCAAAAATCAATCAAAGGTAATTTAATAGAGGAACCAAACCACCAATAAACAACAAAAGTCTACTCTTGAAGACTCGGAGGTCTGCTTTTACAATTCTGGAAGAAGACAAAAATGACTTTTTTTATAGAAGAACAGAATATCTTTTTATGTAAGACTACAAAATATATTTAATGAAGACTAAGATGAGTTTTCATGGAAGATCGGAAAGACCAAATGGCTTTCCGATAGAAGGTCAGAAGGTCTTCAAATTGAAGGTCATCTTACAAAAGACCAGAAAAAATGTTCTTAAAATAATCCTGGCCTACTGTTTGACCTTGAAAAAAATGGTCTGTAAAGAACAAAAAACACTAATACGAAACAAAAGTCTTCTCTTAAAGACTCGGAGGTCTGCTTTTACAATTCTGGAAGAAGACAAGGGGACTTTTTATAGAAGAACAGAATATCTTTTTGTGTAAGACCAAAACATATATTTATGGAAGACTAAGAGGAGTTTTCATGGTGATCGGAAAGACCAAATGGCTTTCCAATAGAAGGACAGAAGGTCTTCAAATTGAAGGTCATCTTACAAAAGACCAGAAGACCAGGAAAAATGTTCTTAAAATAATCCTTGGCTACTGTTTGACCTTGAAAAAATGGTCTGTAAATAATTGGCGTCTTGTGGTGGTCCTTGTAATGGTCTGTAAATAATTGGTGTCTTGTGGCGGTCCTTGAAAAAATATTATTTAAAAAATCACGCCTATTTCTGTCGTTGACAAAATATATTTTAAAAAATACGCCATGTGTTGATGCTATATTTATACCCTACACAACTATGTTGTCAGGATATTATAGCTTTGTGCAGCCCCAAGAGTTTGTAACGCCGCGAAATATTGGTCCTAGACCCTTCAAGTATACTGATCGTCATATCTCGTCTAGCTGAGTCGATCTAGACATGTGTGTCCGTCCGTCCGTCTGTCCATTATAATTTGTTAACACGATACAGACCACAGTTATGCACCAATCTTCACGAACTCTTGCATGTAGGAAGGGTTCTGGCCCGGACATTGCGCAATTTTACATAGAGAACGGGATCGGGCTAAAGAATAAGCATGCGTGTTTTGATCAAGATCGGTCAATATTTAGCGGGTTAAATGTACCCTGACTTTTGTGTGAAAAAATGACAAAATTAGAGGGCGGAAATATAGCGCTGATCGCTTTGAAATTTTCCATTAGATTCCAGTTATGGTCAAGGACATCGCCTATAACTTTCGGTGATGATCAGATAATAATTTTGGAATGAAGTGGACCGTATACTTAATTTTTTTATGTTTTTTTTCGAGCCGATGCCAATAATAAGCCGAACATCACAACACAACCCACTGTGAAGGGAATCTGGACAAATAATTAGAAGGGCAGAACTCAATATGAATAATAATATTCGGAAAATATGTCAGTGTAAGGAAGAGGTGTTGTTGACCTCTAATCGGGCTAGAGGGAGCAAATATTACGAAATATTGCCCGGACTCGTAATAAACATCCGCTGAATGTTAGAGTTCCGTTGAAGTTGTGTAGGGTATCATATCATATCCGCTCACTGGTTTTTTATTATAAAGGTAAATCACTTCACAGCAGTGATTTTTTTTCCTATCCCTTGTCGGTGACAGGCACACATTAATCATCGCTGTATTTATGACATAATTTTAATATTTTTTTTCTTCTATTACAAACGAAGAGTAAAAGAAAATCATCTGTCCCTCTAAGTGACATTTCTAACTGAATGGCTGGCTGGCTGCCTTACTGACTGACTTCCATTGAAATGTCTATTTTCTTCTTCTTTCATCTCCCCTTTTTCTTTTCGACTTCAATTATTAAAAGTTCTCTTTTTATGTATGCATTTTTATTACGATGTCGTTTGTAGTAACATTTTGTTTGTGACTCAGTCACCAGAAATTCTTCTATTTCGGATTTTTTGTCGTTGCCATTCCCCTGATTACTTGTGCAAGTTCTCTATGCGCAGCTGTTTGTGGCAGCGACAAATCCAGCGGCACAAAGACGACAAAAAAAACTTTATTTGGGGACAAAGGAGTATCAAGGAAAAAGAAATGCAAAGGTAAAAAATTGCATTCTTTAGAAAATTGCACTTGAAATGATGCACTTTTAACCATGACATGATTGCGCATGCATGAATACTCGAAAACAAAAAAATAACCACTGCTACCTAGTTCGGGGTTATGTTTGCATTCCAGATATTTTACAAATTAATGAGGAGTATGATTAAATGTGATGAGGGGGTACGACGACGTAGCTCTTGGCTGAGGACAGACATATGTAGTTAAAAATATGTTGGTATGTTTTTCCACCCCTATACTGTATATAACTTGCTCTTGCTTATATGTTTGTATATATATATATATATATATATTTTTAATTTCTTTTAGATGCCATAACTGAAGTGCTGCAATGAATGTCCTGTGGCAAATTGCAGACAATTTTTAATCATCAAAGTACTTCATGTTCTAGATATTTGTACGTATATGTGTGTGATGTTCTCGACATCCTTAGATCAGAAGTGAAGCAAGTGCATTGCCTTTTGTGTACTACGTTGCATTTTTGACTTTGATGTAAAAAAATGACATGGACCTATCATGGCATCATGTACCAACAATTCTTCCCCTTTTTCCATATAAATATAGGGAGAGTCTAAGATTGTGTTGTGGTCCTAGAATAAACAATTTCTATAAAAACCTAATGAAATATCCTTGAAAAAAACACTTTGTAAAAAGTCTAAGCCTATGAAAGGTCCTTGACAAAATAGTTTAAATAAAATTCAATCCGGTGTTAATTCTTTTAAACATATTTTTAAAAATTCAGTACTGGGCTGATCCTTGTCTAAAAAAATCTCCTCCTACCATAGGCAGTTGAAACCAGTAAGGAAAGTAGTAAAGTCGGACGGGGCCGACTATATGATACCCTTCACCACTTTGGGTATATTCAACAGATGAATCCTAACAGACGTCGCATTTTTAAACGGCCAGAAAAAAAATGAAATTGGATCCATAAACATGTCATTAAATCGGAAGAAAATATATATGGGAGCTATATCTAAATCTGAACCGATTTTCACGAAACTTAACACACATCATTATAGACCTAATTCATTACGCTGTGCCGAATTTCGTGCAAATCGAAAGATATATAGGGACTTTGGTGGACCATTTACATTAAATCGGACGAAAATATTAATAGGAGCTATATCTAAATTTGAACCGATTTTCAGTAAACTTAACACACATAATTCTATACTTAATTCGTTACGCTGTTCCAAATTTCGTGCAAATCGATAGATATATGGGGACTTTGTTGCACCATTTACATTAAATCGGATGAAAATATATACGGGAGCTATATCTAAATCTAAACCGATTTTTAGGAAACTTAACACACATCATCTTAGACCTAATTCATTACGCTGTGCCAAATTTCGTGCAAATCGAGAGATATATAGGGACTTTGGTGCACCATTTACATTAAATCGGACGAAAATATATATGGGAGTTATATCTAAATCTGAACCGATTTTCAGGAAACTAAACACACATCATTCTAGACCTAATTTATTACGCTGTGCCTAATTTCATGCAAATCGAAATATATATAGGGACTTTGGTGCACCATTTACATTAAATCGGACGAAAATATATATGGGTGTTATATATAAATCTGAACCGATTTCCAGGAAACTTAACACACATCATTCTAGACCTAATTCATTACGCTGTGTCAAATTTCGTGCAAATCGAGAGATATAGGGGACTTTGGTGTACCATTTACATTATATATATATATATATATCTTCTTTTTTCCCAATTTCAATAGGGTTCGTCCTCGGGCCAAATAAGTGACCTATGCCAGATTTCATCCAAATTGGATAATAAGCGCGACCTGTACTTTGTTCACAAAAATACATGGACGGACGGACAGACAGACGGACGAACATGCGTAAATCGACTCAGAAAGTGATTCTATGCAAAGGAACCATGTGTCTATCTCGTTTCCTTTTGCTTTTAACAAATATATGCACAAAGACATAATACCCTGTACCACAGTGTGGTGAAGGGTATAAAAAGGTGCTTCATCCAGGCCTATGAAAAGTTCTTCAAAAATATTTTTTAAAGGTTCACGTTGTCTAAGGCTCTATTTTTTTATAAACTCTTATTTTATAAAAACCCACAACTATTTAAAGGACACGAAAAATATTTGTAAAAAATATCAAATGTCTTTGAACAATATTTCTAAAGAATCCACGTCTATCAAAGGCCCATGAAAAATATTTCTAAAGAGTGTGAGTTTGGTCTGTCAGGAGGTGGCCTTGTTTCTAAACTGCTTACTTAGACCATAGTAGCATATGTTGGCGGTGATATCATCAGCTTGGTCTTCTCGCCGTTTACTGCCAGTTCCACTTTGGCAGACTCCTTTTCAATTTGTTCAAATGTGGCTGTTACCGCTCGAAATGTTCGACCCATTATATTGATGTCATCGGCGTAGGCGAGTAACATGTGTTGTTTGGTGTACACAGTGCCATTTTTGTTCACCTTTGCGTCTCGTATGACCTTTTCCAGCACGATGTTAAAAAGATCAGACGACAAACTGTCACCTTTTTTGTATCCTCGTTCGATATTGAATGGCTCCGATAGGTCCTTTTCGACTTTTACTGTTGACCTTGTGCAACTTACAGTTATCCTGCATAGCCGTATTAATTTTGCAGGATTGCCGAACGTAGACATGGTTTTAAACACCTCTGAACGGATGGGGCTGTCGAATGCGGCTTTATAGTCGACTAATAGGTGGTATGTGTCGATGTGTTTTTCGTGGGACTTTTCCAGGATTTGGTGCAGAGTGAAAATCTGGTCAATGGTTGATTTGCAGGTCATTGGGATGGTCTAATAATGTCATTGCAAATTGGCTTCAATCGTTCACACAGCGCACTGGAAAACACTGGAAACATGCGATGGGAAGAAGGCTGATTCCTCTATAGTTGGCACATATCGTATTGTCTCCTTGTTTGTGCACGGGACACAGGGTCCTGAAGTTCCAATCATTGGGCATGCTTTCCTCCAGCCAAATTGTACTAATCAGCTGGTGCATGCTCCTGACCAGCATCTGACCACAGTCTTGAATAGTTCGACTGGTAACCCATCGGCTTCTGCTGCTTTATTTTTCTTTAGCCGATTAATTACATTTATGACTTCATCTTGGCTAGGTGGTATACACTCTATACCATCATCTCTTATTGGTTCTGGGGTATCTTCTTCACCGCCACTATTTGATACCAGAAGCTTTTCAAAATGCTGCTTTCAGGTCCCCAACACACTGTCTGTATTTGTCACCAGGTTTCCTTCCTCATATCTACTGGAGGATGTGCCTGCACCAAAACCTTCGGTTTGGTATTTTACTCGTTGGTAAAATTTCCGGTCTTCATTCTGACTCCTGTACATCTCGATTTGCTCACGCTCACGTTTTTCTTGTTCTTTCTTCTTTTTCTGAAAACACGTTTTTTCCTCTCTTCTTTCCTCTCGATAATTCTCCATCACATTTCGTGTTGTTACTGTCTGCAGGGCTGCACTATACGCTGCATTCACATCAGTAGCATTACGACACTCCTGATCGTACCATGGGTTTCTTGGTGGTGGTTTTTAGTACCCAAGTCTTGATTTTGCTTCAGTTTGTGCTATTACACTATTATCGGGACAAGAAGTGCTTTCGTCAAGCAGGTGGGCGGAGTAGGCCTGTTGTGTTTGCAGCTTTTCGACGTCGAGTTTCCGTGTTGTGTTAGATCGCACCTTTGTTGCAACATTAAGGCGAGTACGGTAATGGTCCGAATCGATATTCGCTCCTCGAATCGATCGAACGTCTAATACACTGGATAAATGCCTTCCGTCTATCACAACATGATCAATTTGATTTCTCGTTGTTTGACCAGGAGAAATCCAGATTTCCTTGGGTATATCGAGATGCTTGAATCTGTTTTTTGCTGCCGCGAAGTCAAACAACCTCATGCCGTTGTCAGATGTTTCTTCATGAAGGCTGAATTTTCCGACGGTGGAGCCAAAGATATTTTCCCTTCCGATTTTTGCATTCAAATCTCCAAGCAGAATTTTAATGTCATGTCCATGGCAGCGATCATATGCTGTTTCTAGGCGCTCGCAAAATATGTCTTTGGTATGCTCATCATTGTCTTCGGTCGGAGCATGGGCGCAAAAGAAGACTGATGAAGATGAACCTCGCTTTTATGCGGATTATAGAAATTCGCTCATCTACTGGAGTGAATCTGGAGACGAGGTCTTTTAATCTCCTGTTAACCATAAACCGCAGCCAAATTCACGTCTCGTTTCATGGCAGCTATAATACAGGGCGTAATCATCTGATTTACTTACGCCAGGGTCTCATAATCGACCAGGACATATTCTTGTAACGCAGCATGCGACCAGCTGAATTATTACCAGTATGTCTTGTTTTCAATTAGATGGTCGACTTATAAAAAATCCAAAATCTGTTTCGTAAATGTTCAAAGTTTTTTTATATAGTCCACATAGAATTCGAAAAAAAGCCAAAAATTTCTCTTCCACATTGTGATGATATTGAAATGTTTTCAACGTGAATGACATTCAGAAAGGTTTCCATTCGATTCTTTAATCAATATTTGCTGATTAAATCAAATTTGAGGTCTGCTAGGTTTTCACATGTATACAAATCGAAATAACTATACTTTTTTGATATAAAGGGCGAAAAGCAAGAGGATAGCAGCAAAAAAGATAATTTACACCAGTACAAGTGCATGGCAAAATGTTATGCCATGCAAAAATGAAGCATGACAAAATGACAAATATCCAAAAGGCATTATGACGCACCTCAGCCGTTGTCTGCGAACAAAGTGACAACCAGTGTCAATGAACGTGAACCAAATTGGAATTGAAGCCGTTTGAAATGAATTAAATTTAACCCAGAAGAAATCCAAGAACTGCCTACCGACTTCCACGTTTTGCTTGACTGACTGGCTGATGATAGAGGGGGAGGAGGTTGGCTTAATAGAGAAACCATCAGCAGTTTTGTTGTTGTTTTTTCGCTTTATTTATTCATGTGTACAAATAGAGCAGCGCGAAAAAAAACTGAAAATACTGCCTAACAACAATAAAAAAAACGAAAAAAAAAAACAACTGACTGCATACCGAGTGCAGTAGTCAGTGCAACAAAATAAATTAAATTAGTAAACAAAATGTAGAAAAAGTACTGTCCGACCCCATCCATTCGATTAACAACCATTCATTCATGCTTTCAGTCAAGCAGTCAGGCATCCATCCATCAACTGACCAAAACGAAACCATGAAAAAATCCATCACATCACTAATCATAACAACGACGACCACCATCGCCATCGATAATGGATTGGTGGAATGTTGCAAAAAAAATAGAAACGACAACAACAAGACTATAAAACATATCCAAATCAACCAAGAGATCCAAAAGCCCGCTGCCCAGCCAGATGTAGCCCTTGAAAAAAATATTCTTTAAAAAATCCACGCCTTATGTAGCCCTTGAAAAAAATATTCTTTAAAAAATCCACGCCTTATGTAGCCCTTGAAAAAAATATTCTTTAAAAAATCCACGCCTTATGTAGCCCTTGAAAAAAATATTCTTTAAAAAATCCACGCCTTATGTAGCCCTTGAAAAAAATATTCTTTAAAAAATCCACGCCTTATGTAGCCCTTGAAAAAAATATTCTTTAAAAAATCCACGCCTTATGTAGCCCTTGAAAAAAATATTCTTTAAAAAATCCACGCCTTATGTAGCCCTTGAAAAAATATTCTTTAAAAAATCCACGCCTTATGTAGCCCTTGAAAAAATATTCTTTAAAAAATCCACGCCTTATGTAGCCCTTGAAAAAATATTCTTTAAAAAATCCACGCCTTATGTAGCCCTTGAAAAAATATTCTTTAAAAAATCCACGCCTTATGTAGCCCTTGAAAAAATATTCTTTAAAAAATCCACGCCTTATGTAGCCCTTGAAAAAAATATTCTTTAAAAAATCCACGCCTTATGTAGCCCTTGAAAAAATATTCTTTAAAAAATCCACGCCTTATGTAGCCCTTGAAAAAATATTCTTTAAAAAATCCACGCCTTATGTAGCCCTTGAAAAAATATTCTTTAAAAAATCCACGCCTTATGTAGCCCTTGAAAAAATATTCTTTAAAAAATCCACGCCTTATGTAGCCCTTGAAAAAAATATTCTTTAAAAAATCCACGCCTTATGTAGCCCTTGAAAAAAATATTCTTTAAAAAATCCACGCCTTATGTAGCCCTTGAAAAAAATATTCTTTAAAAAATCCACGCCTTATGTAGCCCTTGAAAAAATATTCTTTAAAAAATCCACGCCTTATGTAGCCCTTGAAAAAAATATTCTTTAAAAAATCCACGCCTTATGTAGCCCTTGAAAAAAATATTCTTTAAAAAATCCACGCCTTATGTAGCCCTTGAAAAAAATATTCTTTAAAAAATCCACGCCTTATGTAGCCCTTGAAAAAAATATTCTTTAAAAAATCCACGCCTTATGTAGCCCTTGAAAAAAATATTCTTTAAAAAATCCACGCCTTATGTAGCCCTTGAAAAAAATATTCTTTAAAAAATCCACGCCTTATGTAGCCCTTGAAAAAAATATTCTTTAAAAAATCCACGCCTTATGTAGCCCTTGAAAAAAATATTCTTTAAAAAATCCACGCCTTATGTAGCCCTTGAAAAAAATATTCTTTAAAAAATCCACGCCTTATGTAGCCCTTGAAAAAAATATTCTTTAAAAAATCCACGCCTTATGTAGCCCTTGAAAAAAATATTCTTTAAAAAATCCACGCCTTATGTAGCCCTTGAAAAAAATATTCTTTAAAAAATCCACGCCTTATGTAGCCCTTGAAAAAAATATTCTTTAAAAAATCCACGCCTTATGTAGCCCTTGAAAAAAATATTCTTTAAAAAATCCACGCCTTATGTAGCCCTTGAAAAAAATATTCTTTAAAAAATCCACGCCTTATGTAGCCCTTGAAAAAAATATTCTTTAAAAAATCCACGCCTTATGTAGCCCTTGAAAAAAATATTCTTTAAAAAATCCACGCCTTATGTAGCCCTTGAAAAAAATATTCTTTAAAAAATCCACGCCTTATGTAGCCCTTGAAAAAAATATTCTTTAAAAAATCCACGCCTTATGTAGCCCTTGAAAAAAATATTCTTTAAAAAATCCACGCCTTATGTAGCCCTTGAAAAAAATATTCTTTAAAAAATCCACGCCTTATGTAGCCCTTGAAAAAAATATTCTTTAAAAAATCCACGCCTTATGTAGCCCTTGAAAAAATCCACGCCTTATGTAGCCCTTGAAAAAAATATTCTTTAAAAAATCCACGCCTTATGTAGCCCTTGAAAAAAATATTCTTTAAAAAATCCACGCCTTATGTAGCCCTTGAAAAAAATATTCTTTAAAAAATCCACGCCTTATGTAGCCCTTGAAAAAAATATTCTTTAAAAAATCCACGCCTTATGTAGCCCTTGAAAAAAATATTCTTTAAAAAATCCACGCCTTATGTAGCCCTTGAAAAAAATAAAAAAATCCACGCCTTATGTAGCCCTTGAAAAAAATATTCTTTAAAAAATCCACGCCTAATGTAGCCCTTGAAAAAAATATTCTTTAAAAAATCCACGCCTTATGTAGCCCTTGAAAAAAATATTCTTTAAAAAATCCACGCCTTATGTAGCCCTTGAAAAAAATATTCTTTAAAAAATCCACGCCTTATGTAGCCCTTGAAAAAAATATTCTTTAAAAAATCCACGCCTTATGTAGCCCTTGAAAAAAATATTCTTTAAAAAATCCACGCCTTATGTAGCCCTTGAAAAAAATATTCTTTAAAAAATCCACGCCTTAAAAAATGTAGCCCTTGAAAAAAATATTCTTTAAAAAATCCACCTTATGTAGCCCTTGAAAAAATATTCTTTAAAAAATCCACGCCTTATGTAGCCCTTGAAAAAATATTCTTTAAAAAATCCACGCCTTATGTAGCCCTTGAAAAAAATATTCTTTAAAAAATCCACGCCTTATGTAGCCCTTGAAAAAAATATTTTTAAAAATCCAAACCTTTCAAAAAACCGTAAAAATTATATTTCAATAATCCGCCTTTCTGAAAATAGGAATTGGAAATGCGTTTTTCTTTTAAATTGCTTTTAATGTTACCTTTAGCGCCTTAGTTGTTGTGCCATCAGGAGTCACAAACTGTTCTCCCTAATAAATTATGACCTAACCATGTCTTCTGCTTAGGTAAGTGATTTTCACACCTTCTTTATACTTCTTAATATTTTCTAGGTAAGAAAGGAATGACATATTTAAGCCTTTTTTTCTTCCCCAGATATACAATTAGAAGAACCACAAATAATTTCCCAAATTGAAATTGAGGTATTACAAAAGCAAGAAGAAGACATGTGGCGCTGTCCAAACAACCTTCAATCCATCCATCCGTCCATCCAACCTAATTGTCTTCAGACTTTGTTTCGTAAGAGAGTGTGAAGTAATTTTTGATGTCATGCTGTCATTATAAATTCTCTTCTATGTTCTACTCTGTAATTTTTTTCACTTTTATTCTTGCAGAGATATCTGTGCGTGTGTGTGTGCGTATTCTCCTCTATGACAAAAGTAAATTGTCAACCATTAAGAACAATTTGACAGGGGCTCGCCTCTCTATGTTGCTCTCTGTGTGAAGGGTAATAAACTACCCAGTAAGTGGCTGCATTGCTGGATGGATGGCTGACTGCTTGGTTGACGATCGAGCGGCGGGCGGACAGGCAGTTTGTCTGGCGACTGATGGTTTCATATGACACACATTCCAACAAATGACAAACAATACAGAGCGGCATTGTTGACTTTGATTTTTTTATACTCATTTTTTTAACAATTTTTTTTCTTCGTCCAACATTTTTTATAACATAATGAAAGGTTAATGGTGGAAAAACCTCTCAAGGAGAATCGTTATGGAAAACAAAAGCAACAACGAAACATAGACCACCCAAATATCATGGCAGCAGACACAATTGTCTTCAGTCAAATGGCCTTAACTCTATGATACCGGACACTCGAAATATTCATTGTGTTTTGGAAACAAAATACCCTCCTCCTCCCTTTAACCCAAGAAGTAAAAAAAAACAACAACAAGACACTGACTGCATTGCAATCTGAGAGATTGGAATCTTATTTCATTGTAATATGATTCACTTGGTCATTGGAACGTTTGGAATATATATTTCTTTTAAATTTGAAAACTCTCAGTGGCTATGAAATTTATCTGGATTTGGAGTGATTGTCATCTCATGCCCTGGCATGTAGTAATTTGATACGAAGACAATTTAGTTTTTTATTTGACCACCAGACAATAGCAAAAAGAAGCACCGTTGGATGAATTGGGAAATACCTATTGGCATTTAATGGCTATGGAAATTCATGAAATATAATTACAATTAACCTGCTTTGCAGGAGGTAGATTTGAAACTAATACCGATTATCATTTTTTTTAAGAATATTTTTCGGATAATAAAAATGGTAGGCCTCGAAAAAATTAATTTGAAAAAATCCAAGCCTGAAGTATGTTCTTGAAAAAATGTGCTATAAAAATCTACGCTTGTAATAGGAAAAATGTATTGGAAAAATCCACGCCTGAAGTATCTAGTGAAAAATCTTTAAAAATCCAAGTCTGTAGTAGGCTCTTGAAAAAAAATTCTTTAAAAATCCAAGTCTGTAGTAGGTCTTTGAAGAATTATTTTAAACAAATCCCACGTCTAAAGTAGGGACTTGAAAATTAATTTTAAAAAATTTCACGTCTGTAATAGTTCATTGAAAGATTAAATTTAAAAAATAAACGCTTCTTGAAAAAATTATCTTAAAAATTCAAGGCTTAAAAATCAACTTAAAAAATCCAAGGCTATAGTAGGGTCTTGAATTAGGTCTTTTAAAAAATTAATTTTGAAAATCCTTGGAAAATGAATGTTAGAAAAAAATTTCAAAAAAACGCTCTATTTTTTGTAAATAAATCATACAACTTAAAAAAAATCCACACCTGTAGTAGGTTTTTTCTTAAGAAAATAATTTTAATATTCCTTCCCTGTGTCTTTTTCTGAAAAAAAAAAAAAATAATTTGTTAAAATCTATCACAGACGTGGATTTTTAACTTCTGTGGTAGGTCTTTAATAAATTATTAAAAAAAATCCACGCCAAGCCTACCAGAGTAGGTATTTAGTAAATAGAATTTTAAAAATATACGCCTGTAGTTGGTCTATACTAATAATAATACGCCTGTAGCAAGTCCTTGATAAAAAACAAATGTAAATAAGTCACTCCTGTGGTAGGACATCAATAGACACTTTAAAAAATATTTTAACCGGTACAAGTTCAGCAGTTAAAGTCGAAAAGGACCTCTCGGAGCCCTTTAATACCGAACGAGGATTCAGACAAGGTGACAGTCTGTCGTGTGACCTTTTTAAAATCCTGCTATGTACACCAAACAAAACCTGTTACTCGCCTACGCCGATGACATCGACATAATGGGTCGAACATTGAGAGCGGTAACAGCCACCTTTGAACAAATTGAAAAGGAGTCTGCCAAAGTGGGTCTGCCAGTAAACGGCGAGAAGACCAAGCTGATGGTATCAACGGGCAAGACGTCGAGTAGACTCGGACCAACTGTGGAACTTGCGAACTACATCTTCGAGGTAGTCAACAATTTTATATACCTTTGTACCGCCATAAATAAAACGAATGACATCAGTTTTCCATGTAAGCAGTTTAGTAACAAGGCCACCTCCCGCCAGACCAAACTCATACTTTACAGGACGCTGATACTACCCGTGCTGTTATCTGGATCTGAACCATGGGTACTTACGCAAGCAGATGAGGCAACTCTTGGAGTGTTTGAGAAAAAAATTCTCCGACAGATCTATGGACCGATCTATGTTGACGGAGAATACCGGCGTCGAATGAACCATGAGTTGTGGTAGCTATTTTCGGACATCGGCTTTGTTAGACGTATTGAGCTGCAGCGGCTACGTTGACTAGGTCGTTGTGAAAATGGAGAAAGATGCCCCAGACCAAAAGGCATATAAAAGCGAACCAGGTGATGGTTCACGCAATAGGGGAGGGCCACGAATAAGATGGAAAGATCAAGTGCAAGACAACATTGCCGAATATTATCTTTCAAACTGGAAAAACTGCGCAAAAGACCGATGCGCTTGGAAATCTTGTTTAAGCTCGGCTTATGGAGCCCAAGTAACTCAAGTTTGTCATAGGTCCCACGAAAAAAACCGGCAAACTTTTTTTAGAATTCTTTTATGGTTATATTTTTATACTCTTCACCACACTGTGGTACAGGGTATTATGTCTTTGTGCATATGTTTGTAACAGGCAAAAGGAAACGAGATAGACACATGGTTCCTTTTGAGAATATGCATAGAATCATTTTCTGAGTCTATTTACGCATGTCCGCCCGTCCGTCCGTCCGTCTGCCCATGTTAAATTATGAACAAAGTACAGGTCGCATTTATCATTCGATTTGGATGGAATTTGGCACAGCTCATTCTTTTCGCCCAAGGACGAACCCTATTGAAATTCAGATTTACATATAGCTCCCATATATATTTTCGTCCGATTTCAGGTAAATGGTGCACCAAAGTCCCTATTTACCTTTCGATTTGCACGAAATTTCGTGCAACGTACTAAATTGAGCCTAGAATGCTGTGTACTATGTTTCGTGAAAACCGGTTCAGATTTAGTTATAGCTCCCATATATTTTCGTCCGAATTGTGGTAAATGGTGCACTAAAGTCCCTATTTATCTTTCGATTTGCACGAAATTTCGCGCAGCATACTAAATTAAGCCTAGAATGATGTGTGCTAAATTTCGTGAAAATCGGTTCACATTTAGATATAGCTCCCATATATATTTTCGTCCGATTTAATGTAAATGGTGCACCCAAGACAATATATATCTTTAGATTTGCACGAAATGTGGCATATCGTACTGAATTGAGTGTAGAATAATGTCTGCTAAGTTTCGTGAAAATGGGTTCAGATTTAGATGTAGCTCCCATATATATAGTTTCGTCCGATTTAAGGTAAATGGTGTACCAAAGTCGCTAAATATCTTTCGATTTGCACGTAATTTGGTACAGCGTACTAAATTAAGCCTAGAATGATGTGTGCTAAGTTTCGTAAAAATCGGTTCAGATTTAGTTATAGCTCCCATATATATTTTCGTCCGATTTATGGTAAATGGTGCACCAAAGTCCCTATTTATCTTTCGATTTGCACGAAATTTGGTACAACATAATGAATTAGGTCTAGAATGATGTGTGCTATATTTTCGTCCGATTTAAGGTAAATAGTGCACTAAAGTCCCTATATGTTTTGAGACTTGCACAGCGTACTAAATTAAGCCTAGAATGATGTGTGCTAAATTTCGTGAAAATCGGTTCAGATTTAGTTATAGCTCCCATATATATTTTCGTCCGATTTAATATAAATCGTGCACCAATGACCCTATATATTCTTCGATTTCCACGAAATTTGGCATATCGTACTGAATTGAGCCTAGAATGATGTGTGCTAAGTTTCATGAAAATCCGTTCAGATTTAGATATAGCTCCCATATATATTTTCGTCCGATTTTACGTAAATGGTACGATTAACACGAAATTTTGCACAACGTATCAAATTGAGACTTGAATGACGTTACTGGGTTTTGTTGAAATTGGTGCAGGTGCAGCCATAGCTTCCATATGTATTTCGAACGGGTGTCTGATTAAAATTAAATTTTTTTACAGTGCGGCGTAACGAAAAGCGTTTATCAGTTTTGCTATAAATCGTTTTCCAGAAATTTGTCCTATGGTATGCAGACGACTCTAAATCTGCCAGAATGAAATTAAATTTAGCATAGGTTGCAAAAAGATATGAATATGTTCCTTCGAGGGAACATTGACATACAATTGAAAGGATATATATGAAGAATATGCCCAAAATGGTGAAGGGTATCATATAGTCGGCCCAGTCCGATTTTACTACTTTCCTTACTGGTTTGAAGTTACACTAATATTTTATATTATTTTTATCAGTTTCCTTATCACATATTATCCTTAATTTATCTCCACTAATCATCTTTGAAACAGAATCTCTTAACAGGCACCCACCTACCTCATTGTCGATAAATACAAAAATATCCCTTAATATGATTATGCACCCATCCATCAGCGTGTAATTAAAAAGCGATAAATATTAAAAGCCGAACTCCCTGGTGGTAGAACATTTTAATAAAACAAAAAATACAATAACAAATAAAAATAATTCCCACTGAGCCATAACTTGGTTTCATCTTTCAAGAAAATCATTCCAAGGATCGTGTATTACTTCTTGCTGCTGCATGGTGAGAGCAGAATGCATTACCCATTTATTATTATTGCTAGAATATAATAACAAATTTTTTTTATGATTATTACTTTGGAATTTATTAAATACATACACACGCACGCACACACACACTCACTCCCATACCCACCACTGTCTCCTGCAGAAGCATCTGTTTAATATCGATTTATGTGTTCTTTTTCATTTTCCTAAAAATATTTATGAGATGATCAAAAAGAAATATTCCAAGATTTTTGTGCGAGATAACACCGCTTAATGTTGCAAGGAGGGAGCGGTGATCAATTGTTAGGGAGTTATTACTATTACTATGCGGGCGATTTGTATCATCATCCTATCAGCTGGCAACAATAATAACAACAGCATCAATAATAACAATAATAATGCTCCACACATGTAATCGTTGTGGTTGTTGTTCATCATCCCATCCTCAGCCATTCATTAAGGATGAACTCGATTGGAATGTTTATGCCATTGGCAGAATTATTTATAGGCTCATCTGTGTTAAATGGATATACTCGCCGGTTCACTTTATTGAGATTTATTACACACACACACCCAAGCCTTTTACAACTCAACGAAGTTTGCAGTTCAACAAATAAACAAAGAGGTTAATAAATCATTTATTTTTGTGCGATATTGAATTTAAAAATGTTTCATATATTTAAAAAAATTCTTCCATGGGACACATTTATGGAAAACGATTTATAGCAAAATTGATACACGCTATTCGGTAAAATAAAAAAAATAATTTCAATCAGACACCCGTTCGAAATACATATGGAAGCTATGGCTGCATCTGTACCAATTTGAACAAAACGCAATAACTTCATTCAAGTCTCAAATAAATACGATGTGCAAAATTTCGTGTTAATCGGAAAAACATTAGGAATTTGGTGCACCATTTTTATAAGATCGGACGAATATATATATATATATATATATATATATATATATATCTAAATCTGAACAGATTTTCCCGAAACTCACCACTCATCATTCTATACTTAATTCAGTACGCTATGCCAAATTTCGTGCAAATCCAAATTTGGTACACTATGTATCAAAAATCGGATGAAAATATATATGGGAGCTATATCTAAATCTGAACCGACTTTCCCGAAACTCACCATTCATCATTCTAGACTCAATTTAGTACGCTATGCCAAATTTCGTGCAAGTCAAAGGATATATAGGGACTTTGATGCACTATTTACCAAAAATCGGACGAATATATATAAGGGAGCTATATCTAAATCTGGACCGATTTTTCTGAAATTCACCACTCATCATTCTATACTCAATTTAGTATGCTATGCAAAATTTCGTGGAAATCGAAGTGTATATACTGACTTTGTTGCACTATTTACCAAAAATCAGACGAACATATATATGGGAGCTATATCTAAATCTGAACCGATTTTCCCGAAACTCACCACACATCATTCTAGACGCAATTTAGTACGCTATGCCAAATTTCGTGTAAATCCAAGAATATATAGGGACTTTGGTGCACCATTTACATAAAATCGGACGAAAATATATATGGGAGCTATTAAAATTATTCAATTTTTTAAAAAAAAATTAATTAAAAAAAATTTCCAAAATGGATTTTTATGAATTATGCATTTTCTGAAAGTACACCTAGTGGGCTTTCAAATGCCGGGTTCCATATAGCGGTAACATTTTTAGATTTCGCACAATGGGCATCGATGATAACTTTTCAAATTTTACTAATATGAATTTTTTTAAAAAAATCCAAAATGGATTTTTATAAAATATGCATTTTCTGAAAGTACACCTCGTGGACTTTCAAATACCGGGTTCCATATAGCGGTAACATTTTTAGTTTTCGCACAGTGGGTCATTGAATTTTGATCCCTTAAAATTATTCAATTTTTTAAAAAAAATTAATTTAAAAAAATTTCCAAAATGGATTTTTATGAATTATGCATTTTCTGAAAGTACACCTCGTGGGCTTTAAAATACCGGGTTCCATATAGCGGTAACCTTTTTAGTTTTCGCACAGTGGGTCATTGAATTTTGATCCCTTAAAATTATTCAATTTTTAAAAAAAAAATAATTTAAAAAAATTTCCAAAATGGATTTTTATGAATTATGCATTTTCTGAAAGTACACCTAGTGGGCTTTCAAATGCCGGGTTCCATATAGCGGTAACATTTTTAGATTTCGCACAATGGGCATCGATGATAACTTTTAAAATTTTACTAATATGAATTTTTTTTAAAAAAATCCAAAATGGATTTTTATAAAATATGCATTTTCTGAAAGTACACCTAGTGGGCTTTCCAATGCCGGGTTCCATATAGCGGTAACATTTTTAGTTTTCGCACAGTGGGTCATTGAATTTTGATCCCTTAAAATTATTCAATTTTTTAAAAAAAAATTAATTTAAAAAAATTTCCAAAATGGATTTTTATGAATTATGCATTTTCTGAAGGTACACCTAGTGGGCTTTCAAATGCCGGGTTCCATATAGCGGTAACATTTTTAGATTTCGCACAATGGGCATCGATGATAACTTTTCAAATTTTAGTAATATCTATTTTTATTCAATAAAACCATGATTCATTTTTTCAGTTAAAGCGGTTTTAAATAGCTTTTGGAATTGCCTTTCCGGGAGTACCAATATTTTGCCTGTTTTATTTATATTTATTGCTCAATTGGTCATTGAATTGTTATAAAAACGATTTTAACATCTGTTATACTGAACTGAAATCTGTTATACGTGTCTTTGCTAAATTTGGTGGATTGAGTCTTTGCTAGTTAAAATCGATTTTATCTTCACGCACATCTTTGGTGCACTATTTACAAAAAATCGGATGAAAATATATATGGGAGTTAAATCTAAATCTGAACCGATGTTTCCGAAACTCACCACACATCATTCTAGACGCAATTTAGTACGCTATGCCAAATTTCGTGCAAATCCAAGAATATATAGGGACTTTGGTGCACCATTTACATAAAATCGGACGAAAATATATATGGGAGCTATATCTAAATCTGAACCGATTTTCCTGAAATTCACCACTCATCATTCTATACTCAATTCAGTATGCTATGCAAAATTTCGTGGAAATCCAGGGATATATAGGGACTTTGGTGCACTATTTACCAAAAATCGGATGAAAATATATATGTGAGCTATATCTAAATCTGAACCAATTTTCCCGAAACTCACCACTCATCATTCTAGACTCAATTTAGTATGCTATACCAAATTTCGTGCAAATCCAAGAATATATAGGGACTTTGGTGCACCTTTTACATAAAATCAGACGAACATATATATGGGTGCTAAATCTAAATCTGAACCGATTTTCACGAAACTCACCACTCATCATTCTAGACTCAATTTAGAACGCTATGCCAAATTTCGCGCAAATCGAAGGGTATATACGGACTTTGTTGCACTATTTACCAAAAATCGGACGAAAATATATATGGGAGCTATATCTTAATCTGAACCGATTTTTCCCAATTTCAATAGGGTTCGTCCTTGGGCCAAATAAATGAGCTGTGCCAAATTTCATCCAATTCGAATAAAAAATGCGACCTGTACTTTGTTTACAATTTAACATGAACAGATAGACGGACGGACGGACATGCATAAATCGACTTAAAAAGAGATTCTATGTATATTCTCAAAAAACACCATGTGTCTATCTCGTTTCCTTTTGCCTGTTACAAACATATACACAAACACATAATAACCTATACCGCAGTATGGAGAAGGGTATAACAAAAAAACTTTGTTGTCTAGTGTTCCTCCATACTACATCCGAACACAGATCAGCGTGAGAGGGAGATAAGACAATTGAAATCAATACAAAAAAAAAATAATTCAAATCAACATCATGAGACAAATGAATTCGCTAGAAATTAGATCAGTAGCTAAGACGTCATTATCTCGAAAACAACGGCAGACGGACGACAAACGAACGGCAATCTCACAATGACACAAATTGTTGGCGGCCAAGGTATCGTGGTCATACCCTGGGTCTGGAGACTTTTGCTGTTATGGTCAGTTTCAAGGCAATTTTTCGCTGCAGCCGAACCAGTGGCGGCCGTCACATTTGATGAACGACGTCTACAACAAATTTCCGAGAGTATGAATCCCAAACTCAAAGCCTGTGGTGATTTTTACAGTTATGCCTGTGACAATTGGCAGGGTCCGGAAATGATAAAAATTCTGGAGGAAAGGATACAAACGGAAACTATGCTGGTACTTGAGCTGTTATACAAAGCAGGTGAACCCAAGTTTCTACGGGAGTTATATCAATACTATGTGGCCTATGCGGAGGTGGAAAATCCTCAACCTTTGGAATATGCGAAATGGTTGTGGGTCTATGAAAATATGCAATGGCCGTTTTTGGAAAATAAAACTTCGAGTGTGGCAAGGGTAGAAGGACCTAAAAGGAATATAGAATGGTTGGAATTATTGGCTAAATTGCGACAATTTGGTTTCAATGATTTGTTTTTCCATGAGAATATCCGCAAAAGTAAGGAAGACCCTTATAAAGGCATTATAGAGCTACGTATCCCAGATCTTTCGTATTTATATGATTTCGAACAGCAAGTTTATATTTTGGGAGATTTGGTGGAGGAAAGTCTAGTGGATCAATTGGCTACATTTCAAGCGGAATTATCGAAATTTACCTTGGAATTAATACAGACAGAGGAAAGCGACAATTTCAATTATCGTTATTTAAATATGGAAGAGTCTAACCATCACCACGATGAGGGTAAATTGATGACCCTTAAAGATCTGCATATGCCATGGCTAAATCAATATTTGCAAATCCTACTAAAACAGAATTCCCTGGATCCCAATATGCAGATTCAGGTGCAAAGTTTGAAATATTTAAAACGGATTTATAACGTCTTGAGTCGTTACGACAATGAAATGCTTTGCAATTATATTCAAGTGAAATTTTTAATATCCCTAATGAAGGATGATCGAATTCACTATAAAATGGATGTGGTGAAAAATATTCGGAAAGAGTTTCCCTTGGTGCTACAATGGATTCATGGCCAAATACATGAAGATCTTGAAAAAGAGGTGGGAAAAATTCGAAATCTCTTCATCAATTTGAAAGAAAATTTCAAGAAAAATTTACAATCAAAGGCTTTGGCAACCTCGCTTGTGGAATATATTTTGAGGAAATTAAACACCTTGGATTTATTGATTTTCGATAAATCCGCCCAGGAATTGGAATATTATTATGAGCATTTAAACTTCGTCAGCTCGGAATATTATGGTAACCGTCTGCGTTTGAACCGTTTTAAATTCCGCACCCAACACTCAACATTGCAGAATGTTTACGCTCGCAAATCTCCAGAGTATTTGGATTTTAGACCCACCTCAAACACCAATAAAAATGGTTATCCCTACCCTCTGCCCCTACTCTATCCAAGATTGAATATTATTTACTTACCGCTAACCCTGCTACAAGAACCATTCTATGACAGCCATATGGGTGACCTCTTCAGTTATAGTACCCTCGGCTATCTGCTGGCTCATGAAATTACCAAAGCATTTGATTCCCAACACCTGACAATTGATGCTAATGGCGTGGTCCAAACCAGCATACCTGGCCTCCGAACAACTTCCACAAATAATGAAGACGAAAATGATGACGATGACGACGACGGTGATGATTTTTCCAAAGATCCTGTAATTGATGATTTGGCTGGCTTAAATTTGGCCTATTCCACCTTTGCCAAACATCATGCCATGCAATTGCCCCAAATGGTTACGCTAAGCAACAAAGCCATTTCCATGGAAAAGGTGTTCTTCCTTAATTATGCCCAGATATTTTGTTCATCATTTTGTGGTTTCCATCCAATGGCAGATTTTCATAGCTATGATGCCTGTGCTCGTGTCAACACTCCGGTGCGTCATTCGACAGTGTTTAGGCAGGCATTTACTTGTGGTGCCCTGTCGGAGGAAGATGTGGCGGAATTTTCATTGTTACCCAAAGCAAACTAAGGTTATTAGGCTGAGTATTAAGGATTTGAAGATACAATTATCAACACTTGAAATATATTTCTAATAAATAACCACAAAAACTAAATTGAAAAAACTTGTAATTCATTTCGACATTTTTTAATTCGATTAATTGGAATATATATATGCCCGCTACGTCGTATGCGGAAAGGGAATTCAAAAAAGTTTTTGTTTTTGCAAAATAGTCAGTCTGACACTATTAATAAAAATTGGTTAATTAATATACCACAATAATTTTTTAGTGCATTTTCTATTTAATTTACTGTAAATTTATTACATAAAAATTCGATTTTCTAAAGTGCGAAATCTCAGGAATTAACCAAATCCAAATTGTTTCAAATTTGGAACTTTTCATGCTTATAAGTAAACATTTCTAAAACTTCATCAATCCTACATTTTAATAACAGTCTTAATTCCACCAATGTCCAAATTGTACCAAATTTAGTACTTTTTGTACTCATAACTACGAATTTCCAAATGTACCTCAATCCTGTTTTCAAATAGTGATCCTAAGTCCAAATTTAAGAATTCCAGCTCTGCCTGTCCATTAAAAACGAAATTGTACCAGATTTGGTACCATTCTGAACTTTTCGTACCCACATTCCAAACCTATCTTAATATTCTAATCCTGATTTCAAATACCAATTGTAAGTCCAAATTTAAGAATTCCAGTTCTGTCTATTCACCAAAATGTACCAGATTTCGTACCATGCTGTATTCATATTCTAAACCTATATCAATCATACACTCCCACAGTAACCTAAGTTGCAACTTTCAGGATTCGAGTTCTACCCGTTAACCAAAGTCTAAATTACAAAATACGAATTTCCTAAACTACTACCTTAATTCCTAAACTACCCCCATGTCTCAATCCTACACTCCAAAGTTGTACCAAATATAGTACGATTTAGTAGACATAAGTACTATGCTTCTATATCTCTATTCTATATTCCAACAGCAACCATTATTCCAAATTTTAGATTTCCAGCCGAATCTAGTACCGTTTAGTACTTTTCGTACACATAAATACGAATTTCCAAAAATGTCCCTATGCCTCAATCTGCAACAGGAATCTTAATACCAAATTTCAGATTTTCAGCTTTATCCGTTATCGCAAAATCCAAATTGTACTAAATTAAGTACCATTTAGTACTTTTCGTATCAATAAGTACGAATTTCATAAACTACCTCAATCCTACACCCCAACAGTCATTTTAATTCTCAATTTAAATACATCAGCTCTATCTGTTCACCTAAATCCAACTTGCACTAAATTTTGTACCATTTAGTACTTTTCGTACACATAAGTACGATTTTTTTAAACTACCTAAATCCTGTACTACAATAGTAATCCTAATTCCGATTTCCGAGATAATATCTGTAGAAGAGCTGAATGTCTCTTTCTAGTTTTATATAAGGTCTGTAGGACTTCTTTATAGGAGGCCAGTAGGGCTTCTCTGTAGAAGGCCAGTACTGTGTCTTTATAGAAACGCAATAGGTTATAGTACGATTGTAACATTTTTAAACCCTAAACAAATATGTTGTTAAGGTATTATAGCTTTGTACTGCTCCAAAAGTTTGTAACGCCGCAAAATATTGGTCCTAGACCCACCTTTAAGTATACCGATCGTCATATTTCCACTAACTGAGTCGATCTAGACATTTGTGTCCGTCCGTCCGTCTGTCCATTATAATTTTTAAACAAGATACAAACCACAGTTAGGGACCAATCTTCACGAAATTTTGCATGTAGGTTGGGTTCTGGCCAATGAAAACCCCTATTGTTTTTGGTAAAAATCGGTTAATATTTAGGGGATGAAATGGACCAAAAACTTTATTTTTGTCTGATTTTCTGGTCGCTCCAGAGGCCGCAATTATGGCCCAAAGGACAAATGGACCCTGATTTTTGTGTGAAAAATTACAAAATTTTTATTCTATAGCGTATATATTTATTCCTGAAGGACATAGACCCGAGAAGTTGATATTATATCCAATCATTGGTATCAATTATATTGCCGTGTGTACTCGGATGTGGGAGTTACACATAAATATTTACAGGTGCTTACGTATTCATATATTAGTTAGTAACCCATTACCACACTAGAGGGCGGAAACATAGCTATGATCGCTTAGAAATTTTCCCTGAGGATTCAGGTATGGTCAAGGACAACGCCTATAATTTTCGGTGATGATAAGATAATAATTTTGGGATGAAGTGGACCGAAAACTCATTTTTTTTTTTGTGATTTTTCGAGTCGATCTATAGGCCACAATTTAAAGCTGAACATCACAACACAACCCACGTTGAATCGAATCTGGAGAAGTAATTAGAAGAGCTGTACTGAATACTAGTAATATTTGTTGACCTCCAGTCGGCCAAGAGGGTGCAAATATCGCGAAATTTTACCATAGCTCAAAATGTAGTGCCACAGAAAGTTAGATTTTCATGGAAGTTGTGTAGGGTATCATATGGTCGGCACCGTCCGATTATTCTTCTCCGCTCACTAGTTGTTTATATGTTGTTAGAAGAGGCTCTTTATAGGAGCTTTGGTATGAGACCATCTGTGGTATATTTTGTCCACGAGCTTCTCTTTAAATTATGGTAGGATATCTTCTAAATAGACTAACGGTAGATCTACTCTATATAAAATCAACAGGTAGTCTACATTTTTGACGAGTAAATCTTCTCATGTTACACCAGAAGCTTCGTAATATAAGTCTGGAATGTCTTCCTTATAAAAAACCATATGAAAGACCAAGAGGACTTATTTATATAACACCACTAAAAAATATCCTTAGAAGTCAGTAGGGTTACTTTATAAAAAACTAGTAGAGGTTCTGGAAGGATTCTTTTTGACCAATAGGACAATGATAAAGCATCCGAACGGTTTTTATGCATTGTATTTTTTATTCTACTCCACTATATCAGTCACGACAATTTCACAATCTGACACTCAACTCAACTATAGAGTTTGGCAATCTAGTTCACTTAGCGGATCGATCTTTCTCGTTCCTTTTTTAAAATGGAACTAGTTTCCTTAATGTAGTTCCTTTGCTCCATATAGTTCCTTTACTCCATACAGTTCCTTTGCTCCCTATATTTCCTTTGGTCCTTATAGTTTCTTTACTCCAAACTGTTCCTTTGCTCTTTATAGTTCCGACTCCTACATAGCTCCTTTGCATCTCTCTCTTTCATCGTTCTTTTTGATTTTTTTTTTTCATTTTTTGTTTTTTCTATATAGTTACTTTGCTCCATATAGTTCCTTTGCTCCATTCAGTTCCTTTGCTCTTCATACTTCCTTTGCTCCATATAGTTCCGAATCCTACATAGTTCCTTAGCATCTCTCTCTCTTTCGTCGTTCTTTTTTTCGCTCACATAGTTCAGAAAAAAGAACGTGATCAAAAAGGGACGAGATCAGAAAAAGGTACTATATTAATTAAAGAGCTGGAACTAGTTCCGATCGTTCCTTTCTCGGAATAGTTCCAATGAACTAGTTCGTTCCGGAACTACCCAACTCTATTCAACTAAAACCCTCTATTTTACACATGGTTAGAAATAGAGTATATTATACACTCATTTAAACGCAAATAGTACTAAATATAGTAACATTTTGTACTTTTTATATAACTATCTACTGATCTATTACATAAACCATTTCCATACATCAACACCACTTCCCAACCTTTATTCCATATAAAATTACAAGATTATAGCTATATATGTTCAATATATATACAATTAGAACTAAATTTAGTAAACTTTAGTACTTTTTGTACACTTTTAGGTCGAATTTTCAAAAACCATTTTGTACATCTTTCTAACATTTCATCAGTGACCCACATGCCAAATTTCAGAATTCTAGCTATTCCCGTTCGCCTAATACAAAGGGTATCACATTTGGTACATTTTAGTATTTTTCGTACCCTTTTAGCACAAATTTCCAAAAACCCAGCCTACACCAACCCTACACACCAACAACAGCCCACCTTCAAAATTTCAAACTTCTAGCTTCAGCCGTTTCGTCTGGGCGAAGAAGATGTTTTAAAATCCATGCCATGCTGGAATATATTTTTTTAATCCATGTAATGCTGGAATATTGAAAAATATTTTGTTTAATCCATGCCTTGCTGGAATATTGAAAAATATTTTTTTTAATCCATGCCTTGCTGGAATATTGAAAAATGTTTTTTTTTTTTTAAATCCGCGCTTTGTTCGGGTTTCGAAAAAATATATTTTTTTTTTAAATCCACGCCTTGTTCGGGTTTCGAAAAAAATATGTTTTTTTAAAAAATCCACGCCTTGTTGGTACATTGAAAGTAAAAAATTTGTAGTCGTTGCTTGATATATTTAGGAACAAAATATATTTATTGTTTTCTAATATTTTAAATGTATTTATTTTTTATTTTTAGGTAAGTGACTTGTCATATTTTATGAGCCCTTATTATGTTTAAGGAATTGGTAAGTTCTAGCGAAAAATGTTTCAACAATTTCCAATGTTTTCTATATTTAAATAGAAAACAAACTAAATTGAATTGAAATAAATAAAATTTTACTGTTAAGTTAGTCGTCGTGTTCGGTTGACTCAAGTGGCAAATAATTTGACGCCACATAAAGAAAACTCCAATGGTGCAAATAACAACAACACATTTGCCAAAAGATAAAATCTCAACTGGCCATAATATGGCTGCATGCCTGCCTGTCTTTTTGTGGCAGGATGGAGGCACATAGATGCGAATCTCCTAGCTAGAGTTTTGGACACGCTGAGAAAAACATTCTACGTTGGGTATATGAAATTAATAAAATATTATATGGAAACTTTTGAACAGGACCCACGTAACGACCGCAGATCTTTTTTGTGTGGCCTGCACTGGATCCCCACAAATATGGTGTGAATTTCTATGCTCTACAACTGTCTGCGATCGTTGTTCTTTGAATTTTGTTATTCCGTGATTTTTTGTCTTCAACCGCGAGACAAAAACCACATAAAGAAGAAGTAAAACATGACAAGAAAGTGCTATTAGCCAAATATGCTGCATTGGATTAGAACCATATTTGCCATGTTGGCTGACAATTGGTAGAGTTGTGTTATTATCATCTAAGGCTCGTGAATCTGTCGTCAGATGTTCCAGTTGCGCCGGGATGTTGTTCTCTCTGAACATGTGGTGTGACATGTGGGGAGCTCCATTACGTTATTGAACTTTAAAAAATGGTAGAAATGTGTAAAATTACGTTATTCTTGGTAAACATTCCATAGACTTCGTGAGGAGGGTGGACATTTATATTTTGGAATCAAGCAATGATTTTTAAAGAATAATAAAAAAAATATAAAATATATTTATACCCTACACAACAATGTTGTCAGGGTATTATAGCTTTGTGCAGCCCCAAGAGTTTGTAACGCCGCGAAATATTGGTCCTAGACCCACCTTCAAGTATACCCATCTTCATATCTCGACTAGCTGAGTCGATCTAGACATGTGTGTCCGTCCGTCCATTATAATTTGTAACCACGATACAGGCCACAGTTATGGACCAATCTTCACGAAATTTTGCATGTAGGATGGGTTCTGCATGTAGGACGGGTTCTCTGCCCCTATTGTTTTTGGTAAAGATCGATTAATATTAAGGGGATGAAATGGACCAAATACTTCATTTTTGTCGGTTTTTCTGGTCGCTCCAGTGGCCGCAATTATGGCCCGAACATCGAAAGGAGATGTTCTGTCAATATTTAACGGGTCAAATGGACCCTGACTTTTGTGTGAAAAAATACAAAATGTTTATTCTATAGCGTATAAATTTACTCCTGAAGGTGATAGACCCGGAAAGTTGATAGTATATCCAAGAGGAGTGGATGACCTTTAAATTGATACCCATTATATAGTCGTATGTTGCTGACCTTAAATCGGTATCAATTATATTGCCGTGTGTACTCGGATGTGAGAGTTACACTTAAATATTTACAGGTGGTTACGTATTCACGGACGGAAAAATAGCGCTGATCGCTTTGAAATTTTCCATAAGGATCCAGGTATGGTCAAGGACAATGCCTGTAATTTTCGGTCATGATCAGATAAGAAATTTTGTATGAAGTGGACCGAAAACTTAATTTTTTGTGTGTTTTCGAGCCGATCTATAGGTCACAATGGAAAGCCGAACATCACAACACAACCACGGTGAAGGGAATCTGGTCAAGAAATTAGATATTTGTTGACCTCTAGTCGGTCAAGAGGATGTAAATAACCCGAAATATTGCCAAGCTCAGAATTTAAAACCACAGAGAGTTAGATTAGATTGTCGTGGAAGTTGTGTAGGGTATAATATGGTCGGCCCCGCCCGACTATAGTGCTCCGCTCTCTGGTTTTTGAGTTATATTAGAAGTGTGGATTTAAAGAAGAGTGGATTTATAAGGAATATTTGTAGAATCTTTCAGAAGAGTGGATCTAAGCACAATTTTGTAAAGAACATTCTTTCAGGACCTATTAGAAGCATGTATTTTTTAACGAATATTTTTAGGGCTATTAGAAGTGTGGATTGTTTTAGGAATATTTTTTCAGCGCGTTTTGGAAGAATATGTTTTTGGGCTATTAGAAGTGTTAATTTTTTAAGGAATACATTTTCAGAGTGGATTTTTTAAAGATTTTTTTATTGTGTGGATTTTGGTGGACTTCAAGGGCATTCGAAGCGTTGATTGTTATATCTTTAGCCCTAAGGCTAATGAGGGTATATAAACATTGCATTGGAAAAAATTTGCTTCAACATAATATTGGTTTTAGACCCCATGTTTCTTTGGACCAAATCCGTTTCAAACAATTTGGATTCCATTTACAAAAGTCCGTCCGTCTGTCTGGCCAGTTGTTGCGCACGATAACTCTCGAAAGGAGTAACCGATTTCATCCAAACACATCGTAATTTTTACACATCGTAATGTTACTACCAAACTTAGTTTAAGTTCAAAGATGGGGAATATCGATACACACCTTCTGGCACCTGCCCCACAAAATGGTCAAAATTTGGCAGAATATTATTTTTTATAATATCATGCGAACTATTAAAAGCGTGAATTTTTTAAAGAATATTTTTCACAGTCTAATAGGAGCTTGGATTTTTCAAAAGAATGTTTTTTTTGGGTCTGTTTGAAGCGTGGGTTCTTAAAAGAATATTTGTTGGGTCAGTTTGAAGCGTGGGTTCTTAACAGAATATTTTTTTGGGTCTGTTTGAAGCGTGGGTTCTGAAAAGAACATTTTTGGGTGGGTTTTATTTTTAGGGGGTTTTTAACTAGTAATTTTTTAAAAATATTTTTTTCTGCATAGATTTTTTACGAATATAATTTTTCTGCATTTATAAAAACGTGGATTTTTTGAACAACACTTCTCGTAAGCATATTTTTGTCAGAGTCTATGAGTCGTGTGGATTTTTAAAGGATTTTTTTTCATGGTTTTTGGTGCAAAATTTTTAAAAATCAGTGATCAAGTTTCAAATTCGGGTTTCATGATTTTTATATGAGGACTATGTCCATACATGGTCCTATATAGGAAATATTCTGCAAAGATATTTTCTGGACTGCCAAAATTACCTACAAAATACCGAAAATATACCACCTTTATATGATGGGAGCTACGTCGAAACATGGATCTATATCGATTTTTTTTCATATATGTTTTTTACCCTTCTATATTCCAAAACGCCAAATTAAATCCAATTCGGTTGGGAAAATTTAATGAACCTTTAAAATAACGGAAATAGGATGGAACCTTAGACCCTCTATTTTTCTGCATTAATTTGCAGATATTGCCTTCAAGATAGTGGGGAAATGCGGTTCAAACCTTCAAAAATCGGAAATAAGGCGCTACTGTTATATGTCAAAATATGTACCTATATTTATAATTTTCTACAGAGATTTATACTTATATATTATGGGGTCCACGATGAATATTCTGAAGTGTCGTAAATATAAGTTGTGAAGGTATTTCGAAAAATATATATTTTTTTAAATCCAGAACTATGGTAGATCATTAGAAGGGATTTGTTGGTCCCCGAAAAACTTTAATCGCATACAGGTCCTAGCGGCTTCACATAAGAAACATTTACTGACAGGGTCTTATGATTTTTATGAGAATTTTTCTATTGGCTTTTTCCTACTGGCTTTATATTTGACTTAAATGTTGGCGTTCGTAAAAAATCAATTGCGACCTTCTATAACTTATCATACCACTTTTCTCTGGGGTTCTTAAAATTTGGCAGATATTTTATGCTGCCGGGTGGACTCTCTACCTCCTATCCTCTGACTTCTGTTATCTGCAAAACCACAAGTCAAACTTTTGTCTCTATCTTTCAGTTGACTTGTCTCTCAACAGAAATTCAAATATATGGTGGCGGTTACCAAATACCACCAAAGGATCCGATTGTGACGCCACCATTTGTTACAAAAATAAATAAAAAACCTATCTGGCCAGGGATCTGAGTGTGTTATTTTTTGTGTGCATTAATGGTGGTAATGGTAAGCCTGACTGGTGTTGCTGTGGTGTCCATGGTGTCAATGCTCTTGAATTTGTCGTTGTTTTTATTTTTTTTGTAATTTTTGGTGGTGGTGAGGAATGGTAAGCTATACCGAGGAAAATAGTTGTTGGTGCCTATACGGTCTGGGAAACTCCCTATGTGTGCTTGAAATGTTGGTTGTTTGTTTATTTACACTATTCTTTCATTCTTGTTCATTTTTTTCTGTTTTATTGTCATTTGGCGCTTAGTCAGGGTGTGACATTTTGTATTTCCTTTTTTTATTTAAAAACTTCTAAGTTTTTGTGGCGGCGAAATGGGTATTTTATCTAAACGCCTACAAGCGCCTAAAGTGCCACCATCATCACCACCACCAAGTGGGGTATATTTTTTAATGTTTGATATAACTAATGGAAGTATAATATATGTTTCTTAGATGTTGTTGTTGTTATTGTTCTTTTTCGACTCCTTGGGGATCTTGTGTCCCTGGCATGACATAACATGATAGTGTTAAAGTTAATATTTGAGAAACAACATGCCAACGAAAACATATTAACAAGCAAATGACAGATAGCAGCGGCTGCTGGGCTGAAAAAATATTTTGTGGGGTTCCACATTTTCCTATGTAAACAATGAAAATCTCATTAAAATGATATATTTTTGTTTACAATATTTTGTTTTTCAGTTTTTATTGTTTAATTTTTTTTTCTCATACGAACGCCGCCGAAATCATTAATCTAAAGCTAAAGAATGTGTCAAAAAAAAAAAAAAATCATGAGGAAATATCAAAAAATCAAAGCCTGTGATGTTAGCGTTTGGAAACATAATTTTCATAATCCTAGTTTGCACTTGACGTTAAAAAAAAATAAAGGAGAATGGTTCTTGTGGTAAGTCTATAAGAAAATTTTTTAATTCACTATTATCCGTGGAATAGAATTGGTTTTAACATTAAATTTAAAAATATTGAAAAAATCTCACATTTTGTCGAGGCATTTTGTAGAGCTCTTAAAATATATTTTTAAAGATTCAAAGTATTTGTTTGAGCTCATAAAATCGAATCGAAGCATCGAAGAAATATATGTTTTAAATCCACGCCTCTGATGAACCCCTAAAAAGTAATTTAAAAATCCAGGCCTTGACAGTTCCCTTTAAAAAGAATTTAATAAAATCCATGCTTTTGATGGACGGATAAAAAACTTAATTTAAAAAATCCACTTAGCTGGCTTGTGGCAGAACTTTCGTTCCATAAGCCAAGCTTAAAAATGATTTCCAGGCGCGTCGGTCTTTTGCGCATTTTTTTCAATTTGAAAGACCATATTCGGCAATGTTTTCTTCCAATTGGTCTCTCTATGTTATTCTTTGCCTTCCCCTTCTGCGTGAACCATCAGCTGGTTCGCTTTTATATGCCTTCTGGGCTGGGGCATCTTCATCCCTTCTCACAACATGACCTGGCCAACGTAGTCGCTGCAGCTCAATACGTCTAAGAGAATAGCTGGTACAACTCATGGTTCATTCGACGGCAATATTCTCCTTCAACGCAGATCGACCCATAGATCTTTCTGAGATTCTTTTCTCTCAAACTCTCCAAGAGCTGCCTCTGCTTGCGTAAGTACCCATGCTTCGGATCCATATAAGAGCACAGGCAGTATCAGCGTCTTCTAGAGTGTGAGTTTGGTTTGGCGGGAGGTGGCCTTGCTTTTGAGTTGTTTGCTCAGACCATAGTAGCATCGGTTGGTCATCACTATCCTTCTCCGAATTTCAAAACTGATGTCATTCGTTTTATTTATGGCGGTACCAAGGTATATAAAATCTTTAACTACCTTGAAGCTGTAGTTCTCAAGTTCCACAGTTGGTCTGAGTCTACTAGACGTCTTGCGCATTGATACTATCAGCTTGGTCTTCTCGCCGTTTACTGCCAGCCCCGCTATGGCAGACTCCTTCTCAATTTGTTCAATGGTGGCTGTTACCGCTCTCAATGTTCGACCCATTATGTCGATGTCATCGGCGTAGGCAAGTAACATGTGTTGGTTGGCGTACAAAGTGACATTTACATTTTCACTTTTTCCTCTCATATGACCTTTTCCAGCAGGATGTTAAAAAGATCACACGACAAACTGTCACCTTGTCTGAATCCTCTTTCGGTATTGAAGGGCTCCGATAGGTCCTTTTCGACTTTAACTGCTGATCCTGTTAAAGTTATCCTGCATATCAGTAGCATTACTACACTCCTGATCGTACCACGGATTTCTTGATGGTGGTCTTTGGTACCCAAGTGTTGCTTTTGCTGCAGTTTGTAGGGGGTGGGCAATTCTCTGCCACTGTGTTTCTGCTATCTGTTGTATTTGCAGCTTTTCGACGTCAAATTCCCGTGTTACATTAGATCGCACCTTTGCTGCTACATTAAGACGGGTGCGTACCTTGGCTCGCTTTGTTCAGTTCCCTGAAAAATTAAACATCCACGCCTTTGATAGACCCCTGAAAAATTAATTTAAAACATCCACGCCTTTGATAGACCCCTGAAAATTAATTTAAAAAATCCAGACCCTTGACAAATTAGTCTTAAAAATCCACGCCTTTGCTAGACCACTGAAAAAATATTTTAAAAAATCCAGACCCTTTACAAATTAATTTAAAAAATCCCCGTCTTTGATAGACCGCTAAAAACTTATTATAAAATATTCACGACTTTGATAGACCGCTGAAAATTAATTTAAAAAATCCACGCCTTTGAAAGACCGCTAAAAACTTAATCTAAAAAATTCACGACTTTGATAGACCCCCGACAAATTAATTTAAAAAATCCACGCCACTGATAGACCCCTGAAAAATTAAAAAAAAATCCATTGATATTTACTTTGTAAATCCTTTTTGAACAAATATTCTATCATTTCTCCTATTTCCATTCCATACATGAATATTCCCTCAGGAAAATAATCTTCGCCATACCATCAATCATTTGTCATGTCTTCTTCCAATCACTACTCCAGATGATGATTGGCAGAAAATTACACTGATCCAATAATTCTCGTTTTGATTACATTTTCTTTTCTTTGTCTTCTATTTTTGCCATTAAAAGTGTTGTTTTCTATTCTCTACACAATTTTTTTAGAATTTCCAATCGGTCTTCATCAAGTCACAAATAATTTTTGCACTTCCTTTTTTCTTGTTGTTACTTCATTGCAACTTCTCTTAGGAGCTTCTTTTTGTTATACAATTGACCAGCAAAAATATCTAGGGCTTACATGGCAAAATTTTGCATTACATACTTCCCAGACAAGATTCCCTTTTCTTCTTGCCATCCTCTCTATCTCCCCTTTGTTATGTCTTGAAACAAAAAGCCCGAACGAAGTTATCCATCCGCATCAGCAGCATGTAAACTAATAATCATGAGAATTTCATTTCTTTACCACTCTCTTTATCCATTTCCTGTAGATTATCTCGTTCGTCGTCAATGTCGACTTCATCATCTTCCAAACATCTGGACACAGCAACATCTTCTCACTCACTCACCCCGTCTGTCCACAACATGATGTTCACATGGCTTTGCAGCATGTAGCTGGTGTTGTTGCTGCTGCTGGCCCAGAAGCACCACTTATAGCTTCAGCTCTTAAGCAAAGTAATCAGTTAATAAGCTTATTATCTTATTTGGAGAACGGACAATTACATACAGTGTGTTTAATCGCACTGAATGGTGGTGGCCTCATTTCACTGCACTGTTCCACAAGCAGCAGACGTCCATCCAGACACAGACATTGACTTTCACAAGAAGGAAAAAGCGATCCGTATGCCAGCATGGGCCTTTTCAAAAATTTAAGTTCTTCTTTGTTCTCGCATTCGCTGGCAACATTGTAAAGTTCTATACGAACACGGTGGATACAAACAGGTTAAAGAAAAACTAAATATAAAAAATATTAAAAAGAAATAAACACGTCTTTAAATTCCGCCGGACCGAACTTTTTATACACTCCACAATGAGGCCCACATTTAAAAAAAATTTAGAGTTCTATTATAAACGTGTATTTTTTAAGAATATTTTTAGAAGTCTATAAAAGTCATGGATTTTTATACCCTACACAACTATGTTGTTAGGGTATTATAGCTTTGTGCAGCCCCAAAAGTTTGTAACGCCGCGAAATATTGATTCTAGACCCACCTTTAAGTGTGCCGATCGTCATATCTCAACTAGCAGAGTCGATCTTGACATGTGTGTCCGTCCGTCTATTGTAATTTGTAAACAAGATACAGGCCACAGTTATGGACCATCTTCACGAAATTTTGCATGTAGGATGGGTTCTGGCCAAGGAAGACCCCTATTGTTTTTGATGAAATGGACCAAAAACATTATTTTTTTCGGTTTTTCTTGTCGCTCCAGAGGCCGCAGTTATGGCCCAAACACCCCGAATTTTTGCATGGAGAAGGGGGTTGGGCTAAAGAATAAGATATATAAGATCAGTAAATATTTAGCGGGTCAAATGGACCCTGACTTTTGTGTGAAGAATTACCAAATTTGTATCCTATAGCGTATAGATGTACCCCTGAAGGACATTGACCCGAGAAGTTGATAGTAAGTATACCCAAGAGGAGTGGTTGACCTTTAAATTTATACCAATTTTATTGTCGTATTGTGGTGGTACCATAGAAAGTTAGATGTTCATGGAAGTTGTGTAGGGTATCATATGTTCGGCGCCGTCCGACTATTCAGGGCGTAAAAGGCGTGAATTTTACAAAAATAAAATTTTCGGGGATCTATCAAAGGCGTAAATTTTTAAATTAATTTTAAAAGGGTCTTGTCAGGGTATTATAGCTTTGTGCAGCCTCAAGAGACTGTAACGCCACGATATTGGTCCTAGACCCACCTTCAAGTATACCGATCGTCCGTCCGTCTGTCCATTATAATTTGTAAACACGATACAGTCTACAGTTATGGACCAATCTTCACGAAATTTAGCATGTAGGATGGATTCTGGTCAATGAAGACCCCTATTGTTTTTGGTAAAGATCGGTTAATATTTAGGGAATGAAATGGACCAACAACTTTATTTTTGTCTGATTTTCTGGTCGCTCCACAGGCCACAATTATGGCCAAACATCGTGAATTTTTACATGGAGAAGAGGATCGAAGGGGATTTAGAGGGTCAAAGGGACCCTGACTTTTGTGTGAAAAATTACAAAATTTGTATCCTATAGCGTATAGATTTACACCTGAAGGACATAGACCCGAGAAGTTGGTAGTGTATCCAAGAGGAGTGGTTGGCCTTTAAATTGATACCAATTACATTGTCGTATGTACTCGGATGTGGGAGTTACACGTAAATATTTACAGGTGCTTACGTATTCATAAATTATGTAATAAACGATTACCACACTAGAGGGCGGAAATATAGCGCAGATCGCTTTCAAATTTTCCATGAGGATACAGATATGGTCAAGGACAACGCCTAACGTCAGTCCAAGCAGATTTTTACCATGAACCAATACACGCCACGCGAGCGCTCTGAAATAGTTGAAATTTACATTCAACAGAAGAAGTCAATTGTGAAAACTCAACGTGCTTTTAAAACATTAAAAAATGTGAGAAGTGCGCCTTCTAAGAACACCATTATGCGTTTATACGAAAAATGTTCGACTGGTAAGGCTCTTTCTAATTCGAAGAGGCCATATAAAAGTCGACCAAGGCGATCGGCCGAGAATATCGCTGCCGTACGAGCCAGTGTTGAGAGGTCCACAAGAACATCCCAAAAACGCCGGGCATGGCTCGGTCCACTTTACAACGGATTATTCGCATTGATTTGCATTTGTTCCCGTACAAAATTCAATTGACGCAAAGAAAGTTGCCTGTGGACAAGCCTCGTCGATTGGAATGGGCCCAAAGAGTCATCGAAATGGCCGAAGATGACGAGCAATTTTGGAACAAAATTATCATGTCCGATGAAGCCCATTTCACATTGAATGGGACCGTAAATAAGCAAAATTGCCGTTTTTACGCCACTGAAAATGCTCAGGAGATTCAAGAAGTGCCTCTTCATGACGATAAAGTCACAGTTTGGTGCGGCGTTAGTGTGAAAACGGTCATTGGGCCTTTTTTCTTTCAAAATGAAAATGGCCATGCTGTTACCATCAATCAGGAGCGTTATCGCGACATGATGACCAATTTTTTGATGCCAATTATTCGTCGAAAGCGTATGAGGCAGTTCTGGTTTCTGGTGCGCTCCACCGCACACATTATTTTTTTGATTTTGATTTAAAAAACAAAAAAAAAACATGGGTCCGTCGAATATGGGCAACCCTGTATAGAATCACAGAATGTTAGATTTTCGTGGAAGTTGTGTATACACAACCCTATAGGGTATCATATGGTCGGCCCGTCCGACTATACTGCTCCGCTCACTGGTTTTAAATTATTTTTAGGGGGTCCATCAAAGGCGTAAATTTTTAAAAAGCATTTTTAAAGGGGTCCTTCAAAGGCTTGCTTTTTGTTAAAAGTGTTGTCGGAGGGGCCCATCAATGTCGTTTTTTAAGTATCTTTAGACGGGTCCATCAAAGTCGTGTTTTTTAAATTTTTTTTTAGATTTCTTTAGTTTTTTCGTATTTTTCGAGGGGTCCATTAAATATATATTTTTTTAAGTTTTATCAAAGACGTGGATTAAAAAATAAAAAGAAGGTCCAGCAAAGGCGTGGAGGTCTGTTAAAAGCGTTTATTAAAAAAATATTTTTTGAATATTTATTTATTTAGTCATGGATTTAAAATAATATTTTTAAGGCCCATCAAATGCGATGAGTTAAGAAATATTTTCTGAAGTTTCATCAAATTTCATCAAAGGCTTGGTTTAAAAAAAACAAATTTTTGGAGTCCATCAAAAGCGTGGATTAAAAAATGTATTTTTCGAATTTCCATGATTTTTTTATTCAAATATTTACATTTTCATACCAATGTGCTCTATCTTCCTGTCATCGATAATAATTCTTGTTGATGCACCCAGATATACACAGAGGCCATGCTTAATCAGCAACAACAGCAACTTAAACCAGAATTCAACACCACCAACCAAAAATATTTTCACGATAACAGGGCCAAAGTAACAATTTGAACATTACGGACGAACACAAATCCGCCTCATCATAAATATCAAATAACATGCCCCGCAATAGCCTCCAAATGAATGAATGAATGAAGCTGCAGTTGCATCTGTTTGTGATGACAGCCACAGTGACAACAGCAGCAACAACAACAACTGCAAATATGTTGTGTGTCCATAAGAACATTGCTGAATGGATAGTATGTGTGTGTGTGTTTGTGTATGTTGGTCACAACAAGAGTTAGTGGATTTTTAGTTATGAATGGAAATTGGTTTAGAGGATGGTGGGGGAGGGAGGGTGGTATATAGGAGAGAGAGACAAAACATGACAAATGCAGTCATGTGCGTATTGTTGATTCCCTAAATTAAGACTGACTCATGCATTTAGTTCAGCAGCAGGAGGTGAAGGAGCATAGCTGGAGAATACATATTTTTGGGGTGACAAATCCGTTATATAAAGAATTCCTGGGCAGTGAATAACAGCGGGTAGGGAAAATAATTTGCAGTGATTTTTAAAGACATATTTATATTTTTCATTATGTATAACACTAAGCATAATGTGTTATGCGTCGAGAGGGGTACACTACAAAATGAATGATATGAAAAAATACTTTGAAATAAACGAATTTTAAAAAGTATAACAGTTTCTTGAAATTGTTATACAACTGGTATACACACAAATTTTCAATAAATTACTTGATTTGAAATAAAAACACAATTTTATTTAATATTCGAGCATATAACAGTTGTATAACAGTTTTGTGTAACTGTTATACAAATGTTATACTTGTGATTTTTTGTGGATTCATAATTCTCAATGTGTTTTCGCTTAATATAATGCTTATTTTTAACTCCCACAACCAAATACCATACTCTTAATGCGAAATTTTTGAAATACATACCAAATTAATTATTTCTCCATTTTGGGCACAGAACTAATCATAGAAATGATTCGTTCGCCATACTCCTAGCATTGTGGTCTACTACCACTACCAATGTGAAAAGAAATAAGAACAAGAGCTATATGCCTGACTACTGTCCGACAGTACAATTATGAAATTTCAATGTTCAATGGAATTGCTTCAACGTTCGTTCGAGCCGCCCCCTTCCCCTGGTATCGTTTTCAATGCGAACTTTTCATGTTCTGTTCTGTTGGTTTTATAACTGCCATGCCACACGAAAACATTGCTATTCTTACATTAATTCTGGACTTCTGTCCGCTGTTGAACCATAATTTCCGAAAACGGCATCAGTATTCAGAGAAAGAGAAGTATTACTGCAATGATTTCCATTTAATGACTTGGGAGGATATCGCATCGCATACGTGTGTATGTGTGTTCAGCTGTTGTCATGGAAATATACAGTGGCGAGAGAGTGTTTAAATAAATCTACTGACTGATTTAACGATTCATAAACTCCCAGACGAAACGGCTGAAGCCAGAAACTTGAAATTTTGGGTGAGGGCAACTCTTGACAGATAAGGCTGGGTTTTTGGAAATTCGTACTAGAACGGTACGAAAAGTACTAAATGTGCTACCATTTGTATTTGGCGATCCTGTGGAGCTAGAACTCTGAAATTTGGTTTGGTGGTCGTTGATAGAGTGTAGGATAGATGTACCAAGGGATTTTTGGAAATTCGAATTATAACTATCCGAAAAAAACGAAAATGTACTAAATTTGGTACAATTTCTTAACATGTGATAGCGCTAAAAACTTGAAATTTGGAGTGTGAGTTAAGGTTGAGAAGTAGGATGCATTTAAGGGGATGGTTTTGAAAGCGTGTATTCATGTGTACGAAAAGTACTGTATGGTACTATATTTGGTACAAATTTAATTTGGAGATATAAATCCAGCTGGAATTCTGGAATTTGAAATTAAAAGTACCGTCGGAGTTCGAACTATAACTATCCGAAAAGTACGAAAATGTACTAAATTTGGTACAATTCTGTAGCATTTGAACAGGTGTACTCATGTGTACGAAAAGTACTGTATGGTACTATATTTGGTACAAATTTAGTTTGGATATACAAATCCAGCTGGAATTCTGGAATTTGAAATTAAAAGTACCGTCGGAGTGGTATATGAACGTAGTTTTATAAATTTGTTACTTGTGTGTACGAAAAGTACTAAATTGTACTATGATCGGTACAGTTTGGAAACCGATAGAGCGGGAACAATACAAGTTTAAGTTAGGATCACTGTAGGGGTGTGGGATTGGGGTCAATAAAATTTGAAATACTTATGGGTACTAAATGGTATCATTGTACAATTTGGTGTTTAGGTGAACCAATACAGCTAGAATCAGGAAATTTGGAGTTTAGGAAAATAATACTTATGTAAGATTAAGATATGTAGGAAGTTTTAGAAATTAGTACTAATGTGTACTTAATTTTGTACAATTTGAATTGTGTGTCAACCGATAGATTTTGAATTCTGAAACTTGGATTTGGGATCACTGTGAGGGTGTTGGGTTGGGGTATATAGGAAGTTTTAGAATTTTGTACTATATGTACAAAATTTGGTACAATTTAAATTGTGGGTGAAGCGATAGATTTGGAATCCTAAAATTTTGATTTAGGATCACTGTGGAGGTGTGGGAAGGTTTGGAAATTGTGAGTGAACCGATGGAGTCGGAATCCTTAAACTTAGATTTAGGATCACTATGGGAGGTGTAGGTTTGTGGTAAGAAGAAGGTCTTAGAATTTCGTACTACTGTGTACTAAATTTGGTACAATTTAAACTGTGGGTGAACCGATAGAGTTGGAATCCTGAAACATGGATTTAGGATCAGTGTGGGGTGTAGCATTGGGGTTTGCAATAAGTTTTGGAAATTGGTACTACTGTGTACTAAATTTGGTACATTTTGAATTAGGAATGTACTGATAAAGTTTGAATCCTAAAACATGGATTTAGCATCACTGTGGGGGATGTAGGATTGGCGTATGTAGGAAGTTTTAGAAATTGGTACTACTGTGTACTAAATTTGGTACAATTTGAATTGTGGATGAACCAATACAGCTGGAATCTTGAAATTTTGAGTTATGGTTTCATTTGGGGTGCAAGATTGGGATATGTAGAATTTTTTGGAAATTTCTACTAATGTGTTGAAAATAGTATCAAATGTGGATTTGAGTAAACCGATAGAGCTAGAATCTTGAAATTTGAGGTTAGGATCACTGTTGGGGTGTAGGATTGGGCTATGTAGAAAGTTTTGGACATTCGTACTAATGTGTACTAAATGGTGGTTAGGATCACTGTTGGGGTGTTTGAATGGAGTATGTTGGAAGTTTTGGAAATGTGTACTAAATGGCACTAAATTTGGTACAGTTTTGATTAAAACCGAACCGATAGAGCTGAAATCTTGTAATGGAGTAATAAGATTTGTTTTCATATTTTGGATAGAGGTAGATTTCTTTTGCGGTCAGAACTTTTGTGTAGGATTGAGTACTATTAGAGAACATATGTACTAAACGGTTCTAAAAGTGTTGGGTTTTAAATACTACCCACATTCGCTAAATAAGTAGCGGGTATATGCTAGTTAAAAATAAAACTTCTTCATATATTTAAAAACCAGTGAGCGGAGCAGTATAGTCGGACGGGGCCGACCATACGATACCCTACACAACTTCCATGAAAATCTAACTTTCAGTGGTTCTATATCCCTTTCAGTGTCATATAAAAATTTTTGTCGGAATAAAAATCTAAAATTTTGTATTAAATATCATATAAAGGCAAAGAGTTTAGATAAAAATCAATTTTCATTTTAACCCTCGGACAGTTTTGTCTTTCTTTCAGCAAAAATAAAAACATCAATTGTAGCGGTACATAGGATAACCGAAAAATCGCAAAGAAAGAGAGTAATTTTAAATGTCGAATATATTCGACAAAAACACTGAAAGGGATATTCTGAGATTGGGCAATATTTCGCGATATTTGCACACTTTTGACTGGCTAGAGGTCAGCAAATTTTACTAATAATCTGTACAGCCCCTCTAATTACTTGTTCAGATTCCCTTCACCGTGGGTTGTGTTGTGATGTTCGACTTTCGACTCGAAAAGTACAAATAATTAAGTTTTCGGTCCACCTTATCCGAAAAATTATCATCACCTAACATTTTAGGCGTTTTCCTTGACCATAACTGGAACCTCATGGAACATCTCACCTGTAAATATTTAAGTGTAACTCCCGCATCCGAGTACCTACGACAATATAATTGGTATCAATTTAAAGGTCAGCCACTCATCTTGGAGATACTATCCACTTCTCTATGTCTATGCCCTTCAGTGGTAAATATATACGCTATAGAATACAAATTTTGTCATTTTTCACACAAAAGTTAGGTGAATATTGACCCGGTGAATATTGACCGATCTCTATCCAAACATGCATGCTTATTCTTTGGCCTATAATTGCGGCCTCTGGAGCGACCAGAAAAACCGACAAAAATAAAGTTTTTGGTCCATTTCATCCCCTAAATATTAACCGATCTTCATCAAAATCAATAGGGGTCTTCATGGCCTGAACCCATCCTACATGCAAAATTTCGTGAAGATTGGTCCATAACTGTGGCCTGTATCGTGTTTACAAATTATAATGGACAGACGGACGGACGGGCGGACACACATGTCTAGATCGACTCAGCTAGTCGAGATAGACGATCGGTGGGTCTAGGACCAATATTTCGCGGCGTTACAATCTTTTGGGGTTGCACAAAGCTATAATACCCTGACAACATAGTTGTGTAGGGTATAAAAAATCGAATCTAAAAACCCATACCGTAGATATTTAAATTGAGTCTTGAAAAAAAAAACATTTAAAAAATTCTACTTCGATTGCTATTCCTTGAAAAATTATTTTTAAAAAACATTAACGATATTTAAAAAATATATTTTAAAAAAATGATACTTAAAAATAATTTTCAAAAACTTTGCGCAAATAATATGGGCCCAATGTTAGTCCCTGGAAAAAATATTTTAAAAAATCTACGAACAACGGTAGTCCATGGAAAAATTATTTTAAAAAATCCAAATATTTTTTTTTAAATATATATTTTAAAATTTATGACTCCTGTTTAGACCCACAGTATTTCCTAAATTGCATTTGCACCAGCTAGCACCATGTATCTGAGAGTGTGTGTGTGAGTGTGCACTTTCCATTCTAAATGACTTGAATTGAAATGGCTTGAATGTTGTGTTGGCTTAATGCCTGAGCTTATTGGAGTTATGTACGACGTATCAGCTTTGGTGGTTTTGAAATAACACAATGCACTGCTGCGAATGTGAATGTGAATGTAGACGGAGATGGATTGATGTTAAAGTGATTTGCAAAGTGATGCCAACGATTCGAGAAACATGGAAAACAGAAAATCTAAAATTGGGTTTTAGTTTCTTTGGTAAACACATAGATGGATTTTTACTTTTCAACTCAATCGATCTCCTCGGGTATTTTATGAAATCAGAAAAAAACAGAACCAACAAAACGAAAAACATTACTGCAGCGAGTGCTCAGATGTTAATTACTAACAATAATATTGGCAAACAATATTCTACATGCATATATCCTCCTCTTTATCCCCCTATCTCATTACCCAACAACAATTCCACTGCATTTTGTGGTAAAAAAAAAAAATTAGAACAGAGTTAATTGGCCAAGTATCTCTCTTCGATCGTTGAATTGAATCACTCTGAATGCTAAAACCTCAAAAATCAATGTTTGAACATTTCACATATGAATGCGAATTGTTGCTAATGCCGCCAAACATGCAATGCGAAAATTATTGTCCAACACACACACTCACACATCTAACCGAGACATTGAAAGCGGAGCTACGCCATTAAATTTGTTTTTCGATATTTACCATGAGTTGGGTGTTCAAACAATGACCGCGTTTCGGCCACAACATGCCATGTTCTTGAATTTATGTAGTTTATGAGAGCAAATCTATTTAGTCGCTTTAAAACACGAGACTATTAAGAAGTTAAGAACATTTATTATAGAGGTGTATTGAATGTAATTTCAAATTTACAGGTAATTATTTTTGATGATTTTTTTTAATTTTATTTTTATAGAATACCGTGGAAATACATTTTACAAAATGTTCGTCAATTGTGTGCAATTGAAAAAAAAAATATTTAAACAAAATCTACGTCTACTGATAGTACTCTACAAAATATTTAAAAACCAGTAAGGAAAGTAGTAAAGTCGTACGGAGCCGACTATACCACTATGGGTATATTAAATATGTGATATTTATCTAAAAGTGAATCGACTTATATCAATCGACTTCAAACAAATATCAATAGGTCATCCGTTGGGATATGTCTGTACCTCTAGAAAACCCAACTACGTAATTCTATTCTCAATTTTGTACGTTGTGCAAAATTTGATGTTAATCTGACAAACATGAGGAGTTTGATGTCTAATTTACTTAAAATTGGGCGAAAATATATATGGAACTTATATCCAAATATGAACCGATTTCAAGGAAACTTGTCACAGGTTAGGTTATACTAATTTCAGTACGTTTTGTTCCTATCAGCCATATATTGGTTCCTTGGTGCGTCAATTATTTAAAATCAGTCTATAATATAAGGGAGCTATATCTAAATCTCAACCGATTTTCGCGAAACTTGGAACACATCAGTCTGGACTAAATTCAGCACGCTATGCCAAATCTCGTGCAAATCGAAAGATATATAAGGACTTTGGTGCACCATTTCCATGAAATTGGACGAAACTATATATAGGAGCTATATCTAAATCTGGACCGATTATCACGAAACTTGGCAGACATCACTCTAGGCCAAATTTCGTGCAAATCCAAAGATATATAGGGACTTTAGTGCACCATTTACCATAAATCGAACGAATATATATATATATATATATATGGGAGCTATATCTAAATCGGAACCGATTTTCAGGAAACTTATCACACATCATTCTAGACTTTAATCAGTATGCTATACCAAATTTCGTGCAAATCGACAGATATATAGGGACTTTAGTGCACTATTTACCTTAAATCGGACGAAACTATATATGGGAGCTATATCTAAATCTGGACCGATTTTCTCGAAACATGGCAGACATCTCTCTAGGCTCAATTCAGTACGTTATGCCAAATTTCGTGCAAATCGAATGATATTAAAGAACTTTGGTGCACCATTTACCTTAAATCGGACGAAAATATATATGGGGATATATATATATATATATATATATATATCTGAACCGATTTTCACTAAACTTAGCACATATCATTCTAGGCCTAATTCAGTACGCTGTGCCAAATTTCGTCCAAATCGAAAGGTATTTAGGGACTTTGGTGCACCATTTACCTGAAATCGGACGAAAAAATATATGTGAGCTATATTTAATTCTGAACCGATTTTTCCCAATTTCAATAGGGTTCGTCCTTGGGTCAAATGAATGAGCTGTGCCAAATTTCATCCAATTCAAATAATAAATGAAACCTGTACTTTGTTTACAATTTAACATGGACAGACGGACGGAAGGACAGACGAACATGCGTAGATCGACTTAGAAAGTGATTCTATGCGTATTCTCAAAAGGAACCATGTGTCTATCTCTATTCCTTTTGCCTGTTACAAACATATGCACAAAGACATAATACCCTGTGCCACAGTGTGGTGAAGGGTATAAAAATTGCGTTGGTACTTTGGAAGTGTTGCAAAAAAATTGAAAATAAATCCACAATGCCTGACTGTAATTTGGAAATATATTTCAAAATTTTTTTTAAATTACAAAAAAAACTGTGTGTCCTTCCGTCTGTCTGTCCATTATAATTTGTAAACACGACACAGGCCACAGTTATGGACCAATTTTCCCGAAATTTTCCATGTAGGATGGGTTCTGGTCAATGAAGACCCCTATTGGTTTTGGAAATGATCGGTTAATATTTAGGGGATGAAATAGACCAAAAACTTTATTTTTGTCCGTTTTTCTGGGTGCTCTAGAGGCCGCAATTATGGCCTAAACATCGCGAATTTTTTTTTTTTGTATGGCGTATATATTTACTTCTGAAGGACATAGACCCGAGAAGATGACAGTATATTCAAGATGAGTGGTTGGCCTTTAAATGTATACCAATTATATTGTCGTATATGCTCGGATGTGGGAGGTACACTTAAATATTTACATGTGCTTGCGTATTCATATATTATTTAGTAAGCCATTACTACACTAGAGGGCGGAAATATAGCGGTGATCGCTTTGAAATGTTCCATGAGGTTCCGGTTATGGTCAAGGACAACGCCTATAATTTTCGGTGATGATCAGATAATAATTTTGGGATAAAGTGGACTGAAAACAAAATGTTTTTGTGTTTAGTTTTCTAGTCGATCCGCCTACAATTATAAGCCGAACATCACAACCCACGGCGAAGGTAATCTGGACAAGTAATTAGAAGGGCTGTATTTGTTGATCTCTAGTCTGTCAAGAGGGTGAAAATATCGCGAAATATTGTCCAATCTCAGAACATAGTACCACACAAAGTTAGATTTTGAAGTTGTGTGGGGTATCATATGGTCGGCCCCTTCCGACTATACTGCTCCGTTCACAGGTTTTTAAATATAAAAATTGTAACTTTTTTTTAATTGAATTAAATTTTGCGATTGGCTTTATTCCGCGGCCTCTGGAGCGACCAGAAAATCAAACGAAAATAAAATTTTTGGTCCATTTCATCCCCTAAATATTAACCGATCTTTACCAAAAACAATAGGGGTCTTCGTTGGCCAGAACCCATCCTACATGCAAAATTTCGTGAAGATTGGTCGATAATTGTGGCATGTATAGTGTTTACAAATTATAATGGACAGACGGACGGACGGACACACATGTCTAGATCAACTCATCTAGTGGAGATATGACGATCGGTATACTTAAAGGTGGGTCTAGGACCAATATTTTGCGGCGTTACAAACTGTTGGGGCTGCACAAAGCTATAATAATACTGTTATAAAAACTGTTATCAATTTGTGGGCATTCTGATTTTTTAAATATAAAAATGTCAAGTATTTTTTTTTTTTATTTCAAAATTAAATTAAATTTTGCGGTTGGCTTTATTCCAAACATCATCATTTAAAAACACACAAAAAAACTAACAGTACGACACCATAATATTTACTCAACTTTATTTAAAAATAAACATTTGAGCAAACAAACCAAAAAAAAAATGTGGTCATACTCTGTCATTGTGGTTTCAGGAGTTTGGTTTTCATATCTCTCGCCCTGGCCTCAGCGAATATTAAACAATGTTGAATTTGTTGCCTTCTCTTTTTTCCAAAAGTTATGAAACGGTTGGATGCTCGGTTTTACTTCACTGATGTTCTGTCATATTTGAGTTTTTTTGTTTTCTGGAGTTTTGAATAACTGAATGGGGGTCTGCAGAGGGTTAGACGAATGATGGCAAAAAATCAGAGAATCGTCGAGAGTTATGGATATTCATATGATGGTTTTGATGGTTTACAATTTGTTTAAACATTTTTGATTTTTTCATGGTTTGAGAATGGTTATTGTTTGCATAAAGGATGAGTGGGGAGGGGGACTTTTAACCAATCCTTTTCCGTTTCAAAGAAGAAGAAAAAGAGGTGGTTACCAATTTTGCCAGTGAGTAAAAAAATAATTTTATGCAGAGAATTTTTTTCCATGTTGGGTTTTTTGTGTTCTCTATTCTTCGTGTGGCCCTTGGCTGTTGGCAGACGTCTGAAGTGCTGCCAAAAAATGGGAGGAGACTGACTGGCTGACTGACTGTATAATGAAATGGATTTTCAAATCCTTTCAAATGTTCGAACAAAAGTCCATTAACAACAATGGGTGTTTTTATGTGAGTGAGTTAGTGTGTGTATGTGTTGTGTAAAGCGGAAAGACGGAAGGATGGAGAATTTAATATGCATATCAAATGCATGACGAATAATACTGCCAAATACGAAATACCTTAATCCATTTAATTCGCATTCATGATGGTAAATATTTGTACAGTGTTAGTTGTTTGTTAGGGAAGGTTATGATTTTCAAGGTTAAAGGAATTGGAAACAAATAAATACTAGTTAGGGAATGAATATACATATATTTGGAATTGGTGTACAATTTTTTTTATTATTTTTTTAGAGGATCAATAATAGTATAAGATGATCAGAAACAAAAAAACACACACACGCTACCATTGAGTGTATTTTTATACCCTTCACCACACTGTGGTACAGGGTATTATGTCTTTGAGCATATGTTTGTAACAGGCAAAAGGAAACGAGATAGACCCATGGTTTCTTTTGAGAATATGCATAGAATCACTTTCTGAGTCGATTTATGCATGCCCGTCATTCCGTCTGTCCGTCCGTCTGTAGATGTTAAATTGTAAACAAAGTACAGGTCGGATTTATGATCCGACTTGGATGGAATTTGGCACAGCTCACTGATTTGGCTCAAGGACGAACCCTATTGAAATTGAAGAAAATCGGTTCAGATTTAGATATTGCTCCCGTATATAGTTTCGTCCGATTTAAGGTAAATGGGGCACCAAAGTCCTATGTGTATCTTTCGATTTGCATGAAATTTGGCAAGGTGTATAAATTGAGTCTAGAATGGGTTAATTTTAGAGAAAATCGGTTCAGATTTATATATAGATCCTATATATACTTTTCTCCCATTGACGTCTAGAATGACGTGTGTTAAGTTTCGAGAAAATCATGTCAGATTTAGATATAGCTCCCGTATACACTTTCGTCTGATTTAATGTAAATGGGGCTCCAAAAATCCCTATATATCTTTCGATTTGCATGAAATGTGGCATAGAGTTCTGAATTAGGTCCAGAATGATGTGTGTTAAGTTTCGTGCAAATCGGTTTAGATTTAGATATAGCACCTATATATAGTTTTGTTCGATTTTATGTAAATGGTGCACCAAAGCCCCTATATATCATTCGATGTGCACGAAATTTTGTATAGTATACTGAATTGTATCTAGAATGATGTGTGTTAAGTTTCGAGAAAATCGGTTCAGATTTAGATATAGCTCCTATATATATTTTCGTTCGATTTAAGGTAATCGGAGCACTAATGTCGTTATATATCTTTCGATTTCCACGAAATATGGTGTACTAAATTGAGTCTAGAATGAAGTGGGTTAAGATTCGAGAAAACGGGTTCAGATTTATATATAGCTCCTATATATAGTTTTCTACGATTTCGATTTGCAGAAATTTGGCACGGTGTACTCAATTGAGTCTAGAATGACGTGTGTTAAGTTTCGAGAAAATCATGTCAGATTTAGATATAGCTCCCGTAAATACTTTCGTTCTATTTAATTAAATGGGACTCCAAAAGTACCTCTATATCTTTCGATTTGCATGAAATGTGGCATAGAGTTCTTAAATAGGTCCAGAATGTTGTGTGTTATGTTTCGTGCAAATCGGTTTGGATTTATATATAGCTCCTATATATATTATCGCATAGTATACTGAATTGTGTCTAGAATGATGTGTGTCAAGTTTCGAGAAAATCGGTTCAGATTTAGATATAGCTCCTATATATCTTTTTGTCTGATTTAAGGTAAATGGGACACCAAACCAACCTCTTTTATATACCTCTTTTATATATTTGTTCGCACATGATATTGATTACACTTAATGCTGTTGTTCTACATATTCATGTGGATTTTCGTGCATTTGAGATGGAAATCTGTCCCTACCATAGTTCGTGAGTTAAGTTTCGAGAAAATTGGGTTAGATTTAAATTTAAGTTCGTTCAATTGCATATCAATGCTCCTTCGAAAAGGTGACGTCTGTTAGGATACATATATTGAATATACCCAAAGTGGTGAAGGGTATTTCTACAACCTATTTACATATATTTGGTTTTGAAATATATTCGATTACACTATAATGCTGTTTTATATATATATATATATATATATTCGAGACTTCGAATGGGCGTAGATTTTTTAAAAAAATATTTTTCGAGACTTCGCATGGGCGTAGATTTTTTAAAAAATATTTTTCGGGACTTCGCATGGGCGTAGATTTTTTAAAAAATATATTTCGGGACTTCGCATGGGCGTAGATTTGTTAAAAAATATTTTTTATTTATATATATATATATATATATATATATATTTATTTTTCGGGGATTTAAAAATTATTTTCAAATGCCTTTCCCATAAGCGTGTATTTTTAATAAAATAATTTTAATGACCATAATTCTCACCTTGCCTCTGTTGGGAAAAAACAAACACCTTCAAATAATTTTTCATGGGATACTCATTTTTTCAATATTTATGTTTAGATATTTTATTTTTTATTTATTTTATGCATCTTCTTTTTCTTCTCTTTTATTTATTTGTATAACTATCTTCTCAGACATCTCAGAACATGTGAATCATGTTTATATTTAAATAATCCTACCTCAAGGAGGAAAAAGAAACACAAGCAGTTCTCCTTCCCAATAATTTCCCACAAATTGCTTGTGTATAATCCTTTTCCTTTTTTGGCAAATACCTGACCAATTCAAATAAAACAATTCCCAGCTTATATTTGTTGTAAAAAATGTGTGTTAACCATTACGATGATGAAGCATGAGGAGAAGAAGCGGGAAAATTGTCAATAGTCGTTTTGTTGAAAAACACAAATTTCACACCATTTCTGTATCCTTGCCCAAATTGAGATGTTGTTTCCCATCTCGCTGAGAAACCAAAAGCAAATACCAAACAACAAAAAGGAAAAAACACATGTCCTTGCCACCATCACCACCACCTGTATTTAAGCTGGCCTGGCTGGATGGCCGACTGGCATAGGCAAACAATTGCAATGCTGCAGCTAAATATCCATCTTGCAAATTGACAACAAACTTCAAGAGCTCTATTTGTACGGAGTGCCAGTGTGAGCATGGATGTTTAAACTACCATTCCCACCATAGGAGGTGATCCTACGCACACACACACACACACACAATGTTTACGCACAAAATACCAAAAAAGAGAAAGATGTTCTCTCGATATTTATCTATGGAATGCCGAAATGCTGTTGTTGCTTTTATTTCATCGGCGTACGTGTCTTCCTTACATTCCATGCTATTTGGTACCACAAAAAAAATATGGCCAAAATTTACTGGGGAAAAACTTTAGGCGGCATGCCTTGACCAAATGAAGAAAGACCGAACAACCGATCAACTACCTTGTCCATATTTTCAGCATTTTGTTAATCCTTGGATTAAGCAATTTTAACCGCTCTATGTGGTTACAATTCTTACACCATTTAACAAGTCTTCATCTACGTTGTCGGAATCGTGGTCTTTCAAAACTCCGCTCATTGTCCTTCCTTCCGTCCTTCCTCTTCATCCTCCTCCTTCGAGGATTATTGTCCGTAATAAAATTGTTGATTGTTAAAATTGTACACACGTACATACATACATGCATGCATGCCTACATATGTGATGCTGGCTGGTTGGTTGCAACACGAATTGCCTGGGAAAATTTATTGCAATGGACGACACAAAACATAAATGGTCAACATAACGACCTACAAGGAATGGAACCAACAACAACGCTTAGAGCAAGAACTAGTTATTCGTCCTTCTAGACAATTTTTGCCGCCAATCTTAGCACAGCACACACGCGTGGTTCCTTCTTTGTGATCAGATGTTGCTGCTGCCATCCATGAGGTTGGCAGTCATTCCATGCTAAAAATAAACATTTCAATTAGCCAGTTTTTATTATTCGTAACCTTGCAATAACTCAATTATGTCATAACGACCGTGTTAACGATGACCACTTCTCCTTTTTCACAAATTAACAGCCTACAAACAGACATATTTTTGACAGATGGAGTACAGAAAGAAGTAGAACAAATCGAAAGGGGTTTTAATAAAATTTTTCGAGATGTGAAAAAATATATTTTTAGCGCCTATGGCGAGAGTGAATTTTTTAAAGAAGTATATTTTATGGAATATTCTAGGTGTAGATTTTTTAAAGAATATTTTCCGAGACCTTACGCAGGGGTGATTTTTTTTTAAAATACGTCAAGCCACCAATAGCAGACGTGAGTTTTTCATATAAATAATATCACACACCTATCGCTGGCATGTATTAAAAATAAATATTTCGAGCAGTGGATTTTGAGCCACCTTGCAGGCGTTAGGTCAACAAAAATATGTCCTGGGCTTGGATTTTTTAACAAGTATAGATGTAGACGTGAATTTTTTAAAAATATGTTTAGTACCAACAACCAAAGAACGTAGATTTGTTTAAAATATTTTCCTCAGGACGATCAATGGAAGCAAATTGTTTAAATCCTTTGTATCTGGACTTCCATTGCGCTTAGATTTTTTAGATACAATTTTCAGGGCTTAATATTTTTCTTGGGACTCAGATTTTTTAATTTTTTTTTTTCACAGGACTACCAATGGGCCTAGATATTTATAGCCTACACAACTATGTTGTCAGGGTATTATAGCTTTGTGCAGCCCCAAGAGTTTGTAACGCCGCGAAATATTAGTCCTAGACTCACCTTTAAATATGCCGATTTAGACATGTGTGTCCGTCCGTCCATTATAATTTGTAAATACGATACAGCCCACAAATATATACCAATCTTCACGAAATTTTGCATGTAGGATTGGTGTTGGCCAATGAAGACCCCTATTGTTTTTGGTAATAATCGGTTAATATTTAGGGGATGAAATGGACCAAATACTTAATTTTTGTCGGGTTTTCTGGCCGTTCCAGAGGCCGCAATTTTGGCCCAAATATCGCGAATTTTTACGTGGATAAGCGGATCGGGTCAAAGAATATGCATTCCTGGTTAGATAAAGATCGGTAAATATTTAACGGGTCAAATGGACCCTGACTTTTGTGTGAAAAATTACAAAATTTGTATTCTATAGCGTATATATTTACTATTGAAGGACATAGTCCCAAGAAGTTGACAGTATATCCGAGAGGAGTGGTTGGCCTTTAAATTGATACCAATTATATTGTCCTATGTACTTGGATGTGGGAGTTACACTTAAATATTTACAGGTGCTAACGTATTCAGATATTATTTAGTAAACCATTACAACACTAGAGGGCGGAAATATAGCACTGATTGCCTTCAAATTTTCCATGAGGATCCAGATATGGTTATGGTTAACACCTATAATTTTCGGTGAGGATCAGATAATAATATTGGGATAAAGTGGGCCGAAATCTTATTTTTGTCTGATTTTCTGTTGGCTCCAGATGCCGCAATTTTGGCCCAAACATCGCGAATTTTTACATTAAAAATCCGTCAATATTTAGTGGATCAAATGGACCCTGACTTTTGTGTGAAAATGACAAAATTTGTATTCTATAGCGTATATATTTGCCCCTGAAGGACATAGACCCGAGAAGTTGAAAGTATATCCAAGAGGAGTAGTTGGCCTTTAAATTGATACCAATTTTATTGTCCTATGTAATCGGATGTGGGTGTTAGACTTAAATATTTACAGGTGCTATCGTATTCAGATATTATTTGGTAAACCATTGCAACACTAGAGGGCGGAAATATAGCGCCTTGATCGCCCTGAAATTTTCCACGAGGATCCAGGTATGTTTATGGTTAACGCCTATAATTTTCGGTGATGATCAGATAACAATATTGGGATAAAGTGGGCCGAAATCTTATTTTTTGTGTTTTTTTTTTCAGTCGATCTATAGGGCACAATTGAAAGCCGAACATCACAACATAACCCACGATGATGGGATGATGATGGACAAGTAATTAGAAGGGCTGTACAGAATATTAGTAAAATTAGGAAAATATGTCAATGTAATGAAGAGGTTGCCTCTAATCGTGCAACAGGGTGTAGATATCACAAAATATTGCCGCAGAATGCTACAGTTCCGTGGTACTTGTGTACAGTATCGTATGGTCGGCCCATCCGACTATACTGCTCCGATCACTGGTTTTGAATATGCTTCTCAGGACTGCCAATGGGCGTATTATTTTTTTTGACGAAATCCGTTACTGACAATTTGGATTGTATTTAAAAATGTCCATCTGTCGGACTAACCGACAAACTAGTGTAAAAATATTGCATTAAATCATGTTCCGATGTTACATTAAATGAATGTTCACAAAATATTAAAAAATATCAAATGGTCCAAATTTAAAACCAAATTTATGTGCCTGGAGTGCTCAATTTAGTCTTAACTTTATAGATAGTAATATTTCCATCAAGCCTACATTAAGTCCGAAGATCGGTTCATAGCTTCTGATACCTTCCTTACAAAGTGTCAACAATTTGAAAATGTATAAATCCAATATCAATATCTAAACTTTTTATATGGTAATATTTTGACCTAGGTCAAGACCTGTAGTTCCTCCATCACAAAAGGTAAACATTAGTAAAGCGACTTGATTCATTGATTGCTCAAAGTAATACATTTACCAAATCTACATTAAACCAGTGAGCGGAGCAGTATAGTCGGACGTGGCCGACAATACCATACCCTACACAACTACCACAGAATTGTATCTTTCTGCGGATTTTTATTTCGAGCCTGGGTAATATTTCGTGATAGTTGGACCCTGTTGTCCGATTAGACGTCAACAGAACCTCCGCTTTACACTGACATATTTTCCGAATATTACCAATATTCAGTACAGCCCTTCTAAATACTTGTCCATATCCCCTTCGCCGTGGGATGTGATGTTCGGATTATAATTGTAGCCTATAGTTTGAATCGAAATAAACACACAAAAAAATAATTTTTCTGTCCACTTCATCCTAAAATTATTATCTGATCATCACCGAAAATTATAGGCGTTGTACTCAACCATAACTGGAACCTCATAGAACATTTCAAAGCGATCAGTGCTATATTTCTGCTTTCTAGTAGGTAATGTGTTACCAAATAATATGTGAATACGTAAGCACCTAAATATTTACGTGTAACTCCCACATCCGAGTACATACGGCAATATCAATTTAAAGGCCAAAGGCCAACCACTCCTCTTGGATATACTACCAACTTCCCGGCTCTATGTCCTTCAGGATTAAATATATACGCTATAGAATACAAATTTTGTCATTTTTCACACAAAAGTCAGTGTCCATTTGACCCTCTGAATATTGACCGATCTTTATCAAAACAGACATACTTATTCGTTGCCCCGATCCCCTTCTCCATGTAAAATTTCGATGTTTCGATTTCGATGTTTGGGCCATAATTGTGGCCTCTGAAGCGACCAGAAAATCAGACAGAAATAAAATATTTTGGTCCATTTCATCCCCAAATATTATCCGATCTTTACTAAAAACAACAGGGGTCTTCATTGGCCAGAACCCATCCTACTTGCAAAATTTCGTGAAGATTGGTCCATAACTGTATTTCGTGTTTACAAATTATAATAGACGGACGGACACACATGTCTAGATCGACTCAGCGGGTCGAGATATGATGATCGGTATACTTAAAGGTGGGTCTAGGACCAATATTTCGCGGCGTTACGAACTCTTCGGGCTGCACAAAGCTATAATACCCTGACAACATAGTTATGTAGGGTATAATTACAAATTCTCCTTAATTCCTCCTAGCAGAAGGTCAACTACTTGATAAAAATAAAAGCCCTCCGCAAACCAAAATGTCATGTAAATGTCAGTATAAGGATATACTACAAATATCATAGGCTGGGGGTGTAATTCTATTCGCAACACAGGCAGACACTTTTTAACCTGTAGCAAAATATTTTTTTTCTAGATGTACTGTTTCCATTAATCCCTATTTTTCCATAAAAAACCGAACCCTTTTTTGTTATCTGATAATGAGGTAAGTACATCTAATCTACCATAAATTACCCTCTCCAAGAATAGCTCATCAGTACGCACTAAAAAATTCTCTACAATCATTATCAACCTAATATTACATTCGATTTTTTATCCTGAAATACCTCATATCTCACTAGAATACAACAGAAAATTAAACGTTCCGACATGACTACTTGCTGCGATAATCAATACAATAGCCAGCAAGGTGCAACAACAACAATGGCTATCTTTCTAGCAGCTTGTTTGCTCCAATAACAACATCAAATGGACAAGTGAATCTGCCTTCTGCTATTTCTTTTTCTTTGATATCGTTCCTCTATCTCTCCCTTGACTGACCGTTTTAAGCAACTACCACCGTCCGTGCAGTCATTGTCGTTTGATGATGGTAATTTTGTTTTTGCAACAGCATCGACGGATAACCTGTTTAAAGTCTTTAACTTTACAAGGACAACGAGACGATGGTGTGGCGTGCAACTGCATCTGTAACGGACAAACCCCGAAAAGGAACAGACGCACTCTGAAACACACAAACACATCCCGACGAACAAATGTTGCCCAAAGGTGACAGTTGCAAAAAATTTTAAATTATTCAATACCTGTTTGGTTGTCCTTTACCTTGTTCGGTTTGTTACTAACTTCATACCTGTTGTTGTAGCTGCACTTCAATTTCCAATGAATTTCAACATGTGTCGCTTGGTTGGTATTTTTTATTCAAAATCTACAACTGAAAAATTATTCAAAATTTTCACATTTTTAAATTCTTTGCCACGATGCACCAACGGCACAGAGGTGGTTGTTTTTCTTTGGATCTTATCGTGTAGAGTTTTGTAAACTATTGTAAATTATTTATGTAAATTAAATTATCCAAAGGGGAAGGGTAATTAATTAACATTTTTAAGGACCTATTAATTGCACCGAAGGCAAGGATAAGGAAAAAAATATCTTAGGTAGGGTATGAGGCTATGAATATATTTACATACATTTTAAAGCATATTGTGTATTTGAGGAACATTTTAATGGTGTGGATCCATATTTTAAAGGACCTATCACGGTCGTGGATTTAACAAAAAAATATTTTAAGGAACCTATGGCAGCTATTGATTTTTAAATAATAATTTGTATACCCTATATAACTATGTTGTCAGGGTATTTTGTGCAGCCCCAAAAGTTTGTAACGCCGCGAAATGTTGATCCTAGACGCACCTTTAAGTATACCGATCGTCATATATCGACTAGCTGAGTCGATCTAGACATGTGTGTCCGTCCGTCCGTCTTTCCATTATAATTTGTAAACACGTCACAGGCCACAGTTATGCACCAATCTTCACGAAAATTTGCTGTAGGATGGGTTCTGGCCAATGAAGACCCCTATTGTCGTTGGTAAAGATCGGTTAATATTTTGGGGATGAAATTTTCTGGTCGCTCCAGAGGCCGCAATTATGGTCCGAACATTGCTAAATTTTACATGAAGAAGGGCGTCGGGCCAAAAAATAAGCATGCCCTGTTTGAAAAGGATTGGTCAATATGTAGCGGGTCAAATCGACCCTGACTTTTGTGTTAAAAATTACAAAATTTGTATTCTATAGCGTATATATTTACACCTGAAGGACATAGACCCAAGAAGTTGATATTATATCCAAGAACAGTGGTTGGCCTTTAAATTGATACCGATTATATTGTCGTATGTACTCAGATGTGAGAGTTACACTTAAATATTTGCAGGTGCTTACGTATTTAGATATTATTTAGTAACCCATTAGTATGGTAGAGGGCGGAAATATAGCGCTGATCGCTTTGAAATTTTCCATGAGATTCCAGTTGAGGTCAAGGACAACGAATATAATTTTCTGTGATGATCAGATAATAATTTTGGGATGAAGTGGACCGAAAACTTAATTTTTTCGAGTCGAACTATTGGCCACAATTATAAGCGGGACATCACAACAAAACTCACGGTGAAGGGAATTTGGACAAGTAATTACAAGAGCTGTTCTGAATATTAGTTGTATACATCCGCAGAAAGTTAGAGTTCCGTGGTAGTTGTGTAGGGTATCGTATGGTCGGCCACGTCCAACTATACTGCTCCGTCCACTGGTTTTTATTTATACCCTACACAACTATGTTGTTATATAGCTTTGTGCAGCCTCAAAAGTTTGTAACGCCGCGAAATGTTGATCCTAGACCCACCTTTAAGTATACCGATCGTCATATCTCGACTAGCTGAGTCGATCTAGACATATGTGTCCATCCGTCTGTGCATCATAATTTGTAAGCACCATATAGGCCACAGTTATGGACCAATCTTCACGAAATTTTGCATTCAATTTTTGGTAAAGATCGGTTAATATATAGGGGATGAAATGGACCAAATGCTTAATTTTTGTCGGTTTTTCGGTCGCTCCAGATGCCACAATAATGCCCGAACTTCACGAAATTTTACATGGAGAAGGGATGAGGCCAAAGCGGGTCAAATGGACCCTCACTTTTGTGTGAAAAATTACATAATTTATATTCTATGGCGTACATATTTACTCCTGAAGGAGATAGACCCGAGGAGTTGATATAATAAACAAGAGGAATGGTTGACCTTTAAATATTGCCCACGCTCGAAATTAACATAAGCAGAAAGTTAGAGTTTCCTGTTAGTTGTGTAGGGTATCATACGGTCGACCCCGTCCGACTATACTGCTCCGCTCACTGGTTTAAGACCTATCCTTGGCGTGGATTTTTTTAAAAAAATATTTTTTTTAGACTATCCTATTTTTAAGTCCTATCCTTGGCGTGGATTTTTTTAAAATATATTTTTTATCAACCCAACGCAAGTGTGGATTTTTAAAAATGCTTAAAATTACAATCTTCTTTATGTAGATTTGTTATCATTATTCAAGCCTGAATTGTGATTTTTTTGCATCTCACTCCCATCTGCGTAATTTATATTCAGAAGTAATTATCAAATAATTCTCAATTTGGAACATCCGTTCATTTCACTTTTTTGTTATTGAATTAATTGAATGAAATTTATGAAGTTCCAGTCATAAAAAGTCAAGTGGTTTTCTAATCGATTTATCACTTAGAGCTTTCAAAATTAAGAAGTGGACCATAAATCATTTCCCCCCTTTTTTCAAGTATTGAATGAATCTGCGCCCAAATTAAAAATTTTATGTTTGACAGTTAAAGGAAATTTGTTATTATTTTTTAAAAAACAAAAAAAAATCTTCCCATATATGGCGGTAAGTTCGAGTATTTACCTTGCGATAACCTATAAAATTTCCTTTAAAACACTTTCCCTTTATTTGGTTACTTTTTTTTGAAATGTAATAACATTTTTATTGTGGGCTATAAATTAAACAAATATTATTATTTTTTTCGAACCAAAATTCTTAGATGTTTACTTTCGGAAAAAAGGGTTTCCAAACAGAAAAATATGACATATCAAAGTGAAAACCCCAACGAGTGTTTACCGAAAACCCATACCAAATGTGGAATACAATACCCGCGTTATAATTATTTTATGATTTATGGATGGACGGTGGAACTAACACCTCTTTTATGAGACCAAGCGAAGAGTGCGCGAGAGAGAGAGAAATTTCTATCATCCAATAAAAAAATAAATAATATCAAATGTATGACAGGTAACAAATAACCAGTGGTTCGGATAAACAACTATGTGCGTATCTGAAGTCGTATATCAATGATTGCAAACAAATATGCCAGGTAAAAAAAAATAACTTACGGAAATCGATATCGTATTTGAAATTTTAGACTCAAGGGATAATTTCACTCAAGCGTTTACTCAATGTAAATGAAACTCAATTCAAATTTGAGATAATCTCTGAGAAAATGTCTCATCCAAGAAGAGAAGGTCAAACAACAAGTCCATTAGTTTCGCAGTTGGAGTGAAAGTAAAAAAAAAAACTAAACAGTTGTCTTAAAGAAAATGTTTCTTAAAAAAAAAAACATCTGCCACCTTGTTCAGGAACAAAAAAATGACTTAAAGGGCCCAGGCTAGCCCAGTGTGTGATTATTGTTGGTCTCTCCTCCAAAAAAGAAATCCTAAGTACACACACATACACACTCATGTAGTAGTACCTCCAAATGTTTGTACAAAAATAATGGTTAACACACTTAAGAGGCCGACCCTTATGGCAGCGAATCTCTACTTCAGCATAAGGACGCCACCGTTGAGTTCTGCTACTACCGCTGAACACACACACACACACTCATACCCAGACATTCCCTGGATATCCCTCTAAAACCAACACATTTCTTTAATAAAAAAATAAATACAGACAGATGTTCCTTTAAAAAAGGGTTTCAAAAAAATAAAATCATGTGGCGCGTGTTCTTGAACAATAAGAAGTAGACAAGACACGCACACAAATACATAGAAGAATAGGAATCGAACCTAATGTTTTTTATGATCATGCTGATGATGATGATGTGCACGCACTTTTTTCTTTTCAAAGAAAAAGAGGAATCACACTTGTTGGATACGATTTTTTCGGAGGGATTTTTTTCAAGCAAGTGTTAATTTTTTTTCGCTGAGTCAGTAATGAATGTAGCTGTTCAGTGCTGTTGTTTTTAATTTCAATCTGAGTTTGTAAAGAGGTTTTGAAAATTGTTTACAATCACCAGATGCCGACAGTAAACAAATTCTAGACATCATTAAATTGGAAATTGAGCAAACAAATACAAGTTTTAGTTCAGAAAAAAATCCTTAAAAACGTCTGTGATAGTTCCTTAAAAAATATATTTTCAAAATCCATGCCTTGTGATAGGTGCTTGAACATTTTTTTAATCCACGACTTGGAGTAGGTCATTGAAGAATATATTTCAAAAAAGCAAAACTTGGGATAGGTCATTGAAGAATATATTTCAAAAAAGCAAAACTTGGGATAGGTCCTTAACAAATATTTTTTATATAATCCACGCCTAGGATAGGTCCTCAATGGTTTTAAAATAATCCTAGGATAGGTCCTTAATTTTCGTAAAAATAATCCACGCCTGTGATAGGTCCTTAAAAAAATATTTTGTTAAAAATAATCCACGCCTGTGATAGGTCCTTAATTTTCGTAAAAATAATGCACGCCTGTGATAGGTCCTTAAAAAAATATTTTGTTAAAAATAATCCACGCCTGTGATAGGTCCTTAAAAAATATTTTGTTAAAAATAATCCACGCCTGGGGTATGTCCTTAAAAAACATTTTGTTAAAAATAATCCAAGCCTTGAATAGGTCCTTAAAAATATTTTGTTAAAAATAATCCACGCCTGGGATAGGTTCTTAAAAATATTTGGTTAAAAATCCACGCCATGGGATAGATCCTTGAAAAATATTTTGTTTTAAATCCACGCCTTTAATAGGTCCTTGAAAAATATTTTTTTAAAAAGCCACGTCTTTTTAAATAATCCACGCCTTTGATAGGTCCTTGAAAAATATTTTTTAAAAATCCACGCCTGTTTAAATAATCCACGCCTTTGATAGGTCCTTGAAAAATATTTTTTTTAAAAATCCACGCCTTTGATAGGTCCTTGAAAAATATTTTTTTAAAAATCCACGCCTTTTTAAATAATCCACGCCTTTTATAGGTCCTTGAAAAATATTTTTTAAAAATCCACGCCTTTGATAGGTCCTTGAAAAATATTTTTTAAAAATCCACGCCTTTGATAGGTCCTTGAAAAATATTTTTTAAAAATCCACGCCTTTGACAGGTTCTTCAAAAATATTTTTTAAAAATCCACGCCTTTGGCAGGTTCTTGAAAAATATTTTTTTAAAAATCCACGTCTTTTTAAATAATCCACGCCTTTGACAGGTCCTTGAAATTTTGTAATATTTCACACAAAAGTCAGGGTCCATTATTAATATTGGCCGATCTGTTTTAAAGCAGGCATGCTTATTCATTGGTCCGATCCCCTTCTTCATGTAAAAATTCGTGATGTTTGGACCATAATTGCGGCCTCTGGAGCGACCAGAAAAACCGACAAAAAAAGTTTTTGGTCCATTTCATCCCTTAAATATTAACCGATTTTTACCAAAAACAATAGGGGTCTTCATTGGTCAGAACCCATTCTACGTGCAAAATTTCGTAACTGTGGCCTGTATCGTGTTTACAAATTATAATATACAGACGGACGAACACACATGTCTAGATCGACTCAACTGGTCGAGATATGACGATCGGTACACTTAAAGGTTGGTCGGGGACCAATATTTCGCGGGGTTACAAACTTTCGGGGCTGCACGAAGCTATAATACCCTGACAACGTAGTTGTGTATAAAAAATATATATATATATATATATATATAAATATATTTTTTAATAATCCACGACTTTGATATGTCCTTAAAGAAATATTAAAAAAAACAAGCCGGGGAGGATGCGTCCTTGAAAAAAAATATTCTTCAAAAAATCCTTGCTTTTTAAGGAAGGATCTTGGAAAAAAATGTTCTTCAAAAAATCCACGCCTCAATTCCTAAATTAATTATTTTTTATTTCCATGGTATATCAAAATTAGTTCTCCAAATACATAATGACAATTAGAATTTGTGTCATTACAACATTTCTGTTTTAGATATAAAACGAAAATATCAATTGAGACAGTCATTGAGTACCAGGTACATGTACTCCATATAAAATATTAATGAACATTATCTAAGGAAGCAACCACTTAAGGAATACAACATAGATTTTCATACCAATGCCGCCACTTCTGTTACTATTTCCTCCTCATCCTAGATTCCTATGTATAGGTATGTCTTCCACAGACATTTGAAGTAGTACTGGAAGAAGGAACAGCAGGCTCTTAAAAGGATCTTACACAAATACGCACACATCCGGTACTTAAGAATCAAAACATAAAAATAGTGGAGAACAGCAGCATACACACACCTGCAAAATGTCTATGTCTATGGTAGAGGGCTGAAAACCAAAAACTACACCTCCACAAACCCCTAGTCGCTGTAGCCTCATGTATGAGGGAGGATACACATTAAATTTGTATCCTCCATTTGGAAATGAATATCAAATTACTGTGATTTCTTCTTGCAGACAGACCTTCTAGGAACATTAAAATTTAAGACAACTAGCACAGAGGAAGGGGAAGAGCATCACACAAATTTTTGCAAAAAGGGAAATTGTTAGCAGCCTCTACAAGTGAAGAGAAGTAATTTGAAGTACTTCGCCTGAAATGAAACACATATGCTGGCAGTTTAGTTGTTGCAAGTAAACATTTTTCCACTAAAAAACCAGTAAGGAAAGTAGTAAAGTCGGACGGGGCCGACTATATGATACCCTTCACCACTATGGGTATATTAAACAGGACTATTAAGATGAAATTGGATGAAATAAAATATGTGATATTTATCTAAATGTGAATCTACCTAAATCTATCCATAAAGTATGTAAATCGACTTCAAACAAATATAAATAGGTCATCCGTTGGGCTATGTCTGTACTTCTACAAAACGCAACTACGTAATTCTATGCTCAATTTTGTAAGTTGTACAAAATTTGATTTCAATCTGACTAACATGAGGAGTTTGATGCCCAATTTACTTGAAATCGGGCGAAAATATATATGGAAGCTCTATCGAAATATTAGGCGATTTCAAACAAACTTGTCACAGGTTAGGTTATACTAATTTCAGAAAGTTTTGTTCCTATCAGCCTATTGGTTCCTTGGTGCATCAATTACTTAAAATCAATCTATAATAAAAGGAAGCTCTATCTAAATCTGGACCGATTTTCACGAAACAAGACAGACATCACTCTAGGCTCAATTCAGTACGTTATGCCAAATTTCGTGCAAATCGAAGGATATATAGGGACTTTGGTGCACCATTTACCTAAAATCGGGCGAAACTATATATGGGAGCTATATCTAAATCAGGACAGATTTTCACGAAACTTGGCAGACATCATTCTAGGCTCAATTCAGTACGTTATGCCAAATGTCGTGCAAATCGAAAGATATATAGGGACTTTGGTGCATCATTTACATGAAATCGGACGAAACTATATATGGAAGCTATATCTAAATCTGGACCGATTTTCTCGGAACTTGGAAGACATCACTCTACGCTTAATTCAGAACGATTTCGTGCAAATCGAAAGATATATAGGGACTTTGGGGCACCATTTAAATGAAATCGGACGAAACTATATATGGGAGGTATATCTAAATCTGAACCGATTTTATCAAAACTTTGCAGACATTACTCTAGGCTCAATTCAGTACGTTATGCCAAATTTCGTGCAAATCGAAAGATATATAGGGACTTTGGGGCACCATTTAAATGAAATCGGACGAAACTATATATGGGAGGTATATCTAAATCTGAACCGATTTTATCAAAACTTGGCAGACATCATTCTAGGCTCAATTCAGTACGTTATGCCAAATTTCGTGCAAATCGAAAGATATATAGGGACTTTGGCGCACCATTTACATGAAATCGGACGAAAGTATATATGGGAGCTATATAGAAATCTGGACCGATTTTCTTGAAACTTGGCAGACATCACTCTAGGCTCACTTCAGTACGTTATGCCAAATTTCGTGCAAATCGAAGGATATATAGGGACTTTGGTGCACCATTTACCTAAAATCGGGAGAAACTATATATGGAAGCTATATCTAAATCACGACCGATTTTCACGAAACTTGGCAGACATCATTCTAGGCTCAATTCAGTACGTTATGCCAAATTTCGTGCAAATCGAAAGATATATAGGGACTTTGGGGCACAATTTACATGAAATCGGACGAAACTATATATGGGAGCTATATCTAAATCTGAACCGATTTTCTCGAAACTTGGCAGACATCACTCTAGGCTTAATTCATTACGTTATGCCAAATTTCGTGCAAATCGAAAGATATATAGGGACTTTGGGGCACAATTTACATGAAATCGGACGAAACTATATATGGGAGCTATATCTAAATCTGAACCGATTTTCTCGAAACTTGGCAGACATCACTCTAGGCTTAATTCATTACGTTATGCCAAATTTCGTGCAAATCGAATGATATATAGGGACTTTGGTGCACCATTTACATGAAATCGGACGAAACTATATATGGGAGCTATATCTAAATCTGGACCGATTTTCACGAAACTTGGCAGACATCATTCTAGACCTAAATGATTAGGCTGTACCAAGTTTCGTGCAAATCGAAAGATATATAGGGACCGTTTACATTAAATCGGTTAAATATATATATGGGAGCTATATCTAAATCTGAACCGATTTTTCCCAATTTCAATAGGGTTCGTCCTTGGGCCAAATAAGTGACTTGTGCCAAATTTCATCCAATTCGGATCATAAATGCGACCTGTACTTTGTTTACAATTTAACATGGACAGACAGACGGACAGACGGACAGACGGACAGACGGACGGACGGACATGCATAAATCGACTCAGAAAGTGATTCTATGCATATTCTCAAAAGGAACCATGGGTCTATCTCGATTATTTTTGCCTGTTACAAACATATGCACAAAGACATAATACCCTGTACCACAGTGTGGTGAAGGGTATAAAAACTCTGGTGGGTGTGTGGATTGGTTACATGTGGAACCGTTTACATATGGAATATGGGAAAAAAGGGAAAGCATATGGAATTTTATAGCTCTTTATTTTGTTTTAGATTTTCATTCACAAAAACAACAGATTGCATTTTTATGACATTTCTCTGGAATAAAAATCCCCATCATTTTGGATTGAATCTTGTTCAAATTCATTTTACATTTTTCCGAAAAAAAAGTATTTTTTTTGTAATTTCCTACACATCTAACACAATCTGTGCCTTGAACCTACAACAAAGGCCAATCATCACAAATAAATTAAAAATATTTTCAATTTTTGAAGTTTTTTTTTTTTTTTTTTTTTTTGGAAGCCACAAAATCTCATCTCATAATTCGGCATTTGCCTAAATCAGCCACAATCGATATGTGTGTGTGACCTTTTGCATCACAACAGGATCACAATCAAATTTTCATTTTCGAAAAAATATTCAATGAAAATGTTTCCAATTGCAAATTTTTAAAATTTGTGTATTTTTCGGTTTTCCTTTCATTGTTGTCAGGGGTAGACTAAATGAGGCGCTTGTAAAGATGGGTTTTTAAAAAAAATATTTTTTAAATACCAATACAAACAAGGCTGGGCTTCTTCAAAAATATTTTTCTTACAAAGGTGTGGATTTTTTTTTAAATATTTTTCTAAAGGCCAATACAGTACAAAGTCTGGATTTTTTAAAAAATATTTTTTCAAGGGCCTAACATAGGTGTGGATTTTTATAACCTACACAACTATGTGTAGGGTATAAAAATTATAGCTATGTGCAGGCCCAAGAGTTTGTAACGCCGCGAAATATTGGTCCTAGACCCACCTTTAAGTATACCGATCGTCATATCTCGACTAGTTGAGTCGATCTAGACATGTGTGTCCGTCCGTCTGTCAATTATAATTTGTAAACACGATACAGGCCACAATTATGGACCAATCTTCACGAAATTTTGCATGTAGAATGCGTTCTGACCAATGAAGACCCCTATTATTTTTTGGTAAAGATCTGTTAATATTTAGGGGATGAAATGGACCAAATACTAAATTTTTGTCGGTTTTTCTGGTTGCTCCCGAGGCCGCAGTTCGTTAAATTTTTACATGGAGAAGGAGATCGGGCCAAAGAATAAGCATGCCTGTTTTGTGTGAAAAATTACAAAATTTTTATTCTGGGTCGGAAATGTCGCGCTGATCGCTTTGAAATTGTACATGAATTTCCGATTATGGCCAAGGACGACGCGTATAGTTTTCGGTGAAGTTGAGATTTCATTCAGGGGGTGCAATGAACCGAAAACTTTATTTTGTCAGATTTTCTAGACGCTCTAGAGGCAATAATTATATGCAGAACATCACATATTTTGCAAGGTGAAGGGGATCTGACCAAATACTTACAGCGGCTGTTTAGATGATGATCGGTCAATTTTCCCAGGGTCAATCAACCAAAACCTAAAGAGACCAATTTTTTATTTTATGGCGTAAAAATTCACTTCAAGAAAAAACACTTTGGAAAATATGCAAGGCGTAGAAAATGGCGTTGTTGATCTATAATCGGTTAAAAGGGTGCAAATATAACGAAATATAACCCAGGCTCAGAATATAGAACCGCCGAATGTTTGCTTTTGGTGGTAGGTGGTTGTGTAGGGTATCATATGGTCGGCCCCGTCCGACTACACTGCTCCGCTCACTGGTTTAAAAATATTTTATTTTTTTGGAACTAACGTAGGACTGGATTTTGTAAAATACTTTTTTCTTGGACCTAACATAAAAATATTTTACAAGGGTCTAAAATCATTTTTCAATGACCTAACATAGGCGTGGAGTTTTTAAAGTCTTATGACAAATGGTTGTATCCATTTTTTTATTTATTTAATTAAATTTTATATGGGCCAACTCTGTAATAATACATACATACGTATTATTTCCCCATAGTTTTTTCCCTATCCTTCTTCCTCCATTACCCTATAAATTGCATAACACACTAACATTCTATAGCCACACACACAAACATTGTATTTATTGAAATTGTCATATCAGACATTGAATTCGTTTTGCTTCCATATTTTTTTCATAAATCATCATGTTTATTGTTGATTCATGTCGCCTGAATCGTTAGGGGTCTATATATATTTTTCCCCCATTTTAAATTAAATCAAAATTTGATGGTTTTCTAATGAACCCCCTTTTCAGTATTATCATACATCCATTGCATGCATGATGATGATGATGATATATATGTGTTGGGTGAGGGCATGTGAAAAATGTGTGCGTATACATACATATGTATCAAGGGATAATACATGCCTGTAGTATAGAGGAAAACAATGCTCCAAGGATTTCAATAGTTAGAGAGATATTCATTCAAATGTGAGTGTGTACATTAAAGTGGGGAACGTTGCATTTTTTTGGTCTCAAAAAATATTTAAAAAAATACATGAGGCTATGCTAAAACCAGTGAGCGGAACAGTATAATCGGACATGGCCTACCATATTATACCCTACACAACTTCCAGGAAAATCTAATTCTGTGCGGTTCTATATTCTGAGCTTGGGCAATATTTTGCGATATTTGCACCCTCTTGATCGACTAGAGGTCAACAAATATTACTAATATTCAATACAGACCTTCTAATTACTTGTCCAAATTCCCTTCAGCGTGGTTTGTGTTGTGATGTTCGGCTTTCAATTCGGTTCGAGGAAACACAAAAAATAATGTTTTCGGTCCATTTCATCCCAATGTTTTTATATGATCATCATCAAAAATTATAAGCCTTTTCCTTGACCATACCTGAATCCTCATGGAAAATTTCAAAGCGGAGGGTTACTAAATAATATATGAATACGTAAGAACCTGTAAATATTTAAGTGTAACTCCCAAATCCGAGTACATTGGGCAATATAAATTATATCAATTTAAAGGTCAGCCATACCTCTTGGATATACCATCAACTTCTCGGGTCTTTTTTTGTCATTTTTAACACAAAAGTCAGGATCCATTTGACCCGCTAAATAATAGACGATCTTTATCAAAATAGGCATGCTTATTCATTGGCCGACCCCCTTCTCCGTGTAAAAATGTTTAGGCCATAATTGCGGTTTCTGGAACGACCAGAATATAAGACATAAATATAGTTTTTGGTCCATTTCATCCCCTAAATATTAACCGATCTTTACCAAAACAATAGGAGTCTCCATTGGCCACAACCCATCCTACATGCGAAATTTCGGTGCACAAAGCTATAATATCCTGACAACATAGTTCTGTAGGGTATCAACGCCCTAAAAAATTATTTTAAAAATCCACGCCTTATTTTGGTCTCTATTTTTATACCCTTCACCACACTGTGGTACAGAGTATTATGTCTTTGTGCATATGTTTGTAACAGGCAAAAGGAAACGAGATAGACACATGGCTCCTTTTGAGAATATGCATAGACTCCCTTTTTAAGTCGATTTATGCATGTCCGTCCGTCCGTCTATCCGTCTGTAGATGTTAAATTGTAAACAAAGTACAGGTCGCATTTATGATCCGATTTGGATGAAATTTGGCACAAGTCACTTATTTGGCCCAAGGACGAACCCTATTGAAATTGGGAAAAATCGGTTCAGATTTAGATATAGCTCCCATATATATTTTCGTCCGATTTAAGGTAAATGTGGCACCAAAGTCCCTGTATATCTTTCGATTTGCACGAAATTTAGCACAGAGTACTGAATTAGGTCCAAAATGATGTGTGCCAAGTTTTGAGAAAATCGGTTCAGATTTAGATATAGCTCCCATATATATTTTCGTCCGATTTAAGGTAAATGTGGCACCAAAGTCCCAGTATATCTTTCGATTTGCACGAAATTTGGCACAGAGTACTGAATTAGGTTCAGAATGATGTGTGGCAAGATTCGAGAAAATCGGTTCAGATTTAGATATAGCTCCCATATATAGTTTCGTCCGATTTAATGTAAATGGTGCACCAAAGTCTCTATATATCATTCGATTTGCACGAAATTTGGCATAGATTACTGAATTAGGTCCAGAATGATGTGTGTCAAGTTTTGAGAAAATCGGTTCAGATTTAGATATAGCTCCCATATATAGTTTCGTCCGATTTAAGGTAAATGGTGCACCAAAGTCTCTATATATCATTCGATTTGCTCGAAATTTGACATAGAGTACTGAATTAGGTCCAGAATGATGTGTGCCAAGTTTCGAGAAAATCGGTTCAGAGTTAGGTATAACTCCCATATATAGTTTTGCCCGATTTTATGTAAATGGTGCACCAAAGTCCCTATATACCTTTCAATTTGCATGAAATTTGACATAGAGTACTAAATTAGGTCCAGAATGATGTGTGCCAAGTTTCAAGAAAATCGGTTCAGATTTAGATATAACTCCCATATATATTTTCGTCCGATTTAAGGTAAATGGGACACCAAAGTCCCTATATATCTTTCGATTTGCACGAAATTTGACATAGAGTACTGAATTAGGTCCAGAATGATGTGTGCCAAGTTTCGAGAAAATCGGTTCAGAGTTAGGTATAACTCCCATATATAGTTTTGCCCGATTTTATGTAAATGGTGCACCAAAGTCCCTATATACCTTTCAATTTGCATGAAATTTGACATAGAGTACTAAATTAGGTCCAGAATGATGTGTGCCAAGTTTCAAGAAAATCGGTTCAGATTTAGATATAACTCCCATATATAGTTTTGTCCGATTTTATGTAAATGGTGCACCAAAGTCCCTATATATCCTTCGATTTGCACGAAATGTGGATTTATAAGTAAATGAGGAACTCAAGATGTGGCCGAATGCAAAAAACATATTGAAATAAGTGTAACCTAACATGTGACAAGTTTCGATGAATTCGGTTTAAATTTCGATATTTTGATTTAAATTTATTTACATAATTTTGTCCCATTGTAAGAAGCAACTCTATATCTGACCAAAATTTAGTATATGTTGCAGAATGACATGTTTAATTTCATGTTAATGGTCCTTCAAAAATGCGACGTCTTTTAGGATTCCATCTGATGAATATATCCAAAGTGGTGAAGGGTATCATATAGTCGGCCCCGACCGACTTTACTACTTTCCTTACTGTTGTTTTTTTAATTCCACGTCTTATCTTTGCCCCTAAAAATTATTATTTTAAAAATTAAAAATTACTATTCTGCTGCATAAAAAGTTATTTTGTGTTTCATTTCTTGGTGTTCCTATTATCCTCATCACTCCAACCTACTCTAATGTCAACATGTTTATCACAGCTTTCCCTTAATTCGTGCTCGGAAAAAAATTTTTACCATATGAAAATCAATAACAATCAAAAGCAGCATGACTATCATCATCATCATCGTCGTCATCATAACCACAATGACACAACAATGTTGTGTCACGCACTCTCCACCCCATATTTTTTCCGACTATCACAGAATGATTGCAACAATTTGCTGTAAATAATCCTATTGGATTAATAAAAACACCACCGCCACCCCAAATTGTAACAGATACCCATGTCCCGCTAAAATTCCATTCAAATTCAACATTTCAAGTTTTAATCAAATATAATTGTTAATAATTGAAACTGCGGCGGGTGCATTTTTATAACTGATACAGTTTATAAAACTTTTATTCCGGACGGGTGAGTGGTGTTTTTTTGAAACTTCAAAACAGGCTCAACAAATTTAAAACAGCTGTTTCAAAATTCAAGTCTCTGCAACCACCACCACCACAATTTTTCTTTAAATTTATTTTGTTTCGTTCGGATTTCAAACATTTGATGACACATGTAGTATGAATGTCCTCACGCACGCACACACACACATTGGTATCCTAACACACACATCCATTTTAAGAATGTGTTGTGCCTCTTCCCTGTTCTACAATTTCTGCACTTTTCAGATGAGTTTTTGGTTTTTGTGAAAAATTACACGAGTATCTGTCTGTCAGACAACAACTCACAAACCCAACAATAACTTCAAACCTTAGGCAACTGCCGAACCACTAACACCACACCATCTACTTTATTGTAATTTTTAACGCCATCTGAGGAGCATCATCAGCCTTAAGCAATTGTTGTTGATGTTTTTGTTATACTCCATACTTGTTGTACGGGCAAAAATATCTGTCTACATGTTGTTGTTGTCATTCATTGTTCTTGCCCCGGCAATGTAAATTGAAAATGACAGTTGGCCGAAAGAAAAAAAATTGTTTCAAACTCTTCACATTTGTCAGAAGACGCACTCACCCAACTCAGAGCTATCCTCAATACGCGAAGCAAAACAGTTGTACGTTCAGATGCAACTCTCCTCTGTGTGCACATTACGATACGATTGTTATGCATGTGTTATGTTGCTGTCATGTTATGTTCTCCGGCACATTGGGAGTAAATGGCAAAAATGATGAAACAATTTTCTTAAAAAAAAACTTTTTTCTGTAATATATCCAAAAAAAAATATATTATTATTTTCAAGATCCTGTCAAGGCGTAGACTTATTAAATATATATTATTGCTCAAAATATCTATTATAAGTGTCATCTACACATAGTAGGTGGCAGATTCTCTAACTGAGGATGTCTTGTGTTCATAATCCTGCTGGAAGTAGTAGTTTTTTGTCCCAGAAATTGATAGTAGATCTTTGAGATTTTGCTCTTACATTGCCAGGATGTATATCAAAAAAAAAAATATTAGGTTGTCCCATAAGTTTCTTCCCTTTTCATGACGATTTGCATATCCCATCTTGTCTTGTGAATGTTAGTGTCATCAACAATCCCGCGCACACTATACGCGGTTTTACAGGGAGTACAGTCTTGAAGGTCCGCATCCGTCTTTACGGGGCGGCCACTGCGGTCTTTATCTTGCCAATCAAAATTGCCGGCTCTAAATTTCTTAAACCAATTTCGGACGGCCCTAATGGTCGTAGTACCACTCCCGTTAACGGTGCAAATCTAGTCTGCAGTGTCCTTTGCCCTATTGCTATTTTAAAGCAATGAAGCATAACATGCCGTAAATGCTTCTTTTGGTACTCCATATTGAACGGGGCAGAAAAAATTGCAAAAGAGGCTTTGTCACCAACGAATTGTACTTTGAAAGAGCTCTGGGACGACTGAAACCGATGCCATGAACGGCTAAGAGATAAGCCTGCATGTTTATATAAGCATAGCCAGTCAGGCTCATCCATAGCGTGGCGCGGAAGAAGCTTATGGGACTTCCTAATAAAATAATAAGATATATCAGTCTACGTTTTGTACCTTAAATGTTCCGTATTTTGGAGATATGTATTTTGGTACATTTTTCTACCGAATTGGCTGTAATTCAATATTTTTCTTTCTCATCGGATAATACATATTGCTATCAAAAATGCTCAATATTGGTACACTTTTTATCATAGACCCCATAGTACCCTTAAATATTCAGTATTTTGAAAATTTTTGGCATGTTTTTCAGAATTAGCTGTAATTTGGGACTTTGGGTTCTAACTGAATAACACATCTTCCTACCAAAAATTATCAATTTTGGTTCCTTTTTTATAATAGTCTCATATAAATTTCCGAATTTTTGGGAATATGGGCACATTTTTTTCGAATAGATTGTAGTTTGGTATTTCGAATTCACATTGGATGTCAAATATCACTACTGAAAATCAAAAAAAATTATCAACATTGGTTCACTTTTTAGGATAGCCATCAAATCCGGTATTTTGGGGTTAATACATTTTTCTACGAATCGCATTTTCCATCCGAAGTGACTATTTGTTTCCATTCCACAAATTATCCCACAAGATGGCGCCCAATGTGGAAAACATATTTTTCTATCAGTCGCATATTCCCACAAGATGGCGCCCAATGTGGAAAACATATTTTTCTATCAGTCGCATATTCCCTCAAGATGGCGCCCAACGTAGAAACAAAAACGAATTTGCCAATATCCAGGCGGTCTTGAGAGGACATCAGACTGTGAGGAGAGATCTATAGAGGGCGCCCAACGTGGAAGACAAAACAAGTTTGCCAATATCTAGGCGGTCTTGTGAGAATCTCAAACTATGAGAAAATATCTATGAATATCGTGGAATCCAAAACAAGTTTGTCAACAACCAGGCGGTCTTGAAAGAAAATTCGAATGGGAGAAGACATATGTTTCCTCCAGTCTGATATGCCCCACGATGACTCCCAACGTGGAAACAAAAACAAGAATGCCATCAGTCAGGCGGTCTTGAGAGAATATCAGACTGTGAGGAAACATTTATGAATGGCGCCCAACGTGGAAGCCAAAACAAGTTTGTCAATAGTCAAGTGGTCTTGAGAAAATTTCCGAGAATATCAGACTGGGTGAAAAAATCTACGAATATCGGCCATCGTAGAATCCAAAACAAGTTTACCACATTAATGGAGTCTTGAGAGAAAATCTGAATGGGAAAATCAAGATGGCGCCCAACGCGAAAACAAAAACAACATATAAACATATTTTCTGCTAAATTCAATAAATGGAATATGTTTTTATAAATAATTACACTTAAATATCCCGTAATAAAGACTACAAGGAACCCAAATAATGTCTATATAATTTCTAAATCAAATTAAAAAGTACCACAAATTATTTGGACTGTAGTTCCAACATGTACAATTAACCTCACAAAACCCCGCAAATGGTACGGGACTTTTTATTTTTATTGATCTTATTTTTGGTGATAATAAGAGACCAATTTCCCCACTGTTCTACTACTCCAAAGAACGGATTTGCATGACAGTTTACCCCAACAGTTTGTTGAAGGGATGGACGGACGGACGTACGACCAACCGGCCATACATACGATCGTCATCTACACATGAATTCGGTTCTGTTCCGCTGTGTTCCCTGTTACTTTACCATCTCAGAAAGTTGTCATTACTTTACCTACCCTAATGTTGGACTTCATTTGTTTTCCTCTTCCTCCTATGTTAGTGTGTGTGTATGTTCGAACTTCGTTGATTTTTGTGAATGGAACGGAATCTTAGGAGTATTCCCCATACTTACCTACTCTCAAGATGAAGAGTATGGGAGAATGAGAGAGACTTTAGCCGGCAGTTTGAAATACACACACACATGTTTTGAGTATTTTTTTCTTTGTTGTTGTTGTTTTTGGTGTTATTATTTTTGTTGCTGGTGGCAATATAATGCAATTGTTGTTGTTGTCGCTTTTAAGTATGCATCCTCTTTGAATTGTGTAGTATTTTTGTTTTGTAGGTTTTCCCAAACAAGTATCTGCATATGGTTCAGATGTAGAAGAACAAGAAGAAGAAGAGTTTAATGAAAGAAGAGCCATACCTCCATGACCACAAAAGTGTCAATATATGTTGGTGTGTGTGTGCGAGAGAGTGTATTTTTCTGTTATATTAAGGGTCTTTTTTCGGTTATTCATAATAAATGTGCATAGGCATACCACAAAGGCAAATATGCACATGGAAACACACACACACAGAGAAGACCCTCTCCCATCATACTCACTCTCCAAGGCACACTCTCAGACACACACACACAGATATTCACTTCAAAACAAAATCCTATGGCTGTTTCTGCTCCATTCAACGCAGTATTGTTAGTCTTACTCTAAACGTCTACGGGAACATATCTCCGAAGTATGCAATGAATGGATTACCGTAACAGCATTACACCCGACCAGAAATACAAATCGACGATCGTTATTTAAAGACATCGCTCTCTCATACAATGAATGGATTTAAATCGTAAAAATTACGCGCGTGACTTCCTGCTATTTACCAAAGAAGAAGTGGAAATAAAAAAACGTAAAAGTGCATTCTAAACAAAATATAACCTCAAAAAAGAATAAGAAATTTAAATAAAACCTAACAGAAATTAAAATATCACAAAATTCTTCTTCTTGTGTGCGTGTCTGTGTAAAGTTACTACTGCATTTTACAGCTAGAAATATTTTGCTGATGCATGTCCCAATGTGAAATTTTATTATTTTTACTATGCTAACCCATGGGTACCTTATGTCGTATAGTAATACGGCTATTGTGGATTTACGTTAAACGTGATCATAAAATCAAACGTAACAACTCTATAAGCCATAGTAATAGCATTTCCAGTCATAACAGTGAATGTGTTATTTTAACAAAAAACAACAACACCACCACAAATTTCATTGTAATCTTTGTTATTGTTGTACAACAATTCAGCCATAAAATGTTAAATCGCAAAGGCTCATATAATCTAACAGCCAGTGCAAAAATGTCACCAAAAGCAAAACCGACAACAGTACTTGCAACAATGTCAACATTAGAATCCGCATGCGGATCAGAGGCTGCAGCAGCCTGTCTATCATTTACCATTAATGAACATTTGGAACAAACAGCAACAACAACAGTCGCCACATGTTCTTCCAGCTCATCCTCCACATTGTCATCAGAATCATCAACAGTATCACCAAAGACATCATCATTGGCCACATCACGTCGTGCAACATCCCTTGCCATGACAAGGAAACGTACATCTCTGCTGGCAAAATCAGCATCAGCTGCATCGGCCATGCAAAGGCGACCAAGGTAATTAGAATAATTAAAAAATCGTCGAGAGGAGATGAGGGTATGGGTGGAATTTTTCTAAATTTCGAATTGCTGAATTTCCCTTCATTGCAAAAAAATTAAAAAATTATTAAAGAATCCAAAGTGGTATTCATTGTTTAATTGCGGGGAATTTTAGGAAATTAGTAAATTTTGGGAAATTTCGCAAAAATGCATGCACAGTGGTACGGATGGAAAATATAAAAAAGGAAATGCAAAAATAAAAAAAAATGGTGGAATTGAAAGAAATGTGTAAAGTTTGGCTCCAGAGATCATTTGGAAACTTATTTTCGAAATAACTCTGGGCCAACGTGATTTACAAGTCAAAACTCAAGCAAAGCAATTTTTTTCAAAAAGAGGTTTACTTAGCAAAAATGAAGGAGAGTGAACCTAAAGAAAACCTTTTGAAAACAATTTTTCAAAATATCGAAAATCTGGCATCATTTGCTTCATACCATCTTAAAACTCCTTCTACAATCTAAAAACTCCAAATTAAAGTAGATTTTATTTTAACATATATTAATGATCTCTTAAAAACTCCAAAATCAGGTGGAGTAGGAAGCCGAAATTCCGTAATCCATTCAGAGGCCGACAAAGACCTCCAATCTACATCAAATTCAGGCCATATAAGATAACAATTTACTGGAAAGCGTAAATACCAAATTACAAGAAGTTTGATGCGATAGTTATATAATGTGGACACTGTAACATCTATTGATTGCAGAAATTCGGGCAATATTTTGTTTTCGATTTTGAAACAGACTTTTTGACTGAAAAAAAAACCGAAATTAACCATGGCTTCGCGTAAATGGCGCCTTACGTGGATATCCTTTAATTAATTGAATGTTTCTGTTGAATATATACAAATTTTCATACTAAAAATATAGATATCTAGAAAACACTCTCAGCAGCATGGCGCCCAACGTGGTAGCCTAAAAATTCGGCAAATTTTCAATATTCTTGTTTCTGTTGAATATATTCAAATTTTCATACTGAAAATATTTTTTATAGAAATCCAGAAAACTCTCTCAGCAGAATGGTGCCCAACGTGGTAACGTTAAAATTCTTCATTGTACAATATTCAGACGCCACTTAGTTTTTTTAATTTATTTGCAAAATATCAATAGTTCGCTTGTTTTTCCCTCCGATATATTTCATCAAAATGATCAAAATTATGGAAAGCTTTTGCCCAATATTATAGCCATGTATATAACCATTATTTTATATAGCCTACAACATAAATGGCGCCCAACGTGGCAGCCCAGATATTACTTTCTTTAGTTTTCGCCTTAACGTCGTAACGAAAATACAATTTATAGAGACTGGGAGAAAACATCCATAAATGGCGCCCAACGTGGAAGCCACAAAATTCGGTCCTGATTCGGACAGTCCTGATTTGTAGTCGATTTCATTGGCTTTCCTCTAAATTGTTTCCTTTGATAATTGCTTTATGCAAAGAAATCCCAAAGAGTCTTGGGAAACCCCCAAATGAATGTGGCGCCCAACATGGAAGTCTGAATATCCAAATATTCTGCTTATAACGAATGAATGAATTTGTTTTTATAAAAATAAATAAAAAAAAGGTTTAAAATAGCATAGAATTCATAGGGACAACAGAAAATTAAAATGAATTCGGCGCCCAACGTGCAAACAGAAATAATTTCTGAACACAGTCGAAATCACTTATAAAAACATATTCGTCTTACTTGTAGTTGTAATAATTTTATATGATCTCCATAAGTATCTTTCGAATGGCGCCCAACGTGGATTCATTTATTATATTTATTCAGATTATTTATTAATATTATTAAGTTTTTTTTAGTTTTGTCTAGAAAAATCACAAAAATGGCGCCCAATGTGGGGAACTTGTCATGTTTTTCGTTGTTAACAGCAACTGTTGATTTCTATGCGTTTTTTTATCAATCTAAATCCATTTAACCGAATAACCTTTCTATAATATGAAACCCCTTTACGTGATATGACTGCCTATTCTTTGAAGAGTTAAAAATGTCTATTTGTTGTTCGTTTAATTTTTTCCTGAAGATAACATTATATAAGATATATTTGTTTTGTTTTATAATTATCGGAAATGTGTTAAGGCGTGGATTATGTTTACACAAAAAATTCTTCAATTAAAATGTATTTTTTAATTTAAATAAATAACCGTAGCCTTATGTAAATTTGCAACAGTTCTTTCTTTAATTTCAGGTTAAAAATAAAATAAAAAATTTAATATTTTTATATAAACTAATTTGCAATTCTAAATTACCTGCAAGGAAATGATCAGTTATTAATTTTAAAAAATACTTCCTATCTCATATTTTTAAACTTTTAATTTTTTCTTTTTTATTTTTATGATTATTTTTGTAAAAATCCATGCCCCAGGATTCAAGCCTCAAATTTAAAAAAAAACCAAGCCTCAAAATTAAAAAAAAAACAATAACAGTTACAAATAAGAAAATAATGTTCTATAATCCCTTTGAACAATAATAACATACTTACTTGTTGAACCCCCTTCCTTCCCTATTCCTCCAACAATAATCCGTATTCTCACAAAAAACATCTGTTGCTGCCTACACAATTCCATGATTCCAGAAAAAAAACAAATCCCCCAAAAAATCTCAAATAGCCTTATTTTTTGATACCCTTAATGCCCCTTAAAATCCAATATTGTTTCCTTTTTATTTTTAAACAAAAATTATACCTGAAATCAGGAAAAAAACTGTTCAACTATCACCTGTCAATTTCCAACTCCCACCTTTTTTTACTTACAAATCCCAACACATGGCTTATCTTAATTGTTTTCTTTTAAAAAATTTTTGTACGTTCTTTTTTCATTTGGAAGCGAAAAAAATCTCTGCACAGCATCCAAAACAAATGGCTACATAGTTTCATTATTTTAGTCACATACACACACGCACACATTTATGAACCTGTAAAACAATATGTTATCGTTTCATTCAAAGAGCAAAATGATTAAATAGAAAAAAAGGACATACAACCGAAAAAGGAAACCAATGTATGCTACAATTTCATCAGTAATTACTGATACACAATCATCCTTTTTTTGCTCTCTATCTCTCTCTAGAACGGAGAACTATAAAGGAAATTCTAAGAATTCCATGCACTCTCACACACAATAAGAATGCATATTGTATTTTGAAGTATGCGTGTGTGAGTTATCTGCATGAGAAGGATTGGGTGGTCTTTCTTTGTCTTCCTTGAAAATATTATTCTTGTTCTTCTTCGTCCTTTTATTTTTTATTTAAATTTGATGTGATGTTATCCTTTTAGTCCTACTACCATCATCATCATAAATCACTTTTCATAGTTTCTAGCTTCCTTGTGTTTGCGTGTGTGTGAAGCAAAAACATTTGCCATACTGTGGTTACCAAACATTGTTCAAAGTGTTAAAAGTTGTTCTACTTCTACTACAGCACTGTAGGTGTCACCGGCATCTAACTTTTGGAATATTTATTCACCTTTCAAGGATGCAGCACGAAATTTTGTTGTTTGCATATTCATTTGGTTGTTAATTGGTTTAGTAGTTTGGTGTTGTTGAACACTTTTTGCTTGGTTTGTGGGTTCTTCTCTAGAAGTCAAGGAAAATTGAGTTAAGAGAAATTTGAATAAATGCCAAGTATTCAGTAAATCAATAAAATAGAAATTTCCATCAAAAATTTGACAATAAACCTAAATGGCGCCCAACATAAAGACCATCAAGCATATATTTATTTTCTTCAAACGTTTATGTAGTATATACGACATGTATGCTATTTTTTTCCGGCTAACATTTTTAGGGACGCTGCTAAAAACTTGGCGCCCAACGTGGAAGCCGGAATTTATTGCCATCAGCTAACCGGTCTTATTTATTCAGCTATAGTTTTTTTTATTCAACAACTATCCTCTTTGTAAATATATTCACATTTTATTGTGGGAACATAGAGAAATCTTTGTAAGTGGCGCCCAACGAGTAAACCTGAAAATCACTTCACATTTTTTAGGACGCTGCAAAAAATGGCGCCCAACGTGGAAGCCGGGATTTATTGTCATCAGCTATTCAACAACTATCCTCTTTGTAAATATATTCACATTTTATTGTGAGGTCATCGAGAAATCTTTGTAAGTGGCGCCCAACGAGTAAACCTGAAAATCTCTTCTGTTAAGCGGAATTAATTTGTGTATTCATTCTGTTAAATATATGCAAATATTTTTTTCTAATATTTTTCTGTAGACAACATTTAATGGAGTCCCACAAAAAACCAACATAAATGGCGCCCAACATGGAAGCATGAGATTCATGGCATTTTTAGATCTTTATTTTTTATTGAATTTTTTCATACAAAATGTAGTCAAATTTCCGTTGAGTTTTCATTCTGAAAATATAATTTACAAAGAAACTAATAAAATTACTATAAATGGCGCCCAACTTGGAAGCCATAATGTCCAGCCAATATTGATATTCAGTCATCAACAATAATTTTGAAAAATGTATTCGCCTTCAATACATTTCATATAGATTTATAAAAACGCATTAAAAATGGCGCCCAATATGGAATCCTATCGTTAGACAGTTCATAAGTCTATTTATTTTCATTTTGTTACGCAAACAATCCAGTCAAATTCATGCTGTATTTTTTGTATCAAAATTAATATTTACAGGATTTGAAAATAAATCAAAATAATTGGCGCCCAATGTGGAAGCTAGAGAGTTCAGTCAACATTTTTAATACAAACATTGTTTTCGAAGCCGTTTATTTTCCAAAAAAAATCGCCTGAATATACACTTTATAGAGATTCATTAAGATCACCATATGTGGCGCCCAACGTGAAACAAATATATATAACTGGTCAAAATAATATTTGTTCTGCTAAATGTTAAATTAAAACTCAAATATATTCAATTAACTGTATAATGATACATTTTCAAGTATTATTTCGATACAGATATTTGCATGTTTTAAATTGGCGCCCAATGTGAAATGCAGAAGCAAAACATTTATATATCTACCAATGTGGTGACTATAAATACCATTTTCTTTAATTTTGGTTAATAGACTTATTAGGAATTATTATTTTAAGGTTATTTGAATATTTTAAATTGGCGTCCAACGTGAAACTCAGCAACTCAAATCCTGAGCACAATCTCAAAATGTTTTTCATTTCAATAAAATAATATATATTTCTCTATTACTAGATAAAAAACACGATTCAGAATTTTCCCAAAAAATAGAAATTTGTCTCAAGGTTGTATAGATGTCGTAATTATTATGATTTTTTAATATTCAATTGCTCTACCATCATATAATTTGTTGTCTGTAGTAAAAAAATAACTAATAAAAATTACAATATGTCATAAAAAATGGCGCCCAAGCAGGTAGGAAATTGTAAATTTTCAATGATATTTTAAATGACAATGTAAAACGATCTCTCTTTGCCGTTTCAAAACAAAAGACATTTACATTCTTAAGGGATTTATATTTAAATTCCTTATACTTCCCTCCCTCCTAAGAGGATCAGGTTTTACAATCCATCTTCTTTTCCTTTTTGTATAATCCATCAACATTCCAAAAATACATCTTCTTGGACAATGATTGAATTTCCTGCTGTTTTGCTCTCTTTTACCTGTATCACCGTCATTCACCTATTATTTTTATTATTCGCATTCACAAACGCAAATGGTTTTCCCTAAACAGCAACAAAATTCATGTCTCTTTTATTTGCCAGAAACAACCAAATGTCATGTTTCTGTTACTTAAATAAAGGAGAATAACACAGATGAGCGGTATTCTTTGACTGGATTAAAAAAGGACCACCCCTGAAATCGTCATCGAAACCAAATGAATCGCACTCACACACACACACAGGTAGAATGCATTTCTAAGGAGTGTTGCAATTTTTATTGGGAGTTATAAACTTTAGGGGAGGATTTACAAAATGGGCATATATCCTTTCTTTTGTTTTATGAAATTTACTAAATTACAGTAAAAATTTATGGCATTTTTCCGCAAACCCGGTCAGTCCTCGTTTTTTTCATTTACTATTTGAAATGAGAAAATCCTCATTTTTTCAGAAGTTCCTAATGAATTTTCGTTTTTTTATTTTTATTTTGCAGATATCCCCGTACCACAACCGCAAATGATGGTGTCAATGTACTTGGTGTACGCAATGGATTCCTAACAAATTTGGTAAGTTTTTGTAATAACAGATTTTCCTTAATATAACAATAAAGAAGTTTAATTGGCGCCCAAAATGAGTTTACGAATAGTTAAAATTTAAAATTGTTTTCAAATGTATAAAAAATAATTGGCGCCCAAAATGAGTTTCCAAATAGTCAAAATTTAAAATTCTTTTCATATGTATAAAAAATAATTGGCGCCCAAAATGAGTTTCAGGTGTGTAAAAAATATATTTTATGTTTCAATTTAGGAATAGAAAGGATAAAATGGTCTCCGGTTGTTTATTAAGTATTTTTTTTACTAATTATTTGCCGATTTGCTGTAGATAGTGCCGCTCCAACGTAATATTTGGCGCCCAACGTGAATATTCAATATTCTAGTCATGCAATCATCCATTCTAGAAGTGTTGGGGCTTTATAAAGTCGTCTACTTCATTGTAATTTATTATTTCATTTAGCATATTATCACTTTAAGGATCACACATAAATTGGCGCCCAATGTGGGGCTGCCAATTTTCATCATTGAATTATTATATATTTATTTTTATAAATATTGTCGGAACAACAGTTTGATAGATCTTCTTATAAATTTATTTCGTAAAATATGAATTAGAAAATGGCCCCCAACGTGTGGCATTTCAGTTTTACAGGTCATCTGGTATGTCGGAATAAGTAAATAATTGAAATTGCAATCCTTTTTTAGTGCTCACGATCACACATAAATTAGCGCCCAATGTGGGGCTGCCAATTTTCATCATTGAAATATTATTTTGAATATTGTCGGAACAACAGTTTGATAGATCTTCTTATAAATTTATTTCGTAAAATACAAATTAGAAAATGGCGCCCAATATGTGGCATTTTCATCTGGTATGTCGGAATAAGTAAATAATTTAAATTGCAATCTTTTTTTAGTGCTTTATCCACGTTATATTTTATATTGCATATGGCGCCCAACGGGGACCTGTATTATTTTTTTATTGTTGGTCAACTGTAAATGTTGTATTTAATGTATTGGAAGTTTTATTTCATTTAAATTGTATAATTTGTTTTCTTCTGTTATAAATTATCTCGCATATTACAATAGTGAAAATGGCGCCCAATGAGGGGCTGTCCTTTTTAGCTTGTCATCATTTAATATTTTGGGGTTTATATTTTTTTAATGTGCAATTTTTTCCTATATATGTGTGTATGTTTCTTATTAATTTCTTAATATAGTATGATTTTTTAAAATGGCGCCCAACGTGGAACTTTATTCTTTTATTGATTTTAATGAATGTTTCTAACATTTTGTTGTTGTTTTTTCATCAAGACACCCAAATATAGTTATTTTGTCTTAAATTTCTTCGCATAATACGAAATTACAAATGGCGCCCAACATGTGACTCTTCACTTTTGCTTGAAATCTGTACATTTTTCATGTAATGCATTGTTATTAATTCAACTTCTTATATATTATTACTTTTGGTTTCTAAAAAAATGGCGCCCAACGTGAACTTTTCACTTTTTATAATTATTTTATTTTTCTTAGATATGCTGTAATTTTTTCAATTCTTTTACATTCACTGTTCACATTTGTCTCTACAATGGCGCCCAATATGAAGTTCTCCCTTTAATTGTTTTTTTTTTTTATTATTTTGTTTCCTAGATAAACTGCTCTTGCTTCCAAATGCTTCCTGTCCTAGAAAATCCTCTGCTTTAATTGTTTCCTTTCGAAATTCTGATAAACATTTATTTGAAAAAAAAACTCCTACATAATTCATATAAACAAAACAAATTATCTAAATCTCCCCCAACTCTCTCTGCCTCTGCCTAATTCCCAAAATCCCAAGGATTATTTAATTTTTATCCTAATGAGCATTAGCATATTTTCGAAAGAAAACAAAAAATGAAGGATCCTGCTAGATAACACTTGTCCTGTTGAAGGATTTGTGGTTTCCATATGAACCCAGATCAAGATATGTTAATACCAAGACCATGTGTATGCACGTAGGTGTGTGTGTGTGTGTGTGTGAAGGGGAGTAAACAAAACATTTTGAGTCTAGGCGACTGCATTTGCATTGAATATTTAAAGGAAATTTATTTGTTGGCATATGTTCCTTTTGTTTTATTTTTCAAGGAATTGAAATCCTGCAACCAAATCTCTCTCTTTTTTGGAATGCAAATAGATTTTTTTAATTTATTGTTTTTTTTCAAGAGGAAAATAATTTTTCCAATTTGGGAAAGAAGTTACATGTAAAGAAAACTATTAGTGTGCGTGTGTTTTTTTTTTTTTTTTTTTTTTTTGTCTACACACAAGTATAAGGAAACAAGAAAATAAAACGAAATTCAAGAAGCGGATATAAAAATAGATAAACATCAGGGTAATGCAACAAGCAGCAGTGTGCCTGTGTGGAGCTGCCAAATGCACATGATGTATGTTTGAATAATCGGCTCTGTCTCTCTCTCTCTGAATACAGCTGACAATTGGGTGAACTTTAACACACCCATAGGCGGCGGCAATGGCACCAAATGACAAAAAACAACAACACCACCACCACCAGACATTACATATCCATCCATATATACATATGCTGGCCCTTCCTGACATAAGTTTTAGTTTTGTCTCCGGTTTTCTTACTGTGTGAGTGTGTGTTTTTTCTTGTTCAGCTATTCGTTTGTTGTTTAAACATTTCTGTTCTCTTCTAAATATAAAATAAATAAACAAAACAAAAAATGAAATGTTAAATTGTTGCTTGTGTTGTGTCGTTGTTTCCTAGGGGTTCACAAAACTCATTAATAATCAAAGCAGCTAGGCTAGGCAATCAGCCAGCCAGACAATTTGATTAGTCTTCCGAAAAAATACCAAGAATTTGATATTTTTGTCTCTATTGTTTTCTCTCTCTCTCTTTCTTATTTATAATTTAAAGGAAATATTTAACATTTGACATATGCCAGGCATTTAGAACCCCCATCAGCCGGCCGGCGGTTCGGGGATAAGCCCTCAGTTTTTCTTTTTTGTTTTCAGTGGATATCACTTCAATTTGTTTTATTTTCCATGGCTGTTGATATTCATTCCCCTTAGATAGATAAAAGTTAGGAAAAAAAGAAATACAAAACCACAAAATATGATTATGGAAGAGAGGAGAAGAAGAAAAACAAAATAAAACCTTTTGCTGCTTCTTTTCTAAGAATCGGTTATAAATTAAAAACAATAGAAACATTTGGATAATTAAAGTGACCAGAAATGAAAAAAAATACTGCCGCTTCTGGTGCTGCAGGGCATACCAAATTAGTAGTGGTAGCCCCCAAAATAATCCCATTCCAAAGATGACCTTGTTGATATAATCACCATCACCATCGTAATTCTTCACACCATAAATGATGAAATGAATGAATTTTTTTTGGAGGTAAATGGTTACAAATTAGTTTAGGATTTATTTGTCTTGCCTTGTTTTTTGGATTTGAAATTAACACCTTTAAGTTCTTATGTATATTATGTTAATTTTTATTTTTCTTTCTGTTAAGTGACAAAAATGTTAATGAAGATTTTTGGGAGTGTTCTTAACACCATTGTAAAGTTAAATAAATAAATCTTAAAGCGAAGACTTAATTTGTCTTGCCCCTTAATTAGAAGAAAAATATGGGGTTTTAGTGATTTGAGATATATTGTTTGAAAAATGGCGCCCAATGTAAATTTTTCCGTGAAATAGTAAATAATATAATTGATTTATTAAACGTTTTCATATAGCAATGCTCTATTCAGTTATGGCTATTGGTTTCTTTTTAACAAAAAAAAGAAAAACAAAATTAAAAAGTGGCGCCCAACATGCATTATAAAAAAAATAATTAACTACAATATTTTATTCTTATGATGTTACAATTTTTATATAAAAAAATTTTATAAATAAAAGAAAACAAAATAGAATTATAAATATTTTGGAAATCGATTTCTCATTAACTGAAATGAAATAATAAAATTAATAAAATAAAAGTGGCGCCCAATGTGTGACTTCAAATATCTTGTTTCCTTTGAACTAATACAATTTAGATAGCTCGTTAAAAATTTAAAAAGTTTTTATGGGGATAAAGGAAAATCGATTTATAAAGGGAGATTTTGGCCCCTTCTTTACCAATCATGAAAACATTCAATGTGGCGCCCAACGTGCAAACTATAGAAATTATATGATATACAGTTTTGTAATGATTAATGATTTCCGAGTTATATTGTGAAGTAAATACATATAATTGAATTATTAAATATTTTCATATAGAAAAAATCTATTTAGTTATCGTTATTGGTTTCTTTTTAAAAAAAAATTATAATAATAAAATGAAAATTGAAGAAAAATGGCGCCCAATATGGGTCCCCTACACAATAGTTCAATTGAAATTGGCAATAATTATTTGCCGAATTCATTTAAAACGTACATTTTGGAAATCGATTTCTCATTAACTGAAATGAAATAATAAAAATAAAAAAATAAAAGTGGCGCCCAATGTGTGACTTCAAATATCTTGTTTCCTTTGAACTAATACAATTTAGAGAGCTTATTAAAAATTTAAAATGTTTTTATGGGGATAAAGGAAAATCGATTTAAAAAGGGGGAAATTTTGGCCCCTTCTTTACCACTCATGAAAACTTTCAATGTGGCGCCCAACGTGCAAACTATAGAAATTATGTGATATACAGTTTTGTAATGATTAATGATTTCCGAGTTATATTGTGAAGTAAATACATATAATTGAATTATTAAATATTTTCATATAGAAAAAATCTATATAGTTATCGTTATTGGTTTCTTTTCAAAAAAAAATTATAATAATAAAATGAAATTTGAAGAAAAATGGCGCCTAATATGGGTCCCCTACACAATAGTTCAATTGAAATTGGCAATAATTATTTCCCAAATTCATTCTAAACTTATATTTTGGAAATCGATTTCTTATTAGGTAAAATAAAAAAAAATAAAATAAAAAGAAATAAAAGTGGCGCCCAATGTGTATCCTGAAATATGTTGTTTCTTTTGAACTTATACATTTAGATTGCTTGTTAAAAATTTAAAAAGTTTTTATGGGGATGAAGGAAAGTCGGTTTAAAAAGGGAGATTTTGGCCCCTTCTTTACCACCCATGATAACTTTCAATGTGGCGCCCAACGTGCAAACTATTGATATTATATGATATACAGTTTTTTAATGATTAATGATTTCCGAGTTTTATTGGAAGTGAATCAAAAGTTTTAGGAACGAAGCCGCTCGACCAACTGTTATTTTTAGGATATATTTAAAAACTTCACATCCTTTAAACAAAAGGATACTAAAGGACGAAATTAAAAAAAAATCTAGGTCAACTACCTTTTAATGAAATCATTAAACTTTCTCAACCTCTCTCTCTCTTCCTTCTTCTTGGTTATAAAACCCATCAAAATAAGCAATGTCATCCATCTCATAAGAGAAAGTATCCTTTATGAAGGATATTTACGCATAAAAAGGATTTATTAGCAGTGCTGTAAAGCATATGCAAAAACTGAAAACTCATGAAATGAGTTCTTAATAAAAAATACAAAATTTCTCTTAAGTGTCCCATTCGTCGACAACAGCTGGCAACTGCACTTAAAGATGTTTTTTGTGCAACAGATTGTTTCTTGGAAATAAAAATGAAATTTGATATTTTCTTTTCATATCTTCTTTTATAAGAGGGTGTGAAAATATTTTTAATGGGAACTTCTGTTAAGGAGAAATTTTTAGATAAATTTCATTTTACTTTCTTTTTGAGCTACTTGAAATCAAAATATTGAGAAACTCTCGATAAGCCTCTTCAAAAAAAAAAAAAAAAAGCATTAAAATTGTATTGTAAATTAAATTGATTTATTACACTACAGCTGGCATGGAAACGGGGCAAATGTCAAAATAATTGAATGGTGATATTACAAAAATAACACACAGACTTTGCATCTTGATATATTTTTAATATAAAATTGATTTATTTGCTTGAAAGAAGGGTTGTTGAGGGCCATCATAATTTTTTTAGAAGACACAGAGATGGATATTTTATTTAGTTTATTTTTTTTTTTGTTATTTTTTCTAAAAATTTTTCTTAAAAAAGTTCGTATTAAAGATCAAATTTGAAATATTTATTTCAATCCAAAGAAAAATATTTTTATCCGCTTCACATTGCTATGTCATTGTTGTTTTTGTGTTTATTCCCTAGCACATTGCAGGCGTTGCAACAAATAAATGCCAGTGCAACAACATGTGTTTGTTTGGGCGTGGTGTTTCAAGTGCAATGCGGTAGTTGGATGTATTTGAATGTCAGCTCCCCCTCAAATTCATCGTTGCCCTTAACACTAAACAGAGAAAGTGTTGCACCCTAAAAACAAATAAAAAATTTCAACTGAAGAAGTTTTTTTTTGATGTTCCATCAAATAACAAATAATCCATTGAAAGCTTTCATGTTGTAATTGTTGTTGTCGGTGATGACAGCAGCTCGAAAAAAAACAGAAATTTTGTTCATCAATGCTGCCAAACAGAAAGCAAGCAAGTGTTTTTTTTAAGGCAACATATGGTAAATTGTATTAGAAAATAATGAATTGTATTGAAATTTTTCCAAAGTGTGTTGGGTGGTGGTGTGATGTTTTAGAATATCGGGATAGAAGAGCGGATGGATAATGAACTCATTAATAAACAACTCCCTTCTCCAGAAAATAAAAAGGTCACAGAACTTTGTGTGTGCCTTTGTAAGATAAATAAATTTGTTTTAGTTTTTTTTTCCTTTTTTTTTGGTTTTTCGAAGTGAAAAAATAATAGATCCCAAGAGAATCATGAATGAAGTTCAGCGGTTCAATCACTAAAATTTAAGAAACTTTTTTATTTTCATTTAGAAATGAATAATTTTTGGAACTTTAAAAAACTAAGGATATTCTATCTGTTACAGAACGAAAAGTGGCGCCCAAAGAGATAGAATATTTCTATTAAAAAAATATTAAAAAGATTTCTAAAAAAATTATATTTACTAAAATATTTATATATATATATATATATATATTTTCAATGTCTTTTTATGAATTTAATTTAAAAATTTTAATAAAAAATAAATAAAATTAAAAATTTTTAAAGTGGCGCCCAACACAAATTCATACAAATAAGATTATGCCACGGATTGATAAATTTAAATGGTTATATATATATATGTTTCCGCCCAAAAATTTATTTTTAGCAAAAAATAAAGAATTTTTCGCCAAAAAAAAAAATCATTTCGATTTCGATTTCACTAAATTATTTTTATATATTTTTTCAATAAAATTAATTTCATATTTTTAGTAAAAAAAATAAAGAAAATTAAAAAAAGTGGCGCCCAACATGCATTATAACAAATATTATTTGATTCTTATGATGTTACATTTTTTTATAAAAAGTATATATAAATAAAAGAAAACAAACTATAATTATAAAATAAAATGGCGCCCAACAGAAATTCTTACAAGCAAGAACATGCCAAATTTATTTAATTGGCACCCAAGCCAGATTTGTATGCTAATTTTTTCAATGTAGTAATTTGGCAATTGAATACATTTTATAAACAAAAGTCATTTTAGAAAAAATTGGCGCCCAATATGAACAAAACAATTTTCATATAAAATGAATTGAGGAACTTATATTTGACACTGTTATATTTTTGAAAATTTATAAACTCATTGAAATGGCGCCCAATGTAAATGTTTTTTTTTTTTAATATTATCTGATAATGTATTTTTTCTTCAATAGTTAATTTTTGTTTACAAAAATAATAACTTTTTAAGAAAATATGAAATTTAAAAATCTTTAAAGTTTTAAAATTATATTTAAAAAAAAAAATTTTAAATTTAAAAAAAAAATTTAAATTTCAAAAAATGGCTCCCAAATTGCATTCGAAAAAATCAGCTTACATGTTATCTCATGTCAAATATTAGGAATCCTCTTGCCCACACAAACAAAAATATATTCAAATGGCGCCCAACGCCCAAAAATGTTAATAGATCTTTTAAATGCTTACTGCATAATATTTCCACCTAAGTTCCAATCCGAAATCATCTCGGACGTGTGAGCTTTTTATTTTTTTATTTTTAAATATATTTTTTACATATTTTTTTTTTTTATATTTCTAAAAAATCCATTACTAATAAATCGATTGCATTCTCCTAAAATAAAATTAATGTTGTCATGCTTAGTTCATTTCGGAATGTGGCCAATGCACAAAATATGCATATACGTTTTTTTAATCAGGTTCATGCACAGACTGAATGCCATGGTCAATTAAAGTATTTTCATATCTCGCTCTTTTGAATCCCCCTTTTCACGTGAAACTAAAAAATTGAATATTTTCGATACCAAAAATTCCTTTGTAGAAAAAAATGCATTACCTTCAAATTTGTTGTTGCTCTTATATTAAGTCATGCATTGGATTTGTTGCAACAAAACATGAATTATATATTAAAAGCGATAACAAAAAAAAAAAAACAACAAAAATATATAAAAAGGGAGAAAAAAGAAATCGTATTTGATTACACGATAATGATGACGATGCCTTCATTCATTCGAATTTACATAAAAGAAACACAAAAACAACTCGCCTTCATTCAGTCATTCATTCATTGGCGGATATTGGAAAGAAATATATATTTTTTGTAAATTGTGGTTGCTTGAGGTTTTTCAAACCACTGCTTTAATTTTTGTTATTGTTGTAAATATTAGAAAATCAAAAGGGCCACTAAGTCTGCACGGTGTGGTAAGCCGAAGTTGTAGTTTTTTGCATGGATTCACTTTAACAATATGAAATTTTTTTTTTTTTTTTTGTTAAACTGATACTTAAGGAAGCATTTGGTTTATTTTTTGCAAAAACAATAACAAAAACTTTACCTCATCTTTGTCTTCTTCCCGCTGCAAATAAACCAAAAAAATGTTTAAAGGTTTCTTTTGTGTGAGATATGTAATTGTGGTTTTGTCAAAGTGAAATCAATATTGACAATTTTTACTGTTGTTATACCTGGCCCGATACTTTCCTATATATTTAAATGGAGCATAGACAACAACATGAATCACAAAAACATCCACAATACTAACCGCATAAATAGTTTTTTCCTTTACACCACGCAAATTGCGTGTAATTTTGTTTTGTATTTTTTTCATATTTTTATGGGAGGGGTCTTTGACTTGCGAAAATTTAAGAAAACAAATTATTTATTCAAATTATTGTATCAATTTTGATGGTATGCAATATATTTTTTAATGAAAAAATAAATGGAGTTAAATAGAAGGGGAGAGGGTAGGGCAAAAAAAATGGAATATAAAAAAATAAATAAAAAATTCTATTTAAAAACCAATGAGCGGAGCAGTATAGTCGGACGGGGCCGACCATATGATACCCTACACAACTTCCACGAAAAACTAACTTTCTGTGGTTCTATATTCTGAGCTTGGGCAATATTTAGAGGTCAACAAACATTACTAATTTTCAGAACAGCCCTTCTAATTACTTGTCCAAAATCCCTTCCCTTGTGTTATGATGTTCTTATTCCCATTGGAGCCTAGAGATCGACTCGAAAAAAACACAAAAAAAAGTTTTCGGCCCACTTCATCACAATATTATTATCTGATCATCACCGAAAACTGCAGGCGTTATCCTTGATCATAACTGGAACCTCATGGAACATTTTAAAACGATTAACGCGTTATTTCCACACTCTAATGTGGTAAAGGGTTACTAAATAATATCTGAATATATAAGCACCTGTAAATATTTAAGTGTAACTCCCACATCTGAGTACATACGACCATATAATTGATATCACTTTAAAGGCTCACCACTGCCCTTGGATATACCAACAACTTTTCGGGTCTATGTCCTTCAGGGGTAAATCTATACACTATAGAATACAAATTTTGTAATTTTTCACACAAAAGTAAGGGTCCATTTGACCCACTAAATATTGACCGATGCTTATCAAAACAGGCATGATTATTCTTTGGCCCCATCCCTTTCTCTATGTAAAAATTCTCAATGTTTGGGTCATAAATGCGACCTCTGGAGCGACCAGAAAATCAGACAAAAATTAAGTGTTTGGTCCATTTCATCCCTGAAATATTATCCGAACTTTGTCAAAAACAATACTGGTCTTCATTGGCCAGAACCCGTTCTACTTTCAAAATTTCGTGAAGATTGGTCCATAATCAATAGGGGTCTTCATTGGCCAGAACCTATCCTACATGCAAAATGTCGTGAAGATTGGTACATAACTGTGGCCTGTATCGTATTTACAAAATTTAATGGACGGACGGATCGACTCAGCTAGTAGAGATATGACCGGTATAGTTAAAGATGGGTCTAGGACCTATATTTCGCGGCGTTACAAACTCTTGGGGCTGCACTAAGCTATAATACCCAGACAATATAGTTGTTTGGGTATAAAAAATATGCAACTATAAAAAATTCTAATAACAACGAATTTTTCAAATAAAATGTGCAGCAAGGCGTGTTGTTAAAAAGGGAGGTTTAAACATCTACGGTATAGGGAATACCAAAAAGTTGTCCAATTTCGACAATATTTTTCAACTATATTTTGTACGCCATTGGGCAAGAGCATTAGTAAATCACAGCCACTTTTGAAGGCAATTTTTCCAATAATCTCCAAATTCCGCAAATAGGTTTTACCCTAAAAATGGGGTCTATATCTAAAATTAGACCGAAATTAATCATTTTTTGTTTGGAGATTTGATATCCAATGAGAACCCAAAATGTCATATATCATCGAACTTTGTTGCGAAGTGTGATCAAAATTCCCAAAATACCGAAAATCGGAAGGTTACCACATACAGGGTCCACACCTAAATATCGGCCGAGAATAATAGTTTTTGATATGCAGACTTTGTACTCAGCCAGGACCCAAAATATCAAATGTCAGCCAACTCTGTTGGAAAATGTGCCCTAAGATCGGTATACACCACTACTGTTAGGTGGTGTATACCAAAAGGTGGGTCGATATTGATCATTTTTAGTATGAAGATTTGATAGACATCGAGAATACAAAAATATTAAATTACAATCAATTCCATTGGAAAACTTGCTCAAAATACTCAAAATCCGGAAAATTGGAATATATTCTAACATGGAGTCTACCACTAAAAGTGGGCCGATGTTGATAATTTATGGTAGGGATAAATAACACCAAATCAGAAGGCAAAATATCAGATTACACACCATTCAAAAATCGAAAGGTAATAACCAAAATTTGAGCCGATATTAATAATTTTGTTGGTATATAAATTTTCAATATTTATTCTAAATAAAACATAGGATGGGACTATCAAAGGTTGTGTTAAAGGGATTTAAACTTGCGCTCTAATACAATTTCCATTCCATTCGTTCGTTCGTTTGTACCCAAAATCAAATATCATCTATTTCATTTTTATTGCTCTTTACAAGAAGGTCAATTAAAAAAATATCTTAACATTTTATTTCAAACCAAGGACATTAAATCAAATGTTTTGCCACCACAAAGAGAACCGCCAAGTACCAAGTATCAGCACTTTAAACACTTCGTTTTTATATATGTGTGTGTGGTTTCCAAACTTCAATTTCGTTACAAATAATTACACCTTCAATAAAAACCAAACAAGTCATAAAAATTTTGTAAATGACAAACTGAATCCAAAAAAGCGGGCAGTTAAAAAATCATCAAAAAACCAAAATGGCAATAAAAAATTAAACATTTTCATTTCAATTTTTTTTTCGAAAAAAAAAAAATAAATAAAAATAAAAGTTTGTATAGCAATAAAATAAAACTACTACTAAATTTAACACATCATAATATTAACACAAAAACAACTAAAATCCCAAAATAACTTAGAGTTATGCTTCACTGCGGATTTTTTATATTTGTTTCAATAGCATATTTGTTTCGTTCTGTTTTATTTTTTTTTATGATTCCAAAAAAATATCCCAAAGTAATGTTTTGATAAATGTAACAATAAAAAAAACAACAATTCATAGTTCATATTTTTTTCCAACACACCAAAAAAATAAACCTGATATTCTTCTTCCTGCAATTGTGTTATATTTTTATGATCTTTTTTTTACTTCCTCTAGTATAAAACCTTAAAAATCCAAGTATTGCTGTTCTTATTGCTTGTAATAAAACCAAAAATTATATCAGCTGCAAAATGCAGTGTGTTGTAAATATGCTATATCATTTCGACCAAAATGCAAGTATTGTGTCATTTTTATGTTTTTTTCCCCCTTCGTTTTTAAATACCAAAAAGAAATGTAACAAAACTAGCAGTAAAATCTTGCAATGTCAGCTATCAAAAATAAGAAGAAGAAGCAGCAGTTTAAAAATCACAGCAGTTAAATTCACACTTTCAAGAATTACACATAAATGTGTGTAAGGGCTATTAAGACATCACGATAAAAGGTTGCCGACTTTAATCAAAATGCATAGAGATTGTATTTTTTGCGGAATTATATATATATATGGCATGTCCCATATTTTTAGGGAAATTATATATATACAACAAATGTTTTTGTTGCATAGTTTTAGGGGAATTATATGTATATATATATATATATATACAACAAATGTTTTTGTTGCATATTTTTAGCGTTGTAGTAACACTTAAAATCTATTGCTTTCAAAAAAAATCCCACCTCTGATTTTCAATGACAAATGAAAACGTTGCATACCTTTAGGAGTTTAATTTAATGAAGAAACACTATAACAGTCAATAATGACTGCTTAAAAAATTACATTTACCTTTGTCTATCAATGATAAAAGAAAGTGTTGCATACTTTTAGGGGTTTAATTTAATGAGGAAATACTACAACACTCAAGATAGTAAACTTCTCCTATATTTGAGTCCTTTAAATTTGAAACAAATTTCTAGGAAAAATCCATGATAATAAAAATATATTTGATAAACAATAGTTCCGTTCCAGAACCTAAAAGTATCTACTCATTTTACATGTTTTGCAACTTTTTACTCGAAAACCGTTCCTCAACCCACAAAACTGGTAAAACATTGACTCAAATTTAAGAGAGCACAAAACAAAATGGCTTTCTCTTTGTAAATTTTTCACTCGAGAAATTTGGTCGATTAAAAATGGTAAACAGGAATGCCTACTTCTGATTGACTGTTATGTTGATTTTGAAGTATTGCCATCTAATTATGGCATATTTCCTAGATTTGCGTTCCCGAACTTTTCAAATTATTTTTACTAGATTTACTATTAAAAAAGTACTGGAACAGACCAAATATTGAACACAAAAAATTGTTAAAAAAATAATTATGTGAATATGAAAAAAATATTTTTAATACATTTTAATATGTTAAAAAATCAAACATTAAAAAAAAAACATTGAGCGGAGTATAATAGTCGGGCGGGGCCGAACATACGATACCCTATACAACTACCACGGAACTCTAACTTTCTAAGGATGTTTATTCCGAGCCTGGGCTATATTTCGTGATATTTGCACCCTCCTGCCCTATTAGAAGTCAACAGAACCTCGTCTTTACACCGACATATATTCCGAGTATTACTAATATTCACTACAGAACTTCTAATTAATTGTCCAGATTCCCTTCACCGTGAGTTGTGTTGTGATGTTCAGCTTATGATTGTGGCCTATAGATAGACTCGAAAAGAACACAAAAATTAGGTCTTCAGTTCCCTTCATCCCAAAATGATTATCTGATCATCACCGAAAATTGGAGGCGTTGTCCTTGACCATAACTGCAATCTCATGGAAAATTTCAATCAGCGATCAGCGCAATATATCCGCACTCTAGCGTGGTAATGGGTTACTAAATAATATCTGAAAATGTAAGCACCTGTAAAGATTTAAGTGCAACTCCCACATCCGAGTAGATACGACAATATCAATTTAAAGGTCAGCCACTCCTCTTGGATATAATATCACCTTCTCCGGTCTTTATCCCACAGGGGTAAATATAAACTATAGAATACATATTTTGTAATGGTTTACACAAAAGTCAGGGTACATTTGACCCGTTAAATATTGAACGATTTTTATCAAAACAGGCATTCTTATCGTTTGACCCCATCCCATTCTTCATGTAAGATTTCGCGATGTATGGACCATAATTACGGCCTCTAGAACGACCAGGATATCAGCTAAAAATGAAGTTTTTGGTCCATTTCATCCCCTAAATATTAACCGATCTTTACCAAAATCAATAGGGGTCTTCATTGGCCAGAACCCATCCTAAGTGGAAAATATCGTGAAGATTGGTCCATAACTGTATGCCTGTATCGTGTTTACCAATTATATTGGACGGACGGAGGTACACACATGACTAAATCGACTCAGATAGTCGAGATATGATGACAGGTATGCTAAATGGTGAGACTAGGACCAATATTTCGCGGCGTTAAAAACTGGGGCCGTACAAAGCTATAATAACCCGACAACATAGTTGTGTAGGGTATAACTATTTTAAAAAAATTAACATTTAATAAAAAAGGCTATGTCTTAATATATTTGCATATAAAGATTAAAATATAAAAAAATATTTTGTGTGTGTGTTTTTTTTTAAATAATTTTTTTTATTCACCTCTTATGTGTTGCGTAAACATATTTAAAAAAAACTCTGTACCGTAGTTTGGGCCTTTTTCAAATTACATAAAAGCTCCAAATTTTTGTAATCCTTAAAAACTGATTTATAACCAATACTTGTAGTTCCTAATTAAAATTATATTTGGTTTTATTTTATTCTAAGCCACCACTTAGTTTTAATTCTTATTCATTGGAGAATCTTCGAATTTCAAAGTTAAGGTTAAAACAATAAAGAACATAATTGCTGCTGTAATTGTAACCCTTAGAAATTTCAATGTCAAAAAAAGACTATACAACGGAAGTTGAAGAGACACAAATAATAAGAAATGGAATTGAGAAGCCAAAAACATTAGATTTAAAAAAAACTTCTAAGAAGATGTAAAGAAAAAAAAACCAAAAAACCCAAAATTGTAATACAACCCCATAGGGTTTAGCACATTGTGTTGTGTACAGTTTTCAAATGTAATTACATACAGACAATAACATCTAAGAATAAGATATGTAACTATATGCAGACACCATAAAATTACATATAATTTGTTTTTTTTTTTTGTCTACATAAGTACAAATTCACATACAAAAAACTAAAGACAATTGAAAATGTTGTTTAGAGAAGAAGAAAAAAACATAGATGTATGTGTTTCCATGTGTGTGTGTGTATGCAATCATTAACGGCATTATGCTATAATTATGTAATTAAAATTACTGACAGCTAAGCAGTATAGAATAACCAAGACGAAGCCCAAATGGAATCCATTTGTAACAACAACAAACAATTTAATTTGTAAACAATTTTGTGTTGATGTTGTTGTTCTTCTCGTCTTGTTGTGCTGCTCTGTTCTTTTTCCATTTTTTTTTTCATTCTTAACACCCTTAACCAAAGCATACAAAAAACCGATGTTTTTGTATTTTTTTCTATGGATTCTGGAATCTATATATTACCTAATGTTTTGAAAACAATTTAGGGAACTGAGGTGTAGAACTGAGAATGAAAGAAAAAAACTGTATTTTACAATGTTTCTCAAAACAATGAAAACATAATCACCACCTCCCCGCATCCCCTCGTTAATTAGTCGAATTATGGATGCTTGAAATTTTGCTCGGTGTTACTATGTGAATGTTTGTGTTATGTTCTGCAGATTTTAGAATTTTTTTTTTGCTTCATGTTGCAATAGCGTGAAGAAAACACACGCGCACACCCACAGCCATTATTAGGTTTATGCGTTAATTTGCCAACATAAAGTGAATAATGATAATTATGGTATTGTTTTTTTTTTACAAAAGAGCTTATTTTTCGCACTTTTGTAAAGGTAATTTATAAGTGGAGAGGAAGAAAATGATTTTATTTAATATTTCTTTGAATAACGGAAAAGGATTTAAATTGAAGGCATTACCAAAATATGTTAGCACCCTATAGGTATGCAATATTTTATAATATAATTGATTTTAAATTGTTTATCATCCAAGAAAAATGCAGTATTTTTAATGGTTAATTTTAAAATTTTTTTATTTAATTTTAAAATCAAATAATTTTTAATATTAATTTTTTTCACATAATGTAATATTATTTTTATTACAAATATATTTTTATACCCTACACAACTATGTTGTCAGGGTATTATAGTTTTGTGCAGCCCCAAAAGTGGACCAAAAACAGTATTTTTGTCTGATTTTCTGGTCGCTCCAGAGGCCTCTATTATGGCCCGAACATCGCGAAATTTTACATGGAGAACGGGATCGGGCTAAAGAATAATCATGCCTGTTTTGATAAAGATTGGTCAATAATTAGAGGGTTAAATGGACCCTGCTTACGATATAGATATTATTTAGTAAGTCATTACCACACTAGAGGGCGGAAATATAGCGCTGAACGCTTTGAAATTTTCTATGAGTATCAAGGACAACACCTATAATAATCAGGGATGAACAAATAATAATTTTGGGATGAAGTGGACCGAAAAGTTAATTGTTGTGTTTTTTCGAGTCGATCTATAGGCCACAATTGAAAACCGAACATCACAACACAACCCACGGTGAAGGGAATCTGGACAAGTAATTAGAAGAAGGGCTGCACGGAATATGAGTAATGGTAATTGGTTGACCTCTAGTCGGTTAAGAGGGTGCAAAAATGCCGAAATATTGCCCAAGCTATGAATATAAAACCGCAAAAAGTTAGCTTTTCGTGGTAGTTGTATAGGGTATCATATGGTCGGCCCCGTCCGACTATACTGCTCCGCTCACTGGTTTAAAAATATTATCATCAAATTGTCAATATTTTTTAAAGTATTTTCAAGGCGGATTTTTTAGCCTAAAAGTGAGCTCAGAATTGCCGTTTTTAGTTATTTTCAAGGCAACAGATTATTAAAAATATTTTTTATGTAATTAAAAATATTTGATCAAGATAATCGAAAAAATTAATTTTTTAAACATTTTTCAAACCAAATTTTAAATTTCTTAAAAACATTTCTCAAGAAGTCCAAATTTTTATTTTTTTATGCAACATAATTAATTGTGATATTTTGTATGAGCCAAAGGAGCTCAATGTTTCCAAATGTTCTTTTAAATTTTTTTTTTTCAAGTAAAACTTTTTAAACATATATTTCCAAGCCTTACAGGTATCATCATCCTGAACCTACTATGCAAAGAAAAAACTTTTCAATTTTAGGTTTTTTGTATTTTTTAATTTGCTGTACAGCCTTACAAGAAGACCTGTAGGTCAATTCAGTAACTTATAACGATCCGACAATCGACAATTTTGTCTACACATAAAATCGTTTGCAGTAACGAAAATGTTATTCTGTAAAAATGTAAACAAAATGCCGATAAACTTTCAAAAAGCTTTTAATTTTGAACATTTTGAACATTAATAACAACTCTCGTAAGCACAATTTCATTTTTCCACCTACTCTTCCAGCTCTGAATTGTACCTTACGCTCTATTTTTTTTTTTAAATTCTCTAGCAATTAAAATTAAAAGTATTTAATTTTTTTTTTTTGCAAGATAGTGAGGCCTAATCCCAGTTTGTTGTTTTTATTAAAAAACAGCTATTTTATTTTTTAAAGCATACTTCTAGGCATACTCTTCCATAGCTCTGAAGTTTACCTTATGCTCTAAATCAACGTTCATCAAACAGGCGCCCGTGGGCGCTTTGGGAGAGTACCAATACAATCACAGTTCTGTGTTTGTACTCAACATTACTCTCGACATCGAACATGTCGTTTGCTTTGCAATGCTTCAACATATACGATCTGTGCCGAGAGAGCGAAAATTACTATCCCAACCGATCTATGCGTGTGTCCAACACAATCATAGCAGTTTGCATATGTATTGTTGGCTATCCCTGCTCTAAATCAGGCACGGGCAGAGCGTAAAAAATTCTGTTCTCACGCACTTGGCTTTGTGTGTGTATCAATGGTTATTCAATTGGTTCAGTTAAATGTGTGTGAGAGAATAGTGATACTCACTCTCGCGAGAGAGCACGCGTGCGGTGGTTCGGCCGACTGTGCTCTAAATTCTCTACCAATTAAATAATGTATATTTGTATAGCCTACTTTTAGGCAAAAATCACATATCAGGGGTGACAAACAAATCTGGATTTATGTGACATTCAACAATGGCCGACAACAACAACAATGGTCAATGTTTTTTTAATTAACTGAATGGAATTCAATATTCTTTTTTATTTATTTATTATTGAAAAGCCGTAGACAAAGAGAAAATCAATATTGCATTAAAACTATTTCCATATTGAAAAAATCCTTCATAAAGACCATACTCCTTGCTGTGTATCTGTATTGATTTGAAATATATCAATCAAATATTTATGTACATCCATTTATAAAGTAATGTTGGCTCTTTAAGTGACGCTCAATTCCCTAGCTACGCCCATGTCTTTTTATTGGCCACAAAGAAAATCTGCATAATAATCATGTTAACCAATCGACACTTCATGGCTGGCTGTATCGATGTTTTATGACATGTCAATGCTATTAACTTATATAATTACAAATGATAAGTGGTAAAGATGTAATGACCGACCGACCGACCAACCGATCAAAAGGATAGGAAACCACACAAAGCAAACAAATATTAATGGCATCTATGGGAAAACTCATCATCAGCGATGGATGGCTGGATTGATGAATGGATAGACAAGAGGAAATAAATAAAATATTGCATTTCCACTATCTGTCTCTCGCTTCACAGATATCCTAACACATGAAATGACATAACATATCAGTTTACCAGCAAAACCAAATAAATAAAAAAAAAAACAGAAACTAATCATCACTCTTTGTGTGTGAGTGTTTGATCTCTTTTTTTTCTGCCATATCACAGATGCCTTATAAAAGTCATCTGTATAATATCAATGATTTGAATGTGGCGGTTCGTTCATTCGTTCATCGCCGTTTGGTTTCCAATAAAGATAACAAACTGCAGAACTGCAAATTCAAATTCAATTAAGTAAATGCACTTTGGTTTATTTCAATGTGTGTGAATGTTGTATTTAAGAGATGTAATTAAATCTCTTTGTGGACAGTTGTCGTGGCATGGCAGCCCAGCAACTCAATCACCATGGACTTGACTAGAGTTTATTTGCCTCGATTATTTTTTTTTTTCTTTTTTTTACATGTTACACTTTATCATATCGAAGAATTTATTTAATTTTTTTTTTCTTCTATCAAATGTTGTCGTGCAAACTACTAAATACCCACTCAATCATTTATTATGTTGTCAATGTATTTGTGTGTTTGTTCTCATTAGAAAAGAAGGCTTGTTTTTGTAAAGTGGTTCTATGAGAAAATATTCAAGGAGAATGCGGGTAGGCTGAGAATTTTGAGAAACAAATTGTATTTAAAAGAATTGAATAAATTGTCATTTTTCGATATATTGGATATTTAAGGGAAACAATTTCCAACGGGGTTAGAAAGGGTACATGTCTGGCTCTCGTATAAACTAGAATTATTCACTTCGCACAACAATTAACAAAATGGCGGAACTTTGATTTTTGTTTATACCTTTTGCCACACTGTGGTACAGGATATTATGTCTTTGTGCATATGTTTGTAACAGGCAAAAGGAAACGAGATAGGCCCATGGTTCCTTTTGAGAATATGCATAGAATCACTTTCTGAGTCGATTTATGTATGTATGTCCGTCCGTCCGCCTGTCCATGTTAAATTGTAAACAAAGTACAGGTCGCATTTATGATCCTCTTTGGATGAAACTTAGCACGGCTCACTCATTTGGCCCAAGGACGAACCCTATTGAATTTATTTTATGTAAATGGTGCACCAAAGCCCCTATATATCGTTAGTTTTGCGCAAGAGTTTGCATAGTGTACTGAATTGTGGCTAAAATAATGTGTGTCAGTTTTTGAGAAAATCGGGTCAGATTTAGATATAGCTCCCGTATATAGTTTCGTCCGATTTAAGGTAAATGGGGCACCAAAGTCCCTATATATCTTTTGATTTGCATGAAATTTGCTCATTACAAGTGTATTTAAAGAATTTTTTTGGTTTTTCTGTATTTGTATTCACAGTTGATGTTGTTGTTCTGCATAATAATGGGGATTTTCATGCCTTTGAGATGGAAATCTGTCCCTACCATAGCTCGTGTTTTAAGTTGCGAGAAAATCTGGTTAGATTTAGATTTAAGTTCGTTCAATTTCATGTCAATGTTCCTTAGAAAACGCGACGTCTGTTAGGATACACATGTAGAATATACCCAAAGTGGTGAAGGGTATCATATAGTCGGCCCAGTCCGACTTTACTAATTTCCTTGCTGTTTTTTTATTTTTTCTTATTTTTATTTTTAAAAAATAAGGAACATCCTCACCGACTGGCTTTATCCTAGTTCATACGATAGCTATACACTCACAGAGAAACGTCCCAAAATTTGAAATCGATTGGGTTATTAGTTTTTGAGTTATCGTGCCCGCCATTCGCAAAAACGCTGTTTGGAGATTTTTAAAAATATTTTTTTTTTCAAGCCATACTTTAGGCATGGATTTTGTAAAAAATATTTTTTAAGCCACAATTAAGGCGTGTATTTTTTTACTCAACCACGTTGTCATACCTCCTTCTTTTGAGCAACTTTTTTTATGATTTATTAGAATACAACAGAGAAAAAAACTACGTCATACCTGTTGTAGACAATATGTATTACCTTAGACAATAACCAATTTTTTTGTTGTTGTTAGTATTATTTGTTTCTTCTTGTTTGTTTCAACCCGCACTATATAGTGCAAAGAAAAAATTATCAATTGAAAGTGATATGAGTTAATCGCACATTTTTTATGATTCTGTTCGGGTTTTTGTTGCCTGGCGTTTGGCTAGAACTTTGAGAAGGTTTGCTGCGGGTGGGGCGGGCGAGCCGAAAGCCGGGCAAGATATGGCAAACATATTGTGTTTGCTTTTTTATTATTATTATTATTGAATTCTCAACATATGTCGTCGACAAAATGCATGGCTTGTTGTAAAGAAACGACCAGGTTGTCGGTTCTTTATGTTAGGTTTGGTTATCGGCATATTTCATATTCACAGCTAAAATCAGTTAATATTTATCGCTGCTTACGGTGACACCTGTTATTACTTTGGAAATTAAATGAATTGAATGAACAAAAATTAAATATTCTTAAATGATTTGGTTTTGTGGTTTGTGAATCTGTGGAAAACAAACAAAAAAAAAAATAATAATATTTCGGAAAGAAAGTGAGAAATAGAAATGATCAAGAATTTTTGAAATCAAAATAAAAAATATTAAAAAAATGAAGAAAACTATAATACCTGTCCTCATGGATACCTATGGTCTTGTACGCTTTTGGGATTTCGATACCCGCCCAGTTTCATCGGATACCTCTTGGAAGAAATCCATAAATTGGTTTATTGCCAACGATTGTTATGATCGACGACAACGACATTGTTGTACAACTTCGAACCAGAATATGGTGGGTATTTAATTTGACATTGCCAATATAAGTTAGGTTTTGTTGTTGTTGTTGGTTCTTGATGGTGATGTAAGAAGTGTTGTAATGTTTATTACATTTTTTGTTTTTGCTATTAATCACAATTGTTTATTTTGTGATTTAAAATAGATTTTATTTTCTGTTCAATTCATTGAGTGTTATCTTGGCGTCATTTTTTGAGAATGTATGTATGTGTGTGTGTTTACTTCTTATTGCATTCTTTTGAAGGTTTATCATTACGGTTTTCCTGTTGGTATTTTCTTTGGCGATAAGATTAGGTACAAAAATTATATTTATATATATGCGGTAATTATTATTGTCGTGGGGGTTTTATTGATATTCCATTCCACTTAAAAAAAAACTTTGTTATGGGCTACCAGGCACGTTTGCAAAAAAAGAGGAATTTCAGTTATTTCATTATTTATGATTCATAAGTCCACAAGCACCTTCAGCGATTAAAGGCTAATCGGTCAGTGTTATTGTTTTTTTTTTCTAAAATTTGATAACCCATTTTTTAATTAGTATTTTTGTGGAAGAATTTTTTTAATATTAATAATTTTATATACAAATATTTTTGACGAAGTTCTCTAACATTTAGGTTCAAAGGTTTACCTTTGTTATTATCTTTTTTTTCTAAAAGTATTTTTTTTAAGAAATGTGAAATGTTTTCATTAATTAGCTATTTGAAAGGAATAATAATTTGTTATTTTAAAATAAATATAAATTATGTTTTATTTATTAATTATTTAATTTTTTCATTAATTTATTATCATTTTTGTATGCGATATTAAGTATTGAAATTATTTTTTTTTAATTTATATTTTTTCAAACTTACTGCATACTTTTAGGCCCTTTTAAATTATATTTACCTTATATATTCATAAAATGCGTTCTAATATTAAAACATTAAAAGACCATCTACTTTATTTAATATTTTAAGAATATTCATTCCAATTCATACCAATAACAATATTTTTTAGATAATTTTCTGTTAAATTATTTTAAAAAAATATTGCATACTTTTAGGATCTTTTAATGTAAATAAAAATAATCGTCGTTTTTTTGTAATTTTGAGATAATTTAATTTGATTTGAATTAATTCTATTTTTCAATATTAAATAAGTATCTTAAGTTTCTATCATTCTTTTATTTAAATTTAAAAAAAAATTGTATTCTCGATAATTCATGCGAAAAAAGATCTGAACTGAACCCACAATGATAAATCAAATTTCTATCAGCAACAAACGAAAAGAAACTAAAAAACGAAAGAGAAAATAGAAACTCATTTATCAATGGGCGCCCCCCCCAAAAAAGTAATACTAAAAATCCAATTATTTTTTTTATCTAGGAGAGCAAAGTACAAAAAACTGCTATCATAATTTATTTTCCGATTTTGCCATGCAATTCAATCAACAACTAACATTTTTTCAATTCCTTCTTTGCAGTCTCAACAAATGCGTGCAGTTTCCAGTCCCTCCCTTACCGATATGGGAGATTATTGCCAAAGAGTACCATCTAGTAATTCATCGTATACCAATGCCAGTGCCGCCAATAACCCCACAACTAGTCAAGAGGATTGTCAGCGGACTGCCACAAATAATGTGCCGTCAGTGGTGGTGGTGGCTTCGTCGGCCACCCAGAATGTTGGAGTTCTACAAAAATTCAAACGTACATTAACCAATTTCAATAAGCATCAGCAACAGACGACCAATCAAGCAACAACAACAACATCCGCACACGGAACTTCATCCGCCCCAAATGGTGGCGGTGACAACAATTGCAGTTCCACAACAATACCAACAGCATCGGCTGCTGCTGGCTCATTTCTAATGCCCGATACTGAAATGTCAACGACAACGGATGTCACCGATTCCTCCTCTGCCACCGCCACAAATAATAAATATCGATTTGGCCCCTTGGTGTGGCGTTCGTCGAAGGAGCGACGCAAGACAAAATATAATCGCCGTGACAAATGTAACAGCGGTGATTCGGGCATACAAATTGAACTGGAAAATGATGAGCAATTCGCTCGAGCCTTGGCGGCCAATGGTGGTTGTTTGAATGGTGCCCTGAATATAAGTAACGGTGTTGCTCTAATGGCCAATGGACGTAAATCAGAAGGATTGGTAAGTTAAGCACAGAAAATATGTTTTATTGTTTCGAATATTATGATTTAGTAGTCGTTAATAAGTTGAACCTAAAAGTAGGCAAGTGCGTTAGAACAAATTTCAGTAGTTTGAGCCAAAAAGTAGGCAATGGTTTTTCTTTATAAAAAATATAATAACAAAATTATATTCCAAAAAAAAAAAAATAAAACATCTTCTAATGAGTTTTCAAAATTTTCGTGGTGGCTGGTGTAATTTTTTCACTAGTCAAAATATAAAAACGTTGCCTACTTTTAGGTGTTTTTGTTTAGAAAAATCTTACAATCCGAGAGTTTTCTTCAAAATTAAGTTTTATTTTTAATAGAAAAGTTATAAAAACTCGAAATAGTTAATATATTAAAAACTTTGCCTACTTTTAGATGTTAACATTAAGGAATATTTAAAATTCGATAGTTTTGTTCAATTTTTCATTTTTATTTTTAATGGAAAAGTTATAAAAATATTTTTTTTTTTAATTTTCTTATTAATAATATTATCATTAGCCTAAAAGTATGCAATTTTTTTTATTAAAATTTGTATAAATAATTTTTGATTGACAAAATAAAAAGTTGCCTACTTTTAGGTGTTATAATTTAGAAAAATTTCCAATCCTATTGCCTACCTTTAGAGGCAAATATATATTTTCTTATATTAATTAATGTGTTTATCTTCATTTCAGAATTCCCTAAGATTTCGACAAGTACGCCGCACAAATTCCGCCAAAGTTACATCAATGACCGATCAAAGCGTTTCGGAGGTATTAAATAAAGCCAAAATGCTGAAACGCATGGATATCAATGGGGAACGTGAGGCACCCGAATCATTGCCCACCCGTTCGCTAAGTCAACCCAATGGCCTAGAGTCATGTGGCATGACACGCAATGATTTAGATGACAGCGACAGTGATAGTGTTACCTCACATGAAGAAGGTAAAGATACAAAATAAATTCACATACACACACATACATATTTAAAAATTCTCTTGCATTCTCTCTTTTAATAATAAATCCCCAAAAGGTTAAAGTTCACAAACTAATCTAATTTCCTACTTTTCATTTACATTCCACCCGTTTTAGCTCCCACCACATATTATCCCATTTATGCCGAAGTCTTGTACAATTTCACTGCTGCCGGACCACAAGAGTTGGGCTTGGAAAAGGGTACCTTAATTGAGATTTTGCGCAAAGAAATTGGCCCCTGGTGGTTTGGACGCATTAAAAAAGAGGATGCCACTATAGTGGAGGAAATTTTAGATCCGGAATTGGGCTGGTTTCCCAAAGAGTTTGTGCGCGTCATACACTCACCGGAAACAGATGCATTCTTTTTGCAACACTTGGCCGATGATGAGCAACGGCACAAGGATCAACACATTAGCCACATGCAAATTAATGAACACTCTGCCACAACAGCATTAGTGCAGCAGGCATCATCATCCACCACAACCAGCGTTGTTGTAGCCGTCGAGGATAATCAAATGTTGAATACGACATCATCAAGTGCACCATGCACTCCCGTAATACCAGTTCAGAGGATAATTGTAATACCACAATTATCGATAAGCAGCACAATGTCACAACCATTGTTATTGAAACATCATCATCATCACCATCATCGGAGCATCATCATCATCATCAGCAACAACAAAATGAAGATGGATGCCAGCCAGATGCTGGTGATGGTCCATCATCCACACTGACAACCGCCAATGGCCAATCGGTATTATCTAGCTCACAAAGCCTTAATGTTATAATGGGTAGTGCGGAAATATTACGTCGTAGTGCTGTCAAAGAATTATTGGATACCGAACTAAATTATGTTAAGCTGCTACAAGCTATATGTGAGGGGTAAGTTGAAATAACAATATTTAACATTTGCCTGTATACTTTTAGGCTTGCCTTAGTCCATTGACCTTTTTTCAAAAAAAAAAAAAATGTTCATTATTTCTTTCTTTTTTCAAAATATAATATTTTTGTCTTTAAAAAATCAAAATGATTTCTTTTTTCAATTTTTTTCTGTTACATTATTTTTCACTAATTTTTTTATTAAAAATTTTAATTTTTTCTAGACCTTTTTTTTTTCAAAAAAATTTATATATTTTTTTATTTCCCTTTCCCTGTTTGTGGTGTTGCAATGTTTAATATTTAAGGTTGTAATGTTGTTTTTTGAAAAATTTTTTAATCATTTTTTGTGTTAATTTATTAAAACTATTTTTTTATTCAAAATTTTAATTTTGTTGTTGTTTTATTTTTCAGTTATCTGCCAGCTATGAGCAAACGCATTGATATCTTCTCACCCAACAGCATACGCTTGATATTCTCCAATATAACAGCTATATATAAATTTCAAAGGCGATTTTTAGATGCTTTGCGCAAGGGTATTGAACAAAATCAAGTTGGCAAAATCTTTTTGAAAATGGTAAATTAAAAAATACAACTCCAACAATATAAAACAAAAAACTAAGCAATTTCCTTTCTTTCTTTTTTCCAATTTTAGCACAAAGGATTTTTATGTTATTCAACATATTGTAATTCATATCCACGGGCATTAATTGAATTGGAATCATATGAAAGGGTCAAAGATGCTCGCACCATATTAGATAAGTAAGTAATTCAGAAAAAATCAAGAAATTTAAAAACAATAACTAATAAATTATTTTTTTTTTCTTTTAGTTGTCGCGAAACCGAAAACCTAGCTGAATTACCCTTATCCGCCCATTTATTGGCTCCAGTGCAGCGTATCTGCCGCTATCCTTTACATTTGGCGGAAATTATGAAAACCTCTGCCAAAGGTTCGGAACCCACACCATTTAGCCTACAGGAATTTGAACAAATCGATGTTAGCCAATTGAATATACCCGACACGACTGAGACCATTGATATGGCCTTGGAGGCAATGAAATCCATAACCGAAGCAGTAAATGAGGGCAAACGCCACAGTGAAACAATTGCCCGTCATCAGGCCAGTTTTCAAAATTTCAAAGGACCCCCACTGCATTTGCACAGCACCCGTTTCTTTGTACAAATCGATGCGACAAGACAGAAACAAAATCTATGGAACAGTAGCTGTACATTGTTTTTGTTCGACAATCAATTGGTATATTGCAAGCGGGATATTATTAAACGTTCCAATTTCATTTACAAGGGACGTATTTTCCTCGATCGTTGCCGTGTGGTCAATGTTCGTGATGGTAAAATGTTTGGCCACACCATTAAGAATTCGTTGCGGATTTATTGTGAATCAAGAGGCAAATGGTTTGATTTTAGTTTCCGTTCGGCAAATCGTAAACATAGATTCTTAAATACCCTGGCCTTGGAACGGCAATTTAGTGGCAAATCTTTATACATCTCCGAAATGATGAATTTCGATTATGCCCTCGAGGAAAGAGATTGTTCAGATGATCAATCCGATTACGAGGGAGCTGAAAATGAACAACAAAAACTTAAAGAATTTCTATATGAGGCAAATTTAAGTAATGGCAATAATACCAATACCTCGGGTGAAAGTTCGGTACCCGAATCCCCCGCCAAATCGTTTAAATACAGTGACACCTTACCCAAAAAGTCGTCACATTCACGTTTGGAATCGGCGGCAAATAGTGAAGCACAGACGGGCTCATTGGGCCGGCGAAGATTGGGCAATTGGTTTCGCAAACCCAAAAGTACCGCCACAACGCCCAATCAATCGCCCACCCACAAATCCCATCCCCCAGCGGCACATTCCACCGGTGATTTACAATTGACCGGTAGCAGCGATATGAACGAATCGTATACAGTTATAGAACATGCAGACAATGGAGGTGTTAGTTCGTAAATGTTATTTCAATTGAAAAAGAAAACTAATTTCGAAAATATCCAAAAATAATCCCAGAATCTCAAGACTCGACTAGAAATGTAAAAATGATGTATTTTTTAGGTTAGTTTTATTTTTTATTTTTCTTTGTAAAAATAACACTCGAAATTGTTAAGTTTTATTTTTTATATATTTGGAAAACTGAGAAGCGAAAACGAAATGAACAATGAAGAAAAAACAAGACACATGAAATGGAAAAAATGGCTGAAAAAATAATACTAAAAGTAATTAAAAAACTCTTTCAATTTTGGCCTTTTATTTTTTTAATGAATAAATCCCATGAAATATTTTTTAAGTCAATTACCACTGTTGTTTAATATATATGTGAAATAAATATATACACATTGTTTTTATTATTATATTACTTTAAATAATCAACAGTCAAGACATCCTTGTAAAAATATATATTAAAGAAAATTCAATAATGTTTATTTTGAATTGTATTTCCTTTTTAATACTGTATAGAGTTGTATATTTATTATATTTATAAGGTATTCTTTTTTTATTAAAAAAAAAAACCATAAACATATTTAAAATATTTAATTTATTATTTTATGTTAAAAATTCTTTACTTTTATACTTTGTAGTTTTTAATAAGAAAAACAAAACAGCAGCAAACAAACCCAGAAGACGTTATAGTATTAAGTATTGTTTTTAGTACATTATTATTTTTTCTATTAAATTTATTTTACAAGTGTTTTTCTTAAGTTTCCTTCCTTTTTTTAACATTAACTGTTACTAAAACAATAATAACATTTTGAAACAAAATAAAAAAACCAAAAATTGGAAAAATAAAAAAACAATGTTTTATTAAATCCTGCTAAATAAAGTAAAGTATTAACAACATAAATGTTAATAATTGAAGAAAAAATACGTAATCAAATGTTTTTATGTTGAAAATTAAAATGAGAATTCAATAGAATATATACATATATATATTTTTGTGAAGAATTTTAATAACATAAATAATATACAATTACTACAATATCATTTTTATTAATTACAATACGAGCTTGATTTTTAAACATCGTATGAAAAACTTTAAAAGAACATTTTTTCAATTTTTATAAGAAAATTGTTGGTAATAAAATGTTCTTATATTAGCACAAGGAAATGGCGAACATTTTTGTATATATATATATATATATAATGTATTTTTATAAGAAAGTTTCTTTTTGCGAACATATATGAATTTATGGTAATGTATTTTTTTCCATTTAAACCAGGGCTGTCCACACTAATATATATATATATATATATTCTGTTTCGCCAATTCCCATTGTATTGGTCACATATTTCGACTTTTTCTGAACTAATTTTGGCCAGAAATGTCCTAATTTTTTGTTCAGTAAAATACATTGCCTTTAAAAAATGAAAAATGTTTGAAAATAATTTTTAAATAAAAAATTTTAATATATATATATATATATATATATAATGAGCATTAAAGATGCTTGTTGATTAAAAAAATGAAATTTAAATGTACAAATTAATCATATTTTAAAGCTGAAAATAATACAAATAATAAATTTTTATTTTATTCAATATGTAATAATGTATTTAAATTAATTTGTTTAGAAAATCTTATTTTATAAAAAATTAAAATTTTATTAAAAAATATATTTTTATGGTTTATAAAACACTATTTTTTCATAAATAACTTTTAAACAGGGTGCCCAAAAATTAGATCGCGAATGATTCAAAATACATTCTTTTCGTTTTGTGCTCATTTTACGAATAAATTTATGGCGATAAATTCTTAACCAAACGAGCATTCGCCAAAGAATGTTCGCACACCCATAACAAACGAGTGAGAGTACCCAAAAACTATCGTTCGTTTCGTTTGGTGGTTGAAATACTTTCTGACATTCTCCCACGAATGAAAACAAACATTCCCGAATGTTCGCAAATGCTCAAAACGGCAATAACAATAACAACAAACTTTCGTGAACTCAATAGTTGTTGGAAATGTGTTTTGATATTCCACACACTTTCTGCTACACAGACATTCTTTCGTTGTTTGTGTGTTTACTTTTTTATGATATTTTTGTTTGTTGTTGTTTTTAACAGTGCTCGCGAGCATTCGTGAACATTTGTTTTTTGAGTTTTTCAAAAGAATGTTCTTCAGCAACAAATCCTTGCGAAAGAATGAATCGACGACGCTTGCAGCGACATTTTATCGTTGCGGAATTTTTCGTACAATGCGGACATTCGCGAGAGATTGCAAATGCTTGTACATTCATTGTAACTTTATGATTCGCGATAAATTGAAAGCATTCGAACTCTCGCCCGTGAGCATTCGGGAGAAAGATCGTATTTTAGTCATTCTTCGCACCCTGCTGAATAATTTTAGATAGCAAATATATATATATATATTTGTATGGAACCGAAAAATTCGATTAATACCAGCCCATACGATGATCCTAAGCAACTTTTGTGAAGGAACCATAGGTCTATCTGAATTTTCGGGTCTCCCACTTTTCCAAAAATGATTTTTCCCTATAAGCTTATTTTGATTCAAAATTCGAAAAACTTATAATTTTTCTCAGAAAATAAATGAAAAATAGTTAAAATATGGCGGTGGTCATAGGTAAAAATAAAGATCAGAAATTAATTTCTCGAACCCAAAAACGATGTATATAAAAAATAATATAACGATGAATAAAAAATGGAATTTTGAAGAAATCAAAAATTTTGTTATTTTTTTGAAATCTTTTTTTTTTTTTTTTTTTAAGTGGTAGTCTCGAAAATCGAGTTAGACCTATGGTTCCTTCACCAAATTTGCATAAAATTGTCCATAGAATCATCCCAGGCTGGATTTAATCGACAAAAAATTTAGCTATTTCAATTATTCAATAGTTTTGCATTCATTTATGATAAGGTAATGATTTATAAACCATAAAAATATATATTTTTTTTAATTAAAAATAATTTTTTATAAAATATTTTCATACATAATTTTTGCCTTTGTTGGTTAACAAAAATATTTTTTATGAAGTTATTGGACAATTAAAAAAACTATTTCTTACTTTATTATGTTTTTTTTAATATCAAAAATATTTGTATGAAGTAATTTGACAATTAAAAAAAATTTCTTTTATTATTATTACGTTTTTTAATAACAAAAATATTTTTTATGAAATAATTTGACAATTTTTTAAAAGCGTTTTCTTTTTTGTATTTTATTATACGTTTATTAAAAAAAAAATAATTTTGAAGTAAATATCCCTCAAAATTGACATCATTGAAGTATGTTGTAAAAAATCGAGCTCGTATTTTAATAAATAAAAAATAAATAACCCCATATGCCCAGAAAGAAGTCTGCATTACATGAAAATTAAAAAAATATTTAACAAACCAAATTAAACTTAAAAAATATACGAAATAGTTAAACTGTTTTGAAAGAATAACATCTCTTATGAGAATGCATTAGAAAATGTTATATATATTTAACTGAAAAAGAGAAAAAAAATTAAAAAAAAATATATACATACTACTATATAATATACACACACAAACATATATGGTTTTATTTATTTCACATGAAATTTCCTTTTTTAGTGTAAGTTCAATTTTGTTTTCCAAATTTCAATTAAAGCAAATAGAAAATGTAGAGAGACTTTATCCAGTAAACGATAGACATATTATGGCAAACTACCCACAGCAAATAATGATATTGTTATAACAAAAATACAAAAAAGAAATTAATAATTAGAATAAATAAATTTTAAACCAATACTACACACGAGAAAAAAAAACGTACATAATGGCATTGTAATATTAATAAAAAAAGAAATGTTGGTATTATATATTAAAAAAATATATATGGCAAGTTATACACTGTAGGCTACAAGAAAATTTTTTTTAATGTGTGTGTGTTTTTTTTTTTTTTTTTTTATTAAAATTGAGAAAATATTAATTATGAAAAAATACATTCAGATTTTTTTCAGATTTAAACTTAGCTTCCGAATATTTCTTGTTCAATTTTATGTAAACGGATCACCAAAGATCCAACGTTTATTCGATTTATACGAACTCTTGCATGGCGTATTGAATAGAGTCTAGAATATCGTATCCTGTTTTTTATTTAAATAAATCTTTCAAACACTTTAGCCGCCAACAAAACTAATTTTACTTCAACGTCGTCGTAAAACATTGCTAGAAAATACCGAAAATGGTAGAAGATCGGTCATCGATAAATGTCAGTGACGGAAATTGGAATGCCAATTTAAAACGTCGTCGTTTTGTTATGGACTTTTATTTATTTTTTTTTTTAATTTTTGCCAAGCATTATTTTATTCTCTTAAGACGCGAAATGCCAAATTACACCCACTTTCTTGAGGTTAGCTCTTTTAATATGCCAAAGCCCTCGGGCGCTATATGAGCTATGGACAAAATTTTATTTCATTATTGCAACTTAATTTTAATTTGATATTTTTTAGTTTTTTTTTATGATCAATTATTTATTTCTTTGTTTTTAAGTAGAAACATATATTCCATATTTTTATAAAAACATCAGTTATGTATCAGGGGTTAGGGACTTTTAACTAATCTTTTATTTGTGTAGGGTATAGCACAGGCTGCCCAATTTGAGTATACTTCTCTGTTCAAATTTAACAAAAAAACCCCTGTCGTTATTTCGAATATCTGTGAACATTCATATAATGCAAATTTTCTCGTATATAAAATACGTTTATATATGCACCGTAGATATGTAATAAAACTTAAAAATTCCCTCTAACCATTCGTGTAAAATTTATGAAAATCGGTTAAGTATTCACTGAGTTATTTGCATTCGAATTGAACCATCTTTCGAAATATACTTACTGTTCGGTTCTGGGCGCCTATTATCTGTAAATGAAAAACCACACAAAAATCGATCTTTTAAAATGGAGAAAAAATTGCCATTTTAAAAAGATATTTTAATATATTTTCAAGTAATATAACCGAGCAGTAAGTATATTTCGAAAGATGGTTCAATTCGAATGCAAATAACTCAGTGAATACTTAACCGATTTTCTTAAAATGTACACGAATGTTTAGAGGGAATTCTGCAGTTTTATTGTTTATTGTTATATATATATATATTATACAAGAGGAAATTAGAATTATGTGAAAGGTCAAAGATATTTAAAATGTCGATTATTATTATTTTTTCATTTATTTTTTATACCCTACACAACTATGTTGTCAGGGTATTATAGCTTTGTGCAGCCCCAAAATTTTGTAACGCAGCGAAATATTGGTCCTAGACCCACCTTTAAGTATACCGATCGTCATATCTCGACTAGCTAGCTGAGTCGATCCAGACATGTGTATCCGTCCGTCCGTCTGTCCATTATAATTTGTAAACACGTAAACTGTGGCCTGTATCAGTTATGGACCAATCTTCACGAAATTTTGCATGTATGATGGGTTCTGGCCAATGAAGACCCCTATTGTTTTTGGAAAAGATCGGTTAATATTTAGGGGAAGAAATGAACCAAAAAACTATTTTTGTCGGTTTTTCTGGTCGCTCCAGAGGCCGCAATTATGACCCAAACACCGCGAATAAAGATCGGTCAATATTTAGCGGGTCAAATTGGCCCTGACTTTTGTGTGAAAAATGACAAAATTTTTATTCTATGAGGTATATATTTGCACCTGAAGGTCCTAGACCCGAGAATTTGATAGTATGTTCAAGTAACCCATTACCACACTAGAGGGCGGAAATATAGGGCTGACCGCTTTGAAATTTTCCATGAGGTTCCAGTTATTGTCACCACCGATAACGCCTATAATTTTCGCTGATGATCAGATAATAATTTTGGGATGAAGTGGACCGAAAACTTTTTTTTTTTTTTTTGGTGTTTTTTTACGAGTCGATCTATAGGCCAAAATTGAAAGCCGAACATCACAACCCACGGCGAAGGGAATCTGGACAAGTGATTAGAAGGGCTGTACTGAATATTTGTAATATTTGTTGACCTCTAGTCGGTCAAGAAGGTGCAAACATCGCGAAATATTGCCTAAGGTCAGAATATAGAACCACAGAAAGTCTGATATAGTTGTACATTATTATTTTTCTGAAGACAGAGGGCTTTCAAAAAGGTATATAACTGGCCGTCTGTGTTAACTTTACTCCACTGTTTACATTTAACAAAGAAAAAAGTCAATATTTTAAATATTCTAGAACTTTCACATAACTCTAATTTTCTCTCACATAACGTAAGCTGCTTTAATTTAGTCAATATGTAATAAAACTTTAGAATTCCCTCTAACCATTCGGGTAAAATTTATGAAAATCGGTTAAGTATTCGCTGAGTTATTTGCATTTGAATTCAACCATCATTCAAAATATACTTACTGTTTGGTTCTTGTCGCCTATTACCTGAAAATGAAAAACCACATCAAAATCCATTTTATAAATGCGACAAATACGTCTGTTTGTTCGCCAGTGTTGGTAAGTAGTAGAAAAGTATGTGTCTTGGCTGGTTGCTTCATAACAATAATATACTAGCAGTCTAGACACACACCAACGTATTGCTGCAGCCAAAACATTTTCATATCTGGTTGTGGGTTTTTTTACAATAGATGGCGCTGTAGTGAGTTTTGTTTGTTATAGGACTCTTGACTTCCTTAGAAAGACTATTTAGACATTTAGAGTTTTGAATTTTCTTCATGGATTTTTGAAAAATATTTCTTCCGTGGCGTGGATTATTAAAAAAAATATTAAAGTGCTATATATAATGCTCGGATTTATTAAATATTTTGTTCGAAAGACTATTTTAATTTTATTTATTTTTTTTTAAGTATTGTTAGAAGTGAAGTTTTAGGAGTTTTTAAGTATTGTTTCAAGTATTAATAAAGGCGTGGACTTTAAATAATTTTCTGAGCAAGGATTTTAAAAAATATTTCTTAAATTTCTTTTTTTGATAAATATTACAGGCTTGGCTTAAAAAAAAATTACAAGGATGAATTCTTCAAAAATATTTCTTTCATTCATTTCCTATAGAATGTCTGCCTCTTGGTGATTACAACATGGCTAATTCGAGATAGAAGTTTTATTCTGATCAATAATATATGAATACATATTTTGAGGTCTCCGGTGAATATGTCGAGCTGTCGCCAACGGAATGACAAATTTAATAAATTCTACACCTTACGATGGAGCATATAAAAATTTTTTCGAGGTGTTACAAATATAGTGTTGCTTCTTACAATGGGATAGAATTATGTAAATCAATTTAAAGCAAATATCAATATATATATATATATATATATATACATATATAAGCTATATCGAAATCTAAACCGATTTCAACTAAACTTACCACACGTTATGTTATAGTAACTTCAGTTCATTGTACAAAATTGTGTGGCAATCGGACACACACAAGTGCAAAATTTACATAAAATCGGAAGAAAACATATATGGAAGCTATATCTAAATTTGTATCGATTTTCAGGAAACTTAACACACATCATTCTAGACCTAATTCATTACGCTATTCCAAATTTCGTGCAAATCGAAAGATAAATAGGTACTTTGATACACCATTTACATTAAATCGGACGAAAATATATATTGGAGCTATATTTAAATGTGGACCGATTTTCAGGAAACTTAACACACATCATTCAAGACCTAATTCAGTACGCTGTACCAAATTTCGTGCAAATCGAAAGATATATAGGGACTTTGGTACGCTATTTACATTAAATCGGACGAAAATATATATGGGAGCTATACCTAAATCTGGACCGATTTTCACTAATCGAAAGATATATAGGGACTTTGGTACGCTATTTACATTAAATCGGACGAAAATATATATGGGAGCTATACCTAAATCTGGACCGATTTTCAGGAAACTTTACACACATCATTCTAGACCTAATTCGGTGCGCAGTGCCAAATTGTGATATATAGGGACTTTGGTACACCATTTACATTAAATCGGAGGAAAAAATATATGGGAGCTATATCTAAATCTGAACCGATTGTTCCCAAATTCAATAGGGTTCGTCCTTAGGCCAAAAAAGTGACATATGCAAAATTTTATCCAATACGGATCATAAATGCGACCTGTACTTTTTACAATTTAACATGGACAGACAGACAGACGGACGGACATACATACATCGACTTAAAAAGTGATTCTATGCATATTCTCTAAAGGAACCAAATGTCTGTCTCGTTTCCTTTTGCCTGTTACAAACATATGCACAAGCACATAATACTCTGTACCACAGAGTGGTGAAGGGTCTAAAAACGTATTTAGTTAAATATAAAATATTTTAAATTACAAAAAATATATATTAATATAAAAATATTTTAGTTACAAAATATTTAAAAAACTCTTTTGTAGAATTCACCTTTTAATAAATTTCAATTTTAGTCGTCATAAACAAAACATAAACATTTACAAAATATTAATGTTTGATATACATTGCAAATAATATAACAGTTATAAATAAATATACAAACAATTAAATGCCAAATATAATTAAATTATACACAAATATTATATAATTAAATTATACACAAATATTATATAATTAAATTATACACAAAATATAATGAACTTATAAATATTAATTATGAAACAATAAAAAAACTATAAAACTATTATTTGGAAGCATATTTGAATACAGTTACAAAATATTAATTATTACTCCTTTTCCATAGGAAATTTAATCTGTGATTTCGATACTGTTTACATTTTCAATTTCATCTTGAAAATACCCACAAATTCCTTTAAGAAAATCAGGAAAAATATATATTCGTTCCCTTTATAATAAAATTCTAAAAATTTGTTTTTTTTTTTGGTTTATTTTCAGCATATTGAATTTTATTTACACATATAATAATATTTGTTGTTTTTTTTTTTGTATAATGATTTGTTATGGTTTCTGTTAACATTTTAAATTTCGAATGCTAAACATTCGTTATTCTACACAGCATTTTTTGTTGTTGTTGTAAGTATGTATATAGTGGGGAGAGGTTGGTTTTCAACTCTTACATTTCTATTTAATAATAAATTACATGTTATTAAAAATAAATTATTTTAATTCAAAATGTATATTATAATGTCATATATGTTGTAATTTAATAATAAAATAATACACTTATAATATTTAATTAAATAAATGTGGGGGTGGGTATAAATATTAAATTTTATATTTAATTCCGACATAAATTTACTTTAGAGGCACCTCTCAGAAATTGTCTGTCATGGTTAGCGCGTTCAATAATTATGATCCTTATACGAAACGACATTAATTGATTGAGGGTCCTACACATTTCAAAAGTTAGCTTAGTTCGCTTAGAGAAACTCTCCATTGCTGAATTAGGGATACGTAGTCGAGCGCAAAAGTCGACTTTTAGACTTTTCGATTTTTGCCTCTGACCAAAAAGTCGACTTTTCGATCTTTCGATTTTTGGCTTTGACTAAAAAGTCGACTTTTCGATCTTTCGATTTTGTCAAAACTTTTACTGACATCTGCAAATCGACTAAAAATTTGATTTTTTGTATATGAATTATTGTAAACAGATAAAGTAAAGTTCCGGAAAGTGCAATTTTTGGGAAATTTGAGCTTTGTGATAAAAAACCAAGTATTTATGAAGAAAATCGAAAGTCGATCTTGAAAAGTCGACTTTACGATTTTCTCATAGATCAAAAGTCGACTTCGACTTTTAGACTTTTCAATACAAAAATTCGATTAATCGATCATTGAAAGTCGATATACTTATCCCTATGCTGAATATCGGTTGGGCCTAATTTTTTATATCCCCCGCCATGATGTAGATATTGGACAAATATTACAATGTGCCATCAATGAATTGAATCTGTTATTCAACTTGCTTCAAATTAAATTTACAAATTTCTAAAATGTCGAAAGTCGATATACTTATCCCTATGCTGAATATCGGTTGGGCCTAATTTTTTATATCCCCCGCCATGATGTAGATATTGGACAAATATTACAATGTGCCATCAATGAATTGAATCTGTTATTCAACTTGCTTCAAATTAAATTTACAAGTTTCTAAAATGTTGACCTCTATGTTGTAGCTTTTACACAGTGGGCTGAGGTGACAGACGTTGGCCGAGTAAGACTCGAGTCGTTTCGATCGTAGACCCCTCTGTCGTGGAAACGTGACCTCTTCGTGGGTTCCAAAAGGTGTGGGTCGATGGTTCCCTACAACGAACATGATCTAGGTTTGTTAAATGCAGGGTGCGAAGAATGATTCAAATACGCTCTTTCTCGCGGGGGAGAATTCGAATGTTTTCAATTTATCGCGAATGATAAAGTTACAATGAATGAACAAGCATTTGAATTCTCTTGCGAATGTTCGCATTGTACGAAAAATTCACGAACGATAAAATTTCGCTGCAAGCGTCATCGATTCATTCTTTGGCGAGCATTTGTTGCTGAAGAACATTCTTTTGAAAAACTCAAAAAAACAAATGTTCGAGAATGGTCGCGAGCACTGTTAAAAAAACAACAAACAAAAATATCATAAAAACACACATAAACAACGAAAGAATTTGTGTGTAGCAGAAAGTGTGCGGTATAACAAAACACATGTCCAACAAATGTTGAGTTCACGAATGTTTGTTGTTGCCGTTTTGATCATTCGCGAGCATTCGGGAATGTTTGTTTTCATTCGTGACAGAATGCCAGAAAGAATTTCAACCACCAAACGAAACGATCGAACGTTGTTGTGTACTCTCACTCGTTTTTTATGTGTGTGCGAACATTCTGTGGCGAATGCTCGTTTGGTAAAGAATTTATCGCCATAAATTCATTCGTAAAATGAGCACAAAACGAAAATTATCACCCCTTATTCCGTATGTCGTCGTCGACACAAAACGACGACGTAGAGAGTCGTCTTTTGCCATGTTCTGACGGGCATCCGAACAACGTAGTTCGCTCTCAGAATTACGTACATGAATTAACCCGTTCATACAACACTATTCATAATTCATATCATCAGAGTTTTTTATTTCAAACTTTTTGTTTCTTGTTTTACACCAAAAATTTAACATATTTTAGTGAATTACATAGGGATCTAAATAGAAAAAATAATTCTCTTTCTCCTGACTATAGTATGAACCCATATCTATTTACTTTTCATTCATGTTTTCCATTTTTTCTGAAAATGTTGTTGTTTTTAATACATTTTTATATTTTCTCAATTCAAATGTCACATACTGTCACAAATAAAAATTTGGAGAATTTTTTGTTTGAGTTGCCCCACATTTGTTTCTTGTTTTGTACGCTAATTAGAACCAAGGGAAAAGAAATGCATATTGCATTATGTAGAAAACAAAATTTACATCCTGCTGCATATATAAAAACTATACAATTTTTTACTTTTCATTCATGATTTTCAATTTTACTGAAAAAGTTTGAAAATTTCATAAATATTTTCAAACTGTCAAAATTAATTTATTTTCGATAAACACTCTCAATTGTTAGGGATGGGACAAATTTATTGGTTATTCAGAGAGTGATTCGAATTGAACAACGTACAAAAGTCGGTGTTCGCTCAGACAATTTTGTATGGGGAACTAAGTAATTCCTTCATAATTAAGGGTCGAACAACGAATGAGAGAGCGAACAACGCTCGTCTGTAAATGACATTTGGCAAATTGATATTCCCTATGTCGTTGTCGTCATTTATCGATAACTATTGAAACATTTTTGGTTTTCCGTAACAAAGTGTGACGACGACGTTGTCGAAGATTTCTTCGTCATTGTTTTAGTGGACGACTTAAGTGTTGGAACATTTTTTTAAGAAATTAGAAAAAAACATGACCGGACAAGAGCAGGATACATCATTATATTCAATGTGTAATGCAAAATTATAAATCTGTACAGATTTAGACCAATATGAATTGGGCTCGTCTTTGTGCCAAATACAGTTTCGTCTCTTTCGGATGGAGTGTACCAAATTTTATTCCATTCGGATCATAAAAGTGACATGTAACTTGTTTAAAATAATACATGAACGGAGCAAGGTGCATAAATCGACTCAAAAAGTAATTCTATGTACATATATACTAAAAACGTAAGAACAACGTAAGTTTAGAGGCTCATCTCGGATGACATTTTTACCACACGTTGAAGTTCCAAAATTCCTTTATATTTTCACATAAATTCGTTTTAATTACACTGTGCAGCACTAAAATCTTGAACCAATCGAGACCCCCAAAATCTTGAAGCTTGTGATGGTAGAAGAAAATCCCTAGCTGGGTTTAGCATTATTAGCTAAGGTTTTTTTTTTTAAATTAATTTTTAAAATTAGCACAATTTTCAAATAATACGTACGTATTATTGAGTCTATATCTCGTGAACTATTTGAAATATTGCTTTTCTCTCTTAAGCAATATTTTTCCTCTTAATTAGATCTAAAAATTTTCTCTTGAGATAAAATCAATGAAACAACACCATCATACTGAAAATAGCACAACTGCAAAAAAATTAAAATTTCGACATACTTTTTCCATGTTTAATTTTTACTTCAATTTTGTACCTATTTATTGAAAAAAGCATAGCAATTTTTATTTCTATAAACATACAATTGGGAGTGAATTTCTTTGGTTCATCTTGATGAATTTGTGAGGCTATAACTATGTGAAGGAGTCAACCAATGAAATCGGGGTTTTAAGAAAAGTTGTTTGATTTGCTATTGGCTATCTTCTTGTCATATACTGTTTGGCCGAGTCAGTAGCAGTTTCTGAAAAAAGTGTGAAAAACATGGAAAAAGTATGTCTAAATTTGAATTTTTTGCAATATTTTCAGTATGATGGTGTTGTTTTATTGGTTTTATCTCAAGAGAAAATTTTTAGATCTAATTAAGAGGAAAAATATTGCTTAAGAGAGAAAAGCAATATTTCGAATAGTTCACGAGATATAGACTCAATAATAAGTACGTATTATTCAAAAATTGTGCTAAAATCCGCCCCAGTCGAATATTTTAAAAATGAATTTAAAAAAAACCTTAGCTAATAATGCAAAACCCAGTTAGGGATTTTATTCCACCATCACAAGCTTCAAGATTTTGGGGGTCTCGATTGGTTCAAGATTTTAAAGTTGAAAAATGTGTCACTGTGTTATGAATTATTCAAAATAGCCGGCCTTCGGCCAGTGATTTAAGACATTCTTATGTGGACAGGCGGAAATCAATTTTTTTCAATAACCATTCTTGAACGGCTATCTATGGCAAATGGAAAATTCGGCTACGCGATTGAACATTTTAAACATGCAATTCTTAATAACCGTCAATATTACCATCATCGGTCCATAAATGTTATGTTATGAGCGAGCATATGAATTCCGCAACTTCAGAGGTCCATATCTCGAGAAGTACGGACTTCTTCCATGAATTTCGTATATTTTCGTCAACAGGGAGACGAGATCTACCTGTGGTAAACAAAAAAAAAATTGGAGATAAGCCCCTAAACTCAACTTAAGCCAAATTATCAAACAAAATAAACATCTGACTATAATTTTAGAGATGTGTTTTTTGTTTTGTTGATATTTATCGATAAATAGTCGAGTGTTACAGAATACCAAATCAATGTCGAAGTCAAGATCTATTAAACGTAAACAAAATTATGAAAACGTAAACAAAATCGAAAATTTTGACATTAGACTTGAGAAAAAAACAGGTGATTTCCGACTTCGATTGCTACCTTGGTGACCTTATTAATAGATCATGGCCTATAAATAAGGTCACCAAGGGAGACCAGCTGATTATCGATACCTCTCAAGTTTGCTATCAAAATGCATTATTGTGAATTGACTTCCATTATGAAAACGTAAACAAAGTTGAAATTTTTGACATTAGACTTGAGAAAAAAACAGCTGTTTTCCGATTTCGATTGCTATCTTGGTGACCTTACTAATAGATCTTGACGACGACGACATACGGAATAGGGGTGAATGTATTTTGAATCATACGCGAGCGCAACCTGGTTAAATGTATTACGATTTTGGATAAAATCGAACATTTATTTCGAACTCCATTAAAGAACTTTCATAAAATTTTGTGGCACAGATTCCAGAAGGAGTGAACAGATAAATTCCGACTTTCAACATCATACATATTTGATTCGAATATTAGGTTGTATGATCTGTTCGTATGATTAATACGAATTATCAAATTAATTGTCTGCACTATGTTGAACATTTTGTGGGACAGGTACCAGAAGGAGTGGACCGATATTCAGCATCTTTAAATTGATTTAAAATGCTTATCTATACAATTTGTATCAAACGTCGGACATTCCTTTATCTATGATATGGGATTAACAATTTTTCAAAGGGTTGACAATACCCTTTACAATACCAACCATCCTATTTGTGGCAGCATTATATTAGCAAAATTTCAAAGCTCTAAATTTAATACTGCGATCTATTTTGTGACTTCAGCCAACGGTCATGGCTAAATTGATTGGAATTTATGTCAATAATACATACTTTAGGCGATCTCCGAGGAATATTTCGAGGTGTTGAATGAAAAATCTAATATAGGTAGGTAGATTGAATCCAAAAAATATCAATAAATTCTTGAGTGTTATTTCTTAAGGCGGGATCACATGATTGCCGCAATGCGCCAATTATTGGTGCATTTTATATGCCAATCGTGTGATTGCACAATTTATTGTCCAATGCGACAATCAAAAATAAATTGTGCTGATTTGCGGCAATCAAATACAACTCTGGTACGACAATCGTGTGAACTGTTAATAGACAACCTTGCGCAAATTTAAAGTTGAAAAATGCGTCAATATTTATTGTTTTCTAGTGCGTCAATCAAAGAAGACAATACGCGTCAATAACCTGATTTTTTTTAAATAATATTTTTTCTTGTGTTTGTACCGTCAACATTTCTTTGTCGTAAGTAAAGTAAAGTTAATTTAAATTGTTGTATTTGCTATAATTATGTTCATATTATGTATTTGCAGCTTTAATATGGAATTCGGTGATTGCATTGTATACGAAAATTCAGCTGAGCTTGAGTTCTTTTCCCCCGATCAGCAACCAGAAACACCTGTGCCGAAAAAAGAAAAAAACCAAGTGTAATTTGTTCCTGGACCTACACTGCAATACAGGAGCTGATACAAGCTGTGGAACAGCATCCATGTGTTTGGCAGTATTCATCCACCGAGTACAAAGATAGGAATAAACGGGAGCAGGCATGGCGGGAAATTGAAAAAATGTGTACAGGGCACACGGTGGAAGACTGCAAGGCCAAATGGTGCAACATTAAAACGGCCTTTCAAAATGTAAAAAAAAAACTAAAATCAAAATCTGGTCAGGGAGCCGAAAATACCATACCACATTGGCCGCATTGGTCTGCAATGCACACACCATAATTATAGCTGCTGCAATTTTCTTTTTTTTTAAAGAACACATCTTAATAAAACAAATTTTTAAATGCTTTAACATTTTTAATAAACAAACTTTGACACATAGCAGCTGCTTCTGATATTTGCCGTGTAGTAGAACAATCGTGTGACTGAAGTTGGACAATAATTGTCACTTGATGGTTTTGAGACAATATGCGGCAATCAAATTTATGAAAAGTTGGACAATCATGTGACCGCAGAGAATTTGATTGTGACAATTTATTTATTGTAGTAAAACTTTGGACAATAAAAATTGGTTTAAATTGGCGCATTGCGACAATCATGTGATCCCACCTTTAGAGAACAAAATCTTTGATTTTGTTGTTACAATTATGGTAATGTTTCATTTTTTTCTCTTTATTAAATATATATAATATAATTATATTAATAAAACTATTTACAACAATATTAATAATAATAAACATTAATCAATGTTTAACAATTAAGCAGGTATGTATGGGAGTTTTTTCTTCGTTTTTATATATGTATATACGATTTTCTTCCTTGTAATTTACGACAGACAGATTAGGATACGTTTGTTTGTTTTTTGTTTTTGCTTTTATTCGTTTTCCGTTGCAATTTTTTTTTATTATTTGGTGTTTTTTTTTATTGATGAACGATTGTTTTGCTTGTAGTTCATAAATATTGAATAATTGTATATTGCTTAATTAATGTAGTAATAATAATAAATATTAACATTCCTGGGATTGTTCAAAAGGAATGTTTTTTTTCTAATATTTGACACAATTATTTTTGCAAAAAATTAATGTTTTTTTCATTTAGATATTTTTTTTAATAAAAATTAATATAATGTGTTGTTTTGAGGTGAACATTTATAACATGCACTCAAGAGCTTCAAGACAAAGGAAAAATCGTGGAGAAATTTCCTTCTTTCTTTATTTTTCATTAAAAGTCAATAATTGATAAATTATAAAAAAATATCTTTATATTTAATATTATTCGAAAGGTCGAACAATCAGAAAAATAATTATTTATAAATTATGTTCAACATTTTTTTAATACAAAATTTACTTTGTCTTGGCGATAAAATTTTGTAGAAAACAGTGACTTTCGTCTCTACAATGGTAAAATTATACAAGGTATCTGCAATACTCAGGTGATTTAATTGTATCGTAATACTCGTGTCAAGTTCGATATGCCATTTTTAATTTATGCAAAACGAAATTTATTTTTGATATATTCCCAATCTGCAGACGATGGAAAAATATAGTATCGGCATTTAATTTTTTTCTGAACTGGTTTTAAAAACATGAATTGGCATGAGAATTCCAATTATATTAATTTAAAACATTATTAATCGCCTGTTAACTATTAGACATTATCAAATCATAGAAATCGTAACAGAAATTCGTTGCCCTCTGATTCACAATTAACTTCAATTTCCTAATGGGAAAATGTGAAGCAGCAAATCACTTTGCAATGAAAAAATCCTATTTTAAACGCTATTTTTGTATTCTATTTGTTGTAGTTTTGCAGTTACCTTGTATAATTGTACCATGGCCTCTTTAAAATTAATGTCAATTATGAATATTCACCTTTTTAGATTTCTTTTTAAGAAATTAATATTAATAAGCTGTTTTATTGGTTTTTAGGGTATTTTTTATTAAAATCAAAAATTGTTTATTTTTAGGTTGTTTTGTTTTGATTCAATATTCATTTGTTTTATCTTTTAATTTATTTTGCGCAAAAGGTGCTTCTTAAATCTTCTTGAAAATGATTTGTCCATTTGTTGTTATTAATTTGAACATTTATGATTTTCCTCATTTAAATAAGACACCTTAAGATATTGCTTTAGCATATATTTAATATAAGTTAATGTGTTTTCTTTTAAATTAAAAAAAATAGTATGCTGAATCAATGGAACTAATAGGAATGCAAAATATATGTAATATTGGCAAAAATTTTACATAAAAAACGTATAATATCTTGGGTATATTCAGGAAGTGCGCAAAGGTTTCATGTTTCATTTCATAAACCATTAAAATTTTTTAAATAAACAATGGATCATATAAGAGAACGGCATTTCAATTTTATCAAAGCCAATTTAAACAATGCTAAAAGTCGGTAATGCCGTCAGACATATGCCTTCAGCGTATGGTTTGCGAAGGTCTGCTTTATATAAGGCATGCGTTTTTTCAAACAGTTGACTATCTTTAGAGAGGTTCCAAAAGATGTTGCCGTATAGATCTGTTCTTTGAATTTAAAATAGTTTTAGAAAAATATTCCAATTTGCAATGTTTGGATCAAATCAGATAATGGATTAACAAAATTTCAAAATGTTGACACTTTGTAAGGAAGATACCAGGAGAAGTGGAACAACGGCGCCCATATTTATGATTTATATATGTATGGCAAAATACTACCATGTGCGAAACTTCGAAGATTTACGAGTGTCAAATGAGACTACCTTCAGTAATTATGTCATGGGTTCTAGGGTCCTTTTGGTCCTTCGTTTTATATAAGATTTACAACGTTTAAAAAATGTGATCCTTTGTAGGAGAGGTACTAGAAGGAGTGGACTGATAAATCCCATTAGGTTATACAATGTTTGGTTTGAATCGGATTCTCTGTTCGCAAAATATTAATGTTGACCATTTTGTGTGGAGGTATCAGAAGGATTGGACCGATATCCCCAATCTTCGAACTGAATTTGTGTTTGAAATAAATATTATAATGTGCGCAGTTTGAATTAAATCCGACATTTTATTAAGACTTATATTGATTAAATTAAAAAATATTGACAAATTTGACCATTTGTAGAAGAGGTACCAGAAGGAGTCGACCAATGGGCCCCATCTTCAATCTTGGTTTAGGCTTGGTGAAGATAATACGTTTTGCAAAGTTTGGTTTTGATAATTTTGTGGGACATGTAAATTAATTTGACAGAAAGGTTCCGATGGGTACAGTTTGGATGAAATTAGTTACTCCCTTCGAGAGTTATCATGCACACCAGCTTTATGTCAAAACCTATAATAATGATTTTCTGTTATGAATTATAACATCCTGTGACCTGAGCATTGCCAATAAATCAATTGATTTGGAAGGTTGTATTATATTGTTAACACAAGCCTATTATTAGGCGGCTCTACACCTCCTAGTTATATGGAAGGTAACACTGCTTACTTATAAGGGAAGATGGGGAAGTCACGGAATTATCGGCCTAAACTTGAATAAAAATAAACGCCAATAAAAATCTTAAATGCCCTAAAATCAAAACTTGTTTCATTGGCTTCATTTTTTATCAATGCACTTTATTTAATATCTGATATCTATATTATTTCCCATGGTATAATAATAGAAGGTAACAGTAAGTGTTGTTGTACAACAAACGATACAACAACCACATGGAAATTTATTATTGTATGTTATACAAGTGTCAACGTCATTTGACAGAAAAAATGTAAACAAACAAAAGAATTATCAACAAATTATATTTATTTTGAAAATGTAATATTTTCGAATCCTCAAAATTAAATTTGGAAAACATGAATAAAAATCTATCACATTTTTATTTCTATCGCTTCCACATTGAGCCATTGCCACTTATATGTGTAACACATATGAAAATGGTGGGAATTGCGAGTTATTCCATGAAGAAAGATTTGTTTCCTCAAAACTTTCCCAGCAGGCAGATTGAGTAAATTGAAGGTGGGATCACATTTAATAAAGAACAATTTCAAATTGTATGCGTTCCCAATTTTCCTGTTGGGTGATTTTTAGGGTCGTACCTAAATTCATGCGTATGCGTACGAATTTATTCACCTCAAAAGTTAAATACATGTATTTCAATGAATGTTACCCAAATACGCATTGTGTATAAAAATATAAAGTTGAAAATTTTCAACATTGACAATGCGTATTTTGGAATTTTTGTTTTTTGAAAATAGAATTCCAGTCCTTGAAAAATTTATTTTTCTATAAATGTAAACATTTTTCGATTAGAAAACAGTTTTCATCCATTTTTGCCATTTTCAATTGGCATAGATGCAAATAAAGTCCTTACGTATTTGGGTAATACGGACGTCTTACAAACTCTGTAAAGGTGAGTATTTTTGTACGGAGCGCAATAAATTAGGTACGACCCTTAAAAACATAATTTGTCAAATTCATATTGACACTAGTATTATGTTGAAATCAAATCAACTGGGTTTTGCTGTTACCTTTTATAATTGTGCCATGATTTTTTCCTAATATCGATTTTGATTTATGTTAACAGATTTCTGATCTGTTCCAGAACCTGCAAGAATGTACAATTTTTTACTACGATAATATCGGAAAAAGTAGTAATCGGAAAAAGTATCGGAAAAAATAGTAAAAATTGGTAGATTCTTGCAGTACGGGAACAGACCATTCATTATAACATACATACACATATTATATGCCATCATTTCTGTTTTTATTTTTTAGTTTTTTTTTTATTTATTAAAAACACTGATTCTATTTCTAAAACTTATCAGCAGATGTTGAGTTATAGTTTAGAATTTTGCATGTGAAATAAGGCATTTATTATTTGTCTTAGTTTCAAAAAAGTTGATACATAATTTTAGGCTTTGGCAAAATATTTTGCATTTTTAGTAGTCCCGTAGTAAATTATGATTATTATTTATGCGATATGAATTGAATGAGTTATACTAATCACACGACTTTCTTGCAAAATGAACTAAAATTTTGAGAAGGCAATTAAAGTAAAAAAATTTATTTAATCATTGATGCTTTTTGTTTGGCTTTTTTGGTCAGGTATTTTTGATGAAAATAAAAAAAAACTGGTTTTTATTTCATATTTTGCTCGAAAAAAAATTAATATGCCGTGAAAATATATACCATCCTCGCCAATGTTCTTCGTTGACTGTCAAAATTTATTGTTTGAAAAATAAATAAGAAAAAAATAGTTTTATTCGAACCAAAATAAACGTGCACAACACCATTACGATGTTTTTTTTAAAGATATTTTGTGTTCTTTACCCGTGACGGCAAGGTAATTCTATTAACATATTATGATCAAAGCGTATGATTTACAAACTCATTCAATTGTCATCACGTAAAAAGTATTATAAAAAAATTAAGCACAATAAATATACACAACTAAATTAATTTCTTTTTATTTTCATATAATTAATAATAACCTTTTTTTATTTCTAATAATGTATTTATTATTTTTGTTTTAAGAAATAATTTTTGGTTCAATTTAAATAAAAGTTTATGGTTTTAATAATTTTGTTATTAATAAAAAAATAGATTCTAAAAAATATCATTTGTTTTCTTTTTCCATTTGTATTTTTACGAAATGAACGAATGTCTAAATAAATATGGCAACTCATAGCTGCCATAAATTCAAAAGATATAATTTTTTATAATATATTTTTTTATTTAATATGTTTATTTACAAACGTTTGTAGATGAGATATATATGGGTTTCTGCAAAAATATTTAATGATTAAATATATATTTTATTTTATATATCAAATTAATAAATATTAAAAAAAATAAAATAATTTATAATGTGTGTAGTTCAAAATATATTGCAAATCGAATGGAAGTGAATTTAGTAATTTTACATACATATATGTCAAATTAATTCGATTCAAATTGACATGCTTGAGAATATTTGAAAATGCAAGAATATGTTTTTTATCAGTGTGGCAAATTTTTTAAACGGTATAATATAATTTTGTCCCATTTACAAGCCAAACATTTTGTTTGTCCCAACAACATCGAACACCAAAAAAATCAGTATGGAATCAGAATGGTTATTTTAATAAGACTCGGGTATTCGCATCTGAAAATTAAACAACAAACAATTATACAAGGACAATAAGAATCAACCAGTGTGTCGACAAATATCTACCATTATACTATGGTTTGCACAGTTTTCATTATTCGCTTTATGGTCATCTTTGGTGAGGCATGAGAAGAGGTTGTCGTATGGACCCCATCTTGTCGGATTTAATGTAGGTTTGATAAAATATTACGATGTGCAAACAATGGATCAAATAGGTTATTCACTCCGCTGCAAATTGAATTTACATTTATTTTAATCTTCACCCTTTGTGGAAGAGGTACCCGAAGGAGTGGACTGATCGATCCATCTTCAGACTTAATATACGATGTGTAAAAACTGCAGGAGAGCAGAAAAATCGGTTACGGATTTGGTCCAAACAAACATGGGGTCTAAGACCAATATTTCGATTAGATATAAGGCTATAAAAAGTCGTTAAGTTCGACCAGAAGAAACTTGTCTGGAGCCTTATATGAGGGCTTTGTCAAAACATTGTCCTACGTTGTAAATTATCTGCCAGGATGTTTTTCTTGTTCTGTGATATTGAAATACAAAATTGCAGACACATAGGTCTAGAAAGTTCGTGCCGAGTCATCAGCACACCGAAAACGAGGCAAGAGGCTATATCAAAACATTGACTTTAATTAAATACATTCTGCATTCATTATCTTAGAACCCTAAATTCCAACTTGTAGCCTAATCGCTAATGACAATATTCATTAAAATCCCTAAGACATTGCGGGCCCTTATAGTAATCGGAATGCGATAATAAAGACACTCGGATTGGAAAATGTGTCTGGGAACCTTCATTGAAAATATCTTGCAAAATACCTAATCCTTTCTATAAACCAGAACGCCACCTTATGAACAAATTGCAGGAAATGCGAAGGCCTATTGGAAAATTGATATTACAATTGCATATAAAGCATCTCACAATCATATCAAAAATCTAGAGTAACTTTGCTCCATACATCCAATACCCGAAGTGGATTGACCATGTCTGATATGCGAAAAATATGACGTGGATCAAATCGGAAATATAATTAAGATGTGACCTAGTTTTAGTAAAAATATTACAATATACCAAGTTTGAGTCAATTCGGATTATCACCAAATCTTTACTAATTTTAAAAATATTGATTATTTGGGGTCGAATTGGACCGATAGGATCTATCGTCTGACATGTAAAGGACTTAGGAAAAAAATATTACAAAGTTTAGTGCACTCTAGCCTGCCAAACAGATGGACGTTTGGAAAATCGAATTCATTCCAAATTGTCTGAACCGGCTTTGGTTCAGACAACATTTTAAACCAATATTTCGATGAGGTATATTTCTAATCGTATCATTTGTCATAAGATTGAGGGTATTAAAAAAATTCCTCATAGGGTTTCATGCCATAAATAATTCAAAAGCCAGTGAGCGGAGCTGTATAGTCGGGCGGGGCCGATCATATGATACCCTACACAACTACCACGAAAATATAACTATCTGCTGTTCTATATTCTGAGCCTGGACAATATTTCGCGATATTTGCACCCTAGTCGGTCAAGAGACTAGAGGTCAACAAATATTACTAATATTCAGTTCAGTACTTCTAATTACTTGCCAGATTCCCTTCACCGTGAGTTGTGTTGTAATGTTCGGCTTTCAGCTGTGGCCAATAGATCGACTCGGTACACTTCATCCCAATATTATAATCTGATCATCACCGAAAATTATAGGCGCTGTACTTGGCCATACCTGGATCCTCATGGAACATTTCCAAGCGATCAGCGCTATATTTCCACATTCTAGTGTGGTAATGGGTTACTAAATAATATCTGAATACGTAAGAATCTGTAAATATTTACGGGTAACTCCCACTTCCGAGTACATACGACAATAAAATTGGTATCAATTTAAAAGTCAACCACTCCTTTTAGATATGCTATCAACGTCTTGGATCTATGACCTTCAAGGGTAAATATATACGCTATATAAATATATATATATATATATATATATATTTTTATCAGAACAGGCATGCTTATACTTTGGCCCGATCCCCTTCTCCATGTAAAAATTCGCGATTGCGGCCTCTGGAGCGAACAGAAAATCAGACAAAAATAAAGTTTTTGGTCCATTTCATCCACTAACATACATGCAAAACTTCGTGAAGATTGGTCCATAACCGTGGCATGTATCGTGTTTACAAATTATAATGGACAGACTGACAGACACACTTGTCTAGATCGACTCAGCTAGCCGAGATATGAAATATGAAATGAAAGATTGATATGAAAGGTGGGTATAGGACCAACATTTCGCGGCGTTAGAAACTCTTGGGACTGCACAACGCTATAATATCCTGACAAGATAGTTGTGTAGGGTATAATCAGAAATTATACTTTATTTCATATTATTCGATGTTGTAGTAGGCCTCATGGCTTCTGTAGGAATAAAAAGAAAATCATTGATAACATTCTTTCATTTCATTAACTCTAATCCGATTTGAAAGAAATTGTGTCCTTAACAGAGAAACATTGATTCATGTTAGAAAACCTACCGATTGCCCAGCAATACTGTTTGATGTTGTTGCGAACAATAACGACTGTTGGTAAATTAAAATAATCACCTCTCTTAATTAATATTATTCAAATTTAAAATATTTCCTTGCTCACATTTTTTCGTTCATTTCCTCTCGAAATATATATCTCATTTTAAAGCATTAATCAAAATAAATTTCGCGTTTAAATTAAAAAAGAAATATACCTTGCAGAGGTAAATCATGTTTGTTCATCATATGTAAGTGTATTTGCTTGCATAAATATTTGTTTTGTTTTGTAAATAATTCCGCCATAATATAGAAATTACTACATTATTTTCTTCTTCTTATTCTGCTTCATCTAATATATACGTATATACAATAATCTAGGTAAGCAACAATCGTTTCAAATACTACTATTCTATGTTTACTTGTTTCCATTTGTTGTTAATATTTCAAGATGGAAAAAACAATGAATTGGAAAAACGCCATCAAAATGTTCTCCTTGCTCCTGGTGTCAAAATTTGCTTATAGAAAAATAAATAGAGTATTCCCTTTTTCTGATTCTTGTTTTCATTCTTTCTTTTTTTTTTTTGTATATAAAAATATAGATATATGTTTGTAGCAAATCTTGACTTAAAGTCCTGCTTTACATTCAGTTACGTTTTTTTAGTCTCATGGAGTGCCTCATAGGAAGTTTTCTTTATCCCTTTTGTTATGTGTTTCATTGAATTTCAATTTTCTTCTACTAGCGCATCTTTATTTGGCTGTGGGGGGTATGGGGGATGTGTGGTTCATTCTGTATTTATTGTATAACATTTTAGGCCACCGAATCACTTGATTTCATATCCCGTTCACGAAAAAAGCCTCTTTCAGTTTTACATTCTCGTATGGTCACTGTTTCGTAATTCACTGTCACATCGGTAATAACGACTTTATTGGCGATGTTACATTTGCTGGGTAACCAAAAGCGTGGTGGTAACGCTGGCGGTGATAGTGGGGTTAAGGGTGCGGATTTTTGTTTGGGAGGTGAATGTTCATAAATCACATCTAAATGTTGTTGCTGACGATGTTGTTGGTGCGGTTGCTGCTGATTGTTGGAATTGATGTTGTTGTTAATCAATGGCAAATGATTGTTTTCCGCTTCGTGCTGGCTATCTGCTTGTGATGATGATTCATCGTCATCATCATCCTGCTGCTGTTGGTGGTGGTGATGATGTTGTTGCTGCTGCTGTTGCTGGTGGCCATTATACTGCTGAGGTTTTTCTGAGGGTGTTGCCTGTTCAGGCCTTGAGGCTGGTGTTTCGGGTGAGAGGGGTTCAGTTTCCGCCTTCAACGGTGTTGAAATTGGCGTAGCTGTATCAACTGAGCAATGAATCTTGGCAGGTGGCGGACCATCTGGGGATGTTTTAATGGTCACACCAATTTTACCCGATTCCTTTAATACTTCTGCCTTACGCTTTGTGCCCACAACTTCTTTTCGACTCAGTGGCTGATCTTCGGAACTTGATGAATTAGAATCGGCTTCCGGTATAAAGGCCAAGGAAGATGAGGAGGTGTTTGTGTTATTTGTGGCGGTATGATCGGTCGACGCTGATTTTTGTCGTTTATTCTCAGCATGGGTAAGAGGTGATTCTGATCGCCGACTATTCAAACGTTCTGCCTTGTGATGATGATGATGGTGGTGGTGATGATGATGTTTCTTTTCTTTATCCTTATCTTTGTCCTTGTCGTGATGATGATGACGATGATGCTGTTGCTGTGATGTGGAGATGGCATCATTTGAGACGGAGGTTGATGGTGAAGCTGTATTTGTTGATATTGATTGTGACATTGAGGTGTTTGCCGCCGCACTTGAAGATGTTGCGGTGGTATGACTGTTGCTGTGACCATCGTCATCGTTGAACGTGTATTCATCCTCTTCGGATTCCGGTTCGGGATCACGTTCTTTTTCCTTCCTTTTCGGACCACGTTTAGAGGGGGTGTTTGATGATTTGTTACCCTGTTCATAGATTTCAATGAGCCGTCGATCAAGTATATTTACCTCGGGTTCCCATGTGTTGTAGCGTTGATTCCAACCTTTCCATTTAACACGATATTCCACAACGCCCTAGAAATGAGAAAAAATATGTTAGTATTTTGGTTGATATTGAAATGAGGATTTTTTTTTAATATTGCAAATTAATTAAAGAATATGTTTGAAAAAGGAATATTTTTTTTCTTTGGAAAATGAACATAGAACCTAAAACAGGAAGGGACTTTTATGTGGATGCTACGGGACATATATTGACATTTTTCTGCGAAGAATTCTTTTAAACAACCAAGAACACGTAATAAATTATTACATCCTGTCCATTTTCTCCTTTAGAGATGGAGATAGAAAGCTGGTGACAGATATAGATAGCGTGTTGAGGATTTGGAAGGATGATTTTGAAAAGCTTCTGTTAACAACATAATGGCGATGAAGAAGATAAGAACCAATTAGAGATGACGGTATAGAGTGTATACCACCTAACCAAGATGAGATAAAAGTAGCAATTAATCGGCTGATGAACAATAAAGCAGCAGGTGCCGATGAATTACCAGTCGAATTATTCAAGACCGGTGGTCAGATGCTGGTCAGAAGTATGAACTAGCTGATTAGTACTTTTTACTTCCTGTGTCCCGTGCAGAGTGTATACCACCTAACCAAGATGAGATCAAAGTAGCAATTAATCGGCTGATAAACAATAAAGCAGCAAGTGCCGATGAATTACCAGCCGAATTATTCAAGAGTATGAACTAGCTGATTAGTACTTTTTACTTCCTGTGTCCCGTGTAGAAAAAAAAAAACCTGATTCAGACAAGGTAACAGTTTGTCATGTGAACTCTTTATCATCCTGCTGGAAAACGTCATACGAGATGCAAATGTGAACAGAAATGGCACTCTGTACTCCAAACAGCATATATTACTCTTCTACGCTGACCACAACGAGATAATGGGTCGAACATTGCGAACGGTAACAACCACCTTTGAACGAATTGAGAAGGAGTCCGGCAACGTGGGACTGGCAGTAAATGGCGAGATGACCATGCTTATGGTATTATCGCGCAAGACGTCCAGTAGACTCGAACCAGCTGTAGAACTACAGCTTCGAGGCAGTGAACAATTTTATATACCTCAGTAACGCCATAAGCAAAACTAATAACATTAGCTTTGAAATCCGGAGGAGAATAGTGTTGGCCAACATATGCTACTATGGTCTGAGTAAGCTTAAAAGCAAGGCCACCTCTCGCCAGACCAAACTCAGATACTACCGTGCTATTATATTGATCTGAAGCATGGGTACTTGCGCAAGCAGATGAGGTAGTTCTGGGAGTGTTTGAGAGAAAAATTCTCCGGAAAATCTATGGACTGATCTGCGTCGAATGAACTATGACCACCCAAAAGACAGCAGGTTCAAGTCATTAAGTTGTGCATCCTAATCGTCAAAATCTATATTTTCATTTGAAATCCATTTGTCAAACTCAATATTGTGTTCAAACCTGAAGGAAACGTGTCAAATATAATGCTCCAACATTGAGGCAAACAATAAAATTGTCCATGCAGGTAACAATGCTCAATAACCTCTGCATTAGTCTAGATTATTTGTAAGGACCAAGGTTTTTTTCATAAGGTTAACAGGCTAGCAAATTCATGCCTTAGTCTTCTCTTGCTGTCAACATTTTAATCGCGAAATACCAACCAGAACAGGAAAACGTAATGATAGTAATGTGCACAATGAAGACTTTGAATTCGCCTCCCTGTTAACCTTATTAATAAACCTTGGTAAGGACGAATTCCAAGGAATACTTAGCAAATAAATTTGAAAAAATGGCGCAAATGAAGTCGGAAATACAACAAAATACTGAACATTACAATACCCGATGAAACTCTAAATCCCCAGGGAAAGGTGGTAATAAAATAAAAATATATTTGGCGGCATGGAAATGTATTCACAGGACAGAAAATGCATGCAATGATATACCAATACTTCAAATAAAACAAAAATTTTAATTTACAAAATAGAACGTGCCTACACTCACAGGCACACCATACATATTGCAGATGTATAGGGAGCTATGACATAAAACAAATGATGCGGAACGGTAGTAGTAGGAAAAATGGAATTCCGTCTGTCGCCAACCTAAGGACTCTCACACAAAAACACTCACAGAGACACAAAAAGGTGTCTGTTGGGTGATCAAACAAAAGCAACAACATTGACGACGGCAACAACAACAAAAAAGGATGCTTATTAAAATAAGACACACACACTCATACAACACAACAGCTGTATGATAAATAATCATAACGAATGAAAACAAGGAACCACAAACATCCAATAACAAAAAACAGAAAAACTACAGCGAAAATTGGTCTAAGGAAATGTAGGTAGAACTAATAACTCATTAGCTGTGTAAATTGTACACTTCAAATGAAATGAAACATTTGTCCCTCAGGTATCACACACAAAATTACCCCGGGATCAAAGTGAGAAAAATGTGAAGAAGATGCAAAAGGGATCAACTAATGTTAAAGACAACAGTCTGTTTATTTTAAGCCATGAAATGTCCTTGAGGTAAGACATTGTTAGACAACAGGGAATTTCTTTTCAAGGCTTTCAAATGATAATGGTTTGCTACTTATCCAAATATGTTAGCCTCGGGGGAATTGTAGGGATATTGAATGTTCAAATATTTGCATATTGCAATTGAAACAGCATTTTTAATTATTACTTAAAATTATTATATATTTCATGTAGAATTATGCTGGACCAACATAACAGCTGTAAATCCACTCGGTGATCTGCAGGTAGTTCATTGGGCACATGTTGGATTTGTGTAAAGAATATGAGGTGTCGAGACTGTAGACTATAATTCAGAGCAAGATAGGAGAATTTAAATTCTCCGGTTTTATTAAAGTTGTTTAATTCCATGCCCATTGAAGGCCATGCCTGAAACTGTTTTCTGTGGCAAGGTTATAATAAGCAAGTCAAATTTAAAGATCGGAACCATTGGTCCACTAATTCCAGTACCTCCTCAACAAAGGGTAAACATTTTTATACCCTATACAATTATGTTGTCAGGGTATTATAGCTTTGTATAGCCCCAAGAGTTTGTAACGCTGCGAAATATTGATCCTAGACCTACCATTGAGTATACCGATCGTCATATCTCGACTAGCTGAGTCTATCTAGACACGTGTGTCCGTCCGACCGTCTGTCCATTACAATTTGTAAACACGATACAGGCCACAGTTATGCACCAATTTTCACCAACTTCAGCATATAGGGTTCTGGCCAATAAAGACCACTATTGTTTTTGTTAAAGATGGGTTAAAATGTAGGGTAAGAAATAGACCAAGAACTTTATTTTTGTCTGATTTTCTTGTCGGTCCATAGGCCGCAATTATGGTCCAAACATCGCGAATTTATACATGGAGAAGCGAATCGGGCCAAAGAATAAGCATGCCTGTTTTGATAAAGATCGGTCAATATTTAGCGGGTCAAATGGACCCTGACTTTTGTGTGAAAAATTACAAAATTTGTATTCTATATATATGCCAGAGGAGGGGTTTATCTTTAAATTGATACAAATTTTATTGCCGTTTGTATTTGGATGTTGGAGTTACACTTAAATATTTACAGGAGCTTACGTATTCAGATAGTATTTAGTAACCCATTACCATACAAAAGGATGGGAATATATCGCAAATCGCTTTGAAATTTTCCATGAGGTTCCAGTTATGGTCAAGGACAACGCCTTTAATTTTCTGTTATGACCAGATAATAACTTTGGGATGAAGTGGACCAAAATTTATTTTTTATGTGAGATTTTTTTTTTTTTTTTTTTTTTGAGTCGATAAATTTGCCACAATTATAACACAACCCACGATGAAGGGAATCTGGACAAGTGTAGAAGGGCTGTGGACAAGTGTAGGAAGACCTCTGATCTGGCAAGAAGGTGGAAATATTAAAAATAATGCTCAGGCTCGGAATAAACACCAACAGAATGTTAAAGTTCCGTGATAGTTGTATAGTTGTACTTATAGTTGTATGGTCGTCGCCGTCCGACTATACTGCTCCGCTCACTGGATTAATATATTACACATGGTAATATATTTAGCTTACATAGATCGAGGTTGAATATGGGACCCGTTGCTCCTCTACTTCTGTTAACTTCCTCACAAAGTGTCAACATTTTGAAATTTTGTAAATTCAATATCATGATAATAGAAGTTCTGTTTCGATCCAAACATTGCGAATCGTAATATTTTTCCAAGCCTGCATTAAATTCAAAGATGAGGTCTATAGGGCAACCTCTTCTGGTGCCTCCCCAAAAAATGGTCACCTCTTTGATGAAAAAGTATACCTATTGTACAACGAATAATAAAACCTGTGTGTTATTCCGTGATACTTCGGAAATGGTCTTCATCAGCCTAAATGATTTTTCCAAAAAATGCTGACAGTTAAGTCTGAGGTTATACCCTCAGACTATAGATTTATAGTCTGATTTATATAGATTTATAGTCTGAGGGTATAACCTCAGACTGAACTGTCTGCATTTTTTGGAAAAATCATTTAGGCTGATTAAGACCATTTCCACCTAGGTCCATACATAAACAAACTGAGGAGTTATTGTTGAAAAGACTCTCCATCCTCAATCATTGGACCGTGATGTGATAACAATTAATCACATACATCTTGTGATTTAACACCTAGAATTGCACGTTTGTGGCCACGTGAACAGAAGGTATTCCTTAACAGCTTATCCTCGATTCAATAACATAAAGTAGAATCCGGACTATCGAGAACATAAGTAGTTAATTTGCGATCTAATTATGCAACATTTCATTAAAAAGGCATGGCCATTGTGAAAAATTGTCTGAAAATGTTTTATTATCGACATATATCAATCAATATGTACTAGGAAATAAACCATCTATCTCAAAAAATTGTACCACTCTTTAAATATATTTGTTATAAATTACTGGGCCCAAGTCCTTTACCATTTTCCAACCACTGTGCATGCTACGAAATAAAAAAAAATATGGAAATATCTATGTACTGTTGAAGACGATAAGTTCGGTTAATTCTTGCATTTGTTTTTACCGCAAAAAAGACAACAAATGTTTGAATAAAATATAGATATACAAAAAGGTAGACCCCATATTATAGCAGATGACGACAAAAGAAAATAACAACAAAACATGAGCACGAGACAACACGCATATCTACACAGAAGACCGATTTTATACTCTGTGTAACGTAATGCGTAAATAAGGAATACAGGAACCTACTACTACATGTTGCCGACGTTGCCTTCATTATTTTATGGGCAATTTTGTGAATGAACAGAAAACAGGACCAATGAAGGAAAAATAACAGCTGCCAGCAGATGTTAAGAGGATTACAGTTGGTAGGGCAAATTGGTGTGTTGTTGATTGGATGATGGTGGTGGTGGTGGTGTTGATGGTAATGATGACGATTTTGGTGTTGTTGTTGTTATTGTCAATGCCTTTGGTGTTTTGGGTTACAATACAATTAAAAAGAAGAAGCAACAAGGACTCCAAAGTAATCAAATATACAAAACTGAAGGACAACAAATGTCAGCCAACAAAAATGTAGTGCTTGGTTATTCATGACTTGAATTAGAGGCAATTTAAATAAATATTAATATTTGTTACATATTTTATTTCAAATGGTTGTTTACCTTTCTAATGCGTTTTTGTATAATACGCTCTGCAGCGTAAACACGATCATCTGAGCTGCCCATAATGTTATCCAGTTTGAAGCCTTTATATCAACAATTTCTCCAATAAAATGTGTTTTCCTGATTAAATTTGCTCGTAGACACAAATTTTGCGCGCACACAAAACCAACCTTGTTTTTGGTTTCTTTTTTTATTATGGTATATCTTCTTCTTCTTCCTTGTTATTTTATTTTGTATTTTCTTGCCGAGTCTTCATATGCCGTATTTAGTTTTCACATATATATTACGTATTTTAATACACAATTTTGTATATTTTAATGCAATTTATGTTTACTTATAATTTTTATTTTTGTTCCTTCGCTTTATAAAACTCATTTATCGCGCCATCATCATCTGCTCAGTGTGAAAGAAATTTCCTTGTTTTTCTCGCTTTGCAAACCAAAAATAAAATAAACGACGAACCAAAGAAGTAAAACAAAAACGACACAACAAAACAACGTCCTTCACACGACTATATTGGCATCTCTTTCCCGGCCACACACTCCAACGTTGCGTTACGTACTTTGTATTCCTATTTCACTCTGTTTCAATTTTCACAATTTTTTCTACATGTTTCTTTACAAATCGTCAAAAGCTGCGACGAAAAGAAATTTTATCAATGAAATTTTGCACTTATTTTTGTTGCTTTTATTCTCTTAGTTTTCTAATTTGTTGTTAATGTTCTCTTATAAACTTTATTATTGTTTTATTTGCAATTAATAACTTTTTGGTTGTTTGCTTCGATTTTCTTTTGGATGGTAAAATTGTTTACTCAACAGAAATTACACTCGCGTCGTCGGTGTTTGCTTCATTAGTGATTACACACTAGGGATTTATAAGTCGACTTTTGCCATGCTTTGATGGTAGGTAGGAAATCGATAATTAATCGTTTGTTTATCGATTTAATTTGTAATAGAGCAGTCAAACTGGATTTGACTACTGACATAACCGTAAATAACATTTACATAGGACATGTTTTAATAAAATAAGTAAATTAAATTTTTAATTTCATGAAATTCTCAATTCAGAGGACATTAAGAGAGGGGTGTATAACATGTTTTCGCATGTTTATTTGTGTATCCAAGAGGAATGCTTGACCGTTAACTTAATATCAATTATATAGACATGGGAGTTGTACTCGATTTCGCTGTTTCAAAAGTACACGTAAATAAAACATATATAAAACCAGTGAGCGGAGCAGTATAGGCAGACGGGGCCGACCTTTTATACCCTACACAACTTCCACGAAAATCCAACTTTGCGTGGTTGTATATTCTGAGCTTGGGCAATATTTCGCGATATTTTCAATCTCTTGACCGAGGTTGAAATATTCAATACAGCCCTTCTAATTACATGTCCAGATTCCCTTCACGGTGGATTGTGTTGTGATGTTCGGCTTTCAATTGTGGCCTATAGATCGACTCGAGAAAACACAAAAAAAAAAATAAATAAATAAGTTTTCGGTCCACTTCATCCCAATATTATTATATGATCATCATCGAAAATTATAGGCGTTTCCCTTGACCATACCTGAATCCTCATGGAAAATTTCAATAACGAAAATAGTAAAATCTAGTAGATTCTTGCAGTACGGGAACAGACCAATTATGTGTGAAAAAGTACATTATTTATCTCCAAGCGAACAAGTCATACCTCGATTAATGTTGGTTTTAAGGCAGTAAAAAAAGAAAGTTATATCGGAGCCATGATGCAATAATAAGGTAATGTATCAAAACAAAAACATTTGTTTTTGTCCCGATTATCTGTCAAAATTTTCCTTATATTATTTTAAATGGTTGGCAACACTGCACATGGAATTCAAGTAAAATTACCCACTTTGAGAGTTAATCGAGACATCAGCTGCGCTAAATGAACTACCTATTCATTGTGCCATGATCGGAGCCAACTTTGATTTTGGACGCCATTCTCCTTTATTCTTTTACAATAAAAGAAGCCAACATAACATGCCATGCCATGCCTGAAGTTTGTTAGTAATTGGTCTGTTCCCGTACTGCAAGAATCTACTAGATTTTACTATTTTCTTCGATATCATAAAGGAAAATTCGTTATCGTAGTAAAAAGTAGTAGATTCTTGCAGTACGGGAACAGATCTAATATTTGTAGATTCTTGCAGGTTAGGGAAAATTCGAAATTATTCTTTATTAACCCTACTTTGGTATTCAATTTAAGGGGGAAACACATAAGATGATTTATGTCGTGGCATGTTAAGTTGGCTTGGATTATTCAAAGATAAAGGAAAATTGTACTTAAAATCTAGTTTGACTCTGATATATCAATATGTGGTTTCAACAAGACGGTAGAACGTGTCTTGATCTCATATCGCGTCGTAATGGATTTTAAAATTCGTCGCGGGCCTTTGATTGAAATATTACCTGTGGGAAAATATTGATTATTTAAAAAAGGTTGTTTTGAAGGCGTAAATATAAAAAAAAATCATTTCAAACCTAAAAAAAAAGTTTTTTCAAGGCGTAATTTAAAAAAAAAAATTTCAAGGCGTAATTAAAAAAAAAGTTTTTTTCCAGGCGTAATTTAAAAAAAAATTTTTTTCAATGCGTTTTTGTTTAAGTTTTGTCAAGCGTAATTTTTTTTAAAATATTTTTTTCAAGGCGTATTTTTTTTTAATGTTCCTGGTGTGGATTAAAAAAATGAAAGCGTAAATTAACAAAAAAAAAAAAAAATGATCAAGGTGTAGATTTAAAAAAATAAGGCTTTGATATTTGAAAAAATCTTTTTTAAAGGTGGATTTTTAAAAAATATTTTTTAAGCCGTCGATTTTTTTTAAATATTTTTTAATTCGTTGATTTTTTAAAAGTAGTTTTTTAATACGCCGATTTAAAAAAAAATCTAAACTCGCATATAAAATAAAGTTCAAGACGTGAATTAAAAAAATTCCAAAACGTGAATTAAAAAAAAATTCAAAACACGTACTCAAAAAATTCAAGACATGGATTTAAAAAAGAACAAGACGTATAGGCTTGGATTTAACAAAAATGTCGAAGTCTGAATTGAAAAAAAAAAATGATCAAAACATGTATTTACATGAATGTTCATGACATAGATTTTTTAAATTTATTTTCCAGGCGAGAATTTTTTAGAAAATAATTTTTCAACGCTTGGATCTTTTAAAATATAGTTTTTTAAGGCGTTGTTTTGAAAAAAAAAAAATATTTTGTCAAGGCGTGAATTTTTATACCCTACACAACTATGTTGTCAGGGTTTTATAGCTGTGTGCAGCCCCAAAAGTTTGTAACGCCGCGAAATATTGGTCCTAGACCCACCATTAAGTATACCGATCGTCATATGTCGACTAGCTGAGTCGATCAAAACATGTGTGTCCGTCCGTCTGTCCATTATAATTTATAAACACGATACAGGCCACAGTTATGCACCAATTTTCACGAAATTTAGCATGTGGGATAGGTTCTGGCCAATGAAGACCCCTATTGTTTTTGGTAAAGATCGGTTAATATTTAGGGGATGAAATGGACTACATACTTAATTTTTGTTGGTTTTTCTGATCGCTCCAGAGGCCGCAATTATGGCCCAAACATTGCGAATTTTTACATGGAGAAGGGGATCGGGCCAAAGAATATGCATGACTGTTTTGATAAAGATCGGGCAATATTTAGTGGGTCAAATGGACCCTGATTTTTGTCGGAAAAATGACAAAATTTGTATTCTATGACATATATATTTACTCCTGAAGAACATAGACCCGAGAAGTTGATAGTATATCCAAGAGGATGGGATGGCCTTTAAATTGATACCAATTACATTGTAATATGCACTCGGATTTGGGAGTTACACTTAAATATTTACAGGTGCTTACGTACTCAGATATTATATAGAAACACAGTATAGCGCGGATCGCTTTGAAATTTTCCATGAGGATCCAGGTATGGTCAAGGATAACGCTTCGGTGATGATCAGATAATAATGTTGGAATGCAGTGGACCGAAAATTTAATTTTTTGTGTTTTTTTCGAGTCGATCTGTATGCCACAATTGAAAGCCGAACATCACAACACAATCCACGGTGAAGGGAATCGGGATAAGTATTTAGAAGGACTGTACTGTATATTAGTAATATTGGCTGATCTCTAGTCGGTCAAGAGGTTGCAAATATCGCGATATGGTACCCTACACAACATCCACACAAAGTTACATTTCCGTGGATGTTGTGTAGGGTACCATATGGTCGGCCCCGTCCGACTATACTGCTCCGCTCACTGGTTTTAAAATGAGCTGAGCTCAAACGAATGTCCTGGCAAAAAAGGCAAAATATACCTTATATTTAGTTTTTTCAAAAAGTATTTGTGTATTTAAAAAAAATCTATTTTTAAATACTTGCTTTTTAAAAAATATTTTTAAAGGCGTACACGGAAAATATTTATTAATACATTTTTTATAGCATGTCACAAAGAGTTATTACTGCTTTATTACATTATTTTATTAATTAATTACATCATAGACAAACATATTATATTTTATATATCACTACTCCGCCCCTAAAAAACGAATATCCTTCATTTAATAATGCTGATGATGTTATTAATATATTCCCACACAACATCTGTTTTTTATGCTGATGACAGTTTAAGTTATACGCAACCACACACCAACCCCTCCCCTCCTCCCTCATTCGATTAAAGTTTATCTGTAATCACTTTAACACCTTAATTATGACTTACATTGGTGTCTATTTCAATTTTTATGCACTTAAATGCTTGTGAATTTACATAGGCAGACACGCACACACACACACACATACACACTTATTGTCACTTTGGGTTAATCGAATACTGGATATGATACCTGGTATCGGTGTTAATTAAATATTTCCCGGTCTAGCGATTTAATTTTCAACACTGCCAACACCAATGGTGTTTGGCCTTTGGCTGATGTATCCCTGACGAAACGAAAGTGACTGTATAATTGAATCAGACCATGCCATCCATACATGTGTATGTCTGTTGTATGCCTGACATCGTATTCATTTATGAATGCCTCAGCCCGTAGAGCCTGGCAAAGCTGTCGGAGATATCGTCAATTGTTTTATGGCCAACCTTTTAGGCAGACAAAAATAGAGACAGCAGTGATTGAATGGAAAAAAATCAAAGAGCCTCACAAATTGTTAACCCACACACACACACACACGCACACCTCTTATCATTATTCTCCCCTAGGATGTTCGTTCTAATATCTTTCTGCAAAAAAATAGAAAAAAAAACAACTACAAGTGTCAATGTCACACCATCCGTTTTCCGATAATATTAGTGACGAAAATTCATGCATTCACTTGTTTCAGGGAAAATGTGTTCATAATATAATCTAAAATGTTTGTGAGGACGATATAATTGGTGTGTTAGATCATAGTACGTAAGTGTGTTTGCTATTTTGAAGTTTCAAATTTAATGCCGAATATGTTTCATCTAAAAAGTTATTACACTTGAATAGGTATTTATAAAAAAAACACGCTTGATGGGTTTTTTGAAAAGAAAAATTATTTTTTTTCCAAAATCCAAATCTTTAATTAATTATTTTTGAAACCTAGGTTTTTTGGGTTTATAAAAACACAATTAAAAAAATCCATGGTTTTTATAGATCACGAAATAAATAGTTTCAACGCCTATTTTACATCCACGCCATGGGTAGTCCCTCCCCAGAGGAAATATATTTTTAAAAGACCACGCCTATTTTAGACAATGAAAACATCCACGCCATGGGTAGTCCCCTGAGGAAATATATTTTTAAAAGTCCAAGCCTATTTTAGACAATGAAAACATCCACGCCTATTCTAGACAATGAAAACATCCACGCCTTGGGTAGTCCCCTGGTGGGTCAACCGCCACTCTCGCCACCATACCACCATCCTCGTTACAGGGAGTTAGACTGACCACAATCCAACTCGATGTAGTGAGGCTGGGGTTTTGTAGCGCCAGCATTTTCAGCAGGAGCTCCTTATCCACAGAAAGTGGGGGAACCCAGGCCAAAAGGACCCGTCTTGTTGGGATTTCTGCTAGGGAGACCGCTGCAAGGTTAGCTCCTTCCCAGAGAGCGCCAAAGCCACTAACGGTTTCCACAAGGAAATCCTTGGATTTCTTGTTTAAACAGTTAATGACTTTGGCACCCTTCTGCATGAAGGCACTACCAAACTGTCGGTCCCCTTGGTCCGTCCCACAGACGATAGCAGACTGAAGGGCTCCTTCAAATAGCAACTAAGACTCTCACTGATTCTACCCTGAGGATTAGCTTTGTCTATGATTGCCACAAGAAGGTCTTCTTCGGTGGCTACCTTAGTTGGTCTATCATACGGCTTACACTGTCGTTGACTACGAGCCTTGGAGGTCGCCTTTCCAGAGGAGGTTGAAGCCTTCTCCGTACTTGGTCGTTTCTCCGCAGTTTGTTGTCCAACGCAAGCCGCATAAGAGGTAGAAGGATCTACCAGACGAGAAGTCATCGTCTTCTTGGGTGAGGGTTGCGGACCTTCTGTAGAGCGGATACGCTTCAGAGATTTATTCTGTGGGGCGACGATGGTTCCTTTGCTGACTTCCCCTTCTTCCTGCTTCGACCACTTTTGGATCCACCCAGAGCTTTTGCCTCCCCCTTGTCGTTAGGCGCAGAATCGGGCTTTAAGACAGAGCCCTCTGCAGGTTGATCACCTTTATGGGTGACATTCTGTTTTGGGATACTTTCAGTTACCTTTTCCTGTGCATTCTAACACGGGTTCGGCTTGGAACTGGGCTTCAGGTCAGAAGTCGGCTTAGCACTATTGTCAGAGACAGTGGGCTTCGCCGATTCTACTACTTTTGTGCGAGCAGTGAGATTCGGGAGGGAGATCTTGTCCATCTCGAGTTCGCGATGGAGAGCGTGAGGATAAATTCTCTCAAATTTCCTCACATATCTCATCTTACCCTTGATGAGGTGGACCTCCCTTTCCGAAATCAAATTCGCGTCTCGCCCCACGAATTTGCGAAGATACGAAACAGCACGTTTGTAATGTTTCGCATCAGTCACTTCTCGGGCCTTCCTAACCTTCGAGCCACTGTCCGTTTCCGGGGGATCAACAGATTCCCCATCGTCGGTCATCACCTCTGTTGCAGATTGCCTCTAGGACCTGTTGAGGACGGACTGGAAGTCGGTCGGACAATAGGGTCCACACTACTTTCGTTACTCCTATGGCAATCCCCTGTGTAGACTTGGCTGGGATCACCGTCAGTTAGGGTGCTGGACACCACGGAAGCGTTTCCCCGCATAGCTCTTCATTACCTAAATATTAACCGATCTTTATCAAAAACAATAGGGGTCTTCATTGGGCAGAACCCATCCTATATGCAAAATATTGGTTCATAACTGTGGCCTGTATCGTGTTTACAAATTATAATGGACAGACGGACGGACACACATGTCTAGATCGACTCAGCTAGTCGAGATATGATGATCGGTATACTTAAGGTGGGTCTAGGACCAATATTTCGCGGCGTTACAAACTCTTGGGGTTGCAAAATGCTATAATCCCCTGACAACATAGCTGTGTAGGGTATAAACATCCATGCCTATTATAAACACTGAAAAATATTTTAAAACCAGTGAGCGGAGCAGTATAGTCGGACGGGGCCGACCATAGATACCCTACACAACTACCACGGAACTCTAACTTTCTGCGGATTTCAATTCCGAGCCTGTGTATTATTTCGAGATAATTGGACCCTCGAGCCCGATTAGAGGTCAACAGCGTATCTTCCTTACACTGACATATTTTCCGAATATTACTAATATTCAGTACAGTCTTTCTAATTACTTTTCCATATCAGATAAACGGACAAAAATTAATTATTTGGTCCATTTTATCCCCTAAATATTAACCGATCTTTAACAAAAATAATAGGTGTCTTCATTAGCCAGAACCCATCCTACATGCAAAATTTCGTAAAGATTGGTCCATAACTGTGGCCTGTATGGTGTTTACAAATTATAATGGACAGACGGACGGACGGACACACATGTTTAGATCGACTCAGCTAGTTGAGATATGATGATCGGTATACTTAAAGGTGAGTGCAGGACAAATATTTCGCGGCGTTATAATCTTTTGGGGTTGTACCAAGTTATAATACCCTGACAACATAGTTGTGTAGGGTATAAAAATAATATTGTTAGAAAACAGTCTTATAACACATTCTAAGAAATTGGAATTAATCCAATAACACCATGTCCTGCCAGGGGAACAGCCACTAAATCCATGTTAACATTGTGTCAGCACTTTCCGGTTATTTATTTATTTTTTTATGGAGGCGTTGCAGCATAAAATGGACATTTGCATTTGCAGCATAAAATGGACAAACACGCACACACACACGTGTGTGTGCATTGCTACAACCACCGGCATATGACGGTGTTGTAAGCTCCATTCAATAAAAACTGGGTAGCAGAATTGACGGGAAACAGGAGGTTGTTTCAACATTGCAACAAGTGAGTCGATCATTGTGTTGTGACATCTCAAAGCGTTCGATCGTCCTTACAGGTTAAAGTTACAAGTTTAAAAAATTGAAAGCGGACAAAAAAATCAAAAAAGTTTATAATTCAAGGTGGTAAAACCAACATTTGCTTTTGGGAGAAAACAAAAATATAAAAAAGTGTAGAATTACAATATGTAATGATTGCATATAGTTTAATGTGTAAGTAAGTATATATCTTGTGTGGGTTGGTCCTTGAAAAAATATTCCTTAAAAAATACACGCCTTGTGTGGGTTGGTCCTTGAAAAAATATTCCTTAAAAAATACACGCCTTGTGTGGGTTGGTCCTTGAAAAAATATTCTTTAAAAAATCCACGCCTTGTGTGAGGTGGTCCTTGAAAAAATATTCTTTAAAAAATCCACGCCTTGTGTGAGGTGGTCCTTGAAAAAATATTCTTTAAAAAATCCACGCCTTGTGTGAGGTGGTCCTTGAAAACATATTCTTTAAAAAATCCACGCCTTGTGTGAGTTGGTCCTTGAAAAAATATTCTTTAAAATATCCACGCCTTGTGTGAGGTGGTCCTTGAAAAAATATTCTTTAAAAAATCCACGCCTTGTGTGAGTTGGTCCTTGAAAAAATATTCTTTAAAAAATCCACGCCTTGTGTGAGGTGGTCCTTGAAAAAATATTCCTTAAAAAATCCACGCCTTGTGTGAGTTGGTCCTTGAAAAAATATTCCTTAAAAAATCCACGCCTTGTGTGAGTTGGTCCTTGAAAAAATATTTTTTAAAAAATCCACGCCTTGTGTGAGTTGGTCCTTGAAAAAATATTCGTTAAAAAATCCACGCCTTGTGTGAGGTGGTCCTTGAAAAAATATTCTTTAAAAAATCCACGCCTTGTGTGAGGTGGTCCTTGAAAAAAAAATCTTTAAAAAATCCACGCCTTGTGTGAGTTCGTCCTTGAAAAAATATTCATTAAGAAATCCACGCCTTGTGTGAGTTGGTCCTTGAACAAATATTCTTTAAAAAATCCACTCCTTGTGTGAGTTCTCGAAAAAATATTCTTTAAAAAATCCTCGCCTTGTGTGAGTTCTCGAAAAAATATTCTTTAAGTCCACGTTTTGGGTAAAAAATCTACGCCTTTTGCCGTCCTTTGGAAAAAAATAATCTTTAAAAATCCACACTCATTTCAGTACTTGAAAAAATATTCTTTAAAAAAAATACGCCTCTATATTCGTTAAAAATGTCCACGCCTTGTGTGAGGTAAAGTCCTTTGAAAATGAATATATTTTTTTTGAATATTCTTTAAAAAACTACGCCTTTTTAAAAAAAACCTTTAAAATCCATGCCACGTCTTTTTGGCAACCCTGTTACAGTGATTTCCTTTATAACATTCCGTCTCTCAAAATCTCTCTTGTTCTCTCGCCCTCCTACCATCATTACAGGAAATATGATAACAGCACATGGCATGGTTGGCATGTGTCACAATAAAGTGGGATGTTTGTTGTCTTTTGAATGAACGAAAAAAATCACTGTCATGTTTGGCATTGCCAAGAAATTCAATTGGCCTACTCTAGCGCTCTCTCCCTCTCTCTCTTTTTGCATATGAAATCATGGCTCTCACGGTGTTTTGTGGTATGCGCTTTAAATGTCGGTCAATGTATTGCCGAAATGTCAAAGGCATTCTTTAGTATCGGTGTAGATTTAACGGAGAGAACATCAAAAGGACACGAACGAATAAATTAATATAATTTAATAAATTAGAAAAAAATATATATAAATTTGGAAAAAATAATATAAATGAAAATGGGATAAACTACAAGAGATAGTTTATTTATTAAAGAAAAAATAAAGAAAAATGTTGCCAAAGGCTAATAATGTTAAGAAGTGGAAGGTGGCTCCACAATTTTAATCGGTCATCAGAAGAACGAAACGAAAAATGTCTTAAGAATCACACACATACATACACAAACGTCTACAACTGTGCTACAAAGAGGACTTTTTTGTGTGTCAAATGTGAATTGAAAGTTAAAAAAAAAAAAAATAGAAATAAATTCTGTGATACGGTCTCTGTGCAGCAATCTCAAGACCCAACACCAAAAAACAAAAACAAACAAATAAATAAAACAAATAAAAACCATGAAGTAGAGAAGATGTGACGCAAATTTTACTTGCCACAATTTCCCAACATATGCAGTACTTCATAGGAACATAATTTAAGTAACAAAATTCGAAAGCAATTGAATGTAAATAGCAAAAGGAGAGACGGAAACACCAAACCCCCCTCCACCCTAAGAAAATATAACTTTGTGCTTTAGTTTTAAACGAATAACACCAATTTTTGTAGTTCGTTAAAATATTTATTTAAAAAAGTAATACCAACTAGTATAGGAAAATAATATTAAGCATAGCTATATATACACACATACATACAAATATAAATAAGTTACGAATAAACACTATTCTGGATTGAATTAATTAAACTTGGTCACGAATTATTGGAATGTAAAAACAGAGAAAAAAAATCGCAGATAAACCAAACTTAACGAATAAACATTTAGGGAATTTATTAAAAAGAAAGAAAATAATAAATCAACAACAACAAAAAGAACAACCAAATAGCCTAAATACAACCAAAAAATAATTAAATGTTAGTTGCCACACAAAAACAAAAATACTCCCAAAACCTAAAGTGTCAAAAAATAGCAATTCCTCTAAAATCAACTTGACTCCATAACATAACTCTATTACGCATTAAAACCCCAAGAAAAAAATTAAGAAAACAATAAAAACAACCGAAAGCCGAAGGAGTCATCATTAACCGCAAAACTAAAATATATTATAGACTTCAATCTAGCAACAACAACACACTCATCACAATAACAATTTGAATACAAAGAAGAAAAATACTGCCAAAACAAAAAGAAAAATAAAAGAAAGAAAGAAAAAAAAATACTATTGAAATTTCCCCCAACAAACTGTGTCAAATATTAGCTTTGGGTCCTTTGTCACTTGCTCGCTCGTAGAATCTCTCCGAATCACTCTCACAACAACAACAACAAATAAAACAATATTTCTATCACAAAACTCATACGCACATTTCCTTGCTACTGTGTGTGATAGTTCTCTATCTCTCTCTCTCTTGGTGGTCTCTCACTGTTAATGCCAATGGCTGTGTGTGACACGAAAACAAAACAAACGAAATAGTATGTCAACAGAATAATGAACACACACGCGGCATTTAGCAAAAGCGAAAAAGTAAACAAACCAGAAAAGCTCTTGGCACTCATATTTCTCTCTCAACTTCAAAGAGAGCCTCACATAACATAACCACCACATTTAAGGGTAAACAAAAGGAAAATCCTACAAACAGAACGCCAAATAAAATAAAGTGTAACAAGAAATAAAATAAATAATTAATTACAAATTCTAATAAGACATTTGCAATTCTTTATAACAAATCTCTCAACTATCACTCTCGCTCTCTCTCAATAACTCTAACAAGCAAATAATGTTCCACGGACCAAACAAACAGTATCATTGAAAAATGAGTGAGAATTTAACAATGAAATTTATTAATTATTAACATCAACAAGATACCTACAACAACAAATAAATAACATAGAAAAAGAGTTCATTAGTTCAATTAAAAAATAAAATATTTAATAACGAAACCAAAAACATCACGGCAGCAATTGTCAAAAAAGCAGCAAGAAGGAAACGAAAAAAAGACCGCCAATTGTTTACGAATACACCAAGTAAATGGAATTTGTGTAAAAAGCTTTTGTAAAAGGTATGTTTGTATAGAAAATTAATAACAGGGTTGCCAGGTTTTTTTTTTAATTCGAAAATAATTTGGTAGAGCTAGACTTAGTTTTTAAGGACTGTAAAAGGCTTGATTTTTTTGAAAAAACACATTTTTCAAGAACTATGAAAGTAGTAGATTTCTTACAAATGTTTTTCATGGACTAAGAAAGGCGTGAATTTTTAAAAATACATTTCCGGATCACAATTAGGCGTGGAATATTTTTTCAGGGACTATAATATGCGAGGATTTTGTAATAATATATATTCAAGGACTATAAATGGCGTGGATATTAAAAAAATTATCTTTTTCAAGAACTATAAAAAGCTTAGATTCCTTAGAAATATTTGTCAAGGACTTATTATTTATTACAATTATTTTATCAGGGACTATAAAACCCATATGTTATCAAGGACTATATAAGGGGTTTTTAAGGATATTTTACAAATATTTTCACAAGGACTTTAAAAGGCGTGGACTTTTTACAAATATTTTTTTAAGGGTGGAAGTAGGCGTGTATTTTTTTATAGAATATTTTTTCAACCTCAGAAATTGGGGACAACATTTCAAGGACTATAGTAGAGCATGAATTTTTTAAACATATTTTTTCCAATTATTACAATTCGTCGCGGATTGCTAACTTACTTATTTGGCTTGCGACAGAACATTAGTTCCATAAGCCGAGCTTAAAAAAGATTTTCAGGCACATCGGTCTTTTACGCAGCTTTTCCAGTTTGAAAAATCATATTCGGCAATATTGTCTTCCACTTGATCCTTCCATCTTATTCGTGGCCTTACCCTTCTGCGTGAACCATCAGCTGGTTAGCTTTTATATGCCTTCTGGGCTGGGGCATCTTCATCCATTCTCACAACATGACCTAGCCAACGTAGCCGCTGCAGTTCAATTCGTCTAACAGTGTCGATGCCCGAGAATAGCTGGTACAACTCATGGTTCATTCGACGGCGATATTCACCGTCAACGCAGATCGGCCCATAGATATTTCGGAGAATTTTTCTCTCAAACACTCAAAGAGCTGCATCACCTGCTTGCGTAAGTACTCATTCTTCAGATCCATATAATAGCACGGGTAGTATCACCGTCTTGTAGAGTGTGAGTTTGGTCTGGCGGGAGGTGGCTTTGCTTTTGAGTTGTTTGCTCAGACCATAGTAGCACCGGTTGGCCATCACTATCCTTCTCCGATTTACAAAACTGATGTCATTCGTTTTATTTATGGCGGTACCATGGTATATAAAATCTTTGACTACCTCGAAGTTGTAGTTCTCAAGTTCCACAATTGGTCTGAGTCTACTGGACGTCTAGCGCGTTGATACCATCAGCTTGGTCTTCTCGCCGTTTACTGCCAGAACCACTTTGCCAGACTCCTTCTCAATTTGTTAAAAGGTGGCTGTTACCGCTCTTAATGTTCGACCCATTATGTCGATGTCATCGACGTAGGCAAGTAACATGTGTTGTTTGGTGTACAGAGTGCCATTTCTGTTTAACTTTGCTTCTCGTATGACCTTTTCCAGCAGGATGTTAAAAAGGTGGAATGTGTCGATGTGTTTTTTGTGAGTTTTTCCAAGATTTGGCGCAGAGTGAAAATCTGGTCAATGGTGGACTTGCCAGGTCTTAAGCCGCATTGGTATGGTCCAATAATGTTGTTGACCATCGGCTTCAGTCGTTCACACAGCACGCTGGATAGCACTTTATATGCGATGGGAAGGAGACCTATTCCTCTATAGTTGGCACATATCGGCTTGTCTTCTTTTTTGTGCACGGGACACAGACATGCTTTCCTCTAGCCAAATTGTACTAATCAGGTGGTGCATGCTCCTTACCAGCATCTGACCCCCAGTCTTGAATAGTTCGGCTTATAAACCATCGGCACCAGCTGCTGTATTATTCTTCAGCCGATTGATTCCTATTCTGACTTCATCTTGGCTAGGTGGTATACACTCTATACCGTCATCTATTATTGGTTCTGGGGTATCCTCTTCACCGCAAATATTTGATACCAGAAGTTTTTCAACATGTTCCTTCCAGATCTTCAGTACGCTGTTTGTATCTATCACCAGGTTTCCTTCTTCATCTCTACAGGAGGATGTGCCTGCACCAAAATCTTCGGTTTGGTGTTTTACTGTTGGTAAAATTTCCGGACTTCATTCTGACTCCTGTACATCTCGATTTGTTCACGCTCACGTTTTTCTTGTTCTTTCTTCTTTTTTCTGAAAACACGTTTCTCCTCACTCTTTTCTGCCGATAATTCTCCATCACATTGCGTGTTGCTACTGTCTGCAGGGTTGCCGTATACGCTGTGTTTTTCACATCAGTAGCATTACGACACTCCTGATCGTACCATGGATATCTTGATGGTGGTTTTTGGTATCCAAGTGTTGTTTTTGCAGTTTGTAGGCAGTAGACAATTCTTTGCCATTGTGCTTCTATACTATTATCGCGACAAGAAGTGCTTTCGTCAAGCAGGTGGGTAAGTTGAGCGGAGTAGGCCTCTGCTACCTGTTGTGTTTGCAGCTTTTCGACGTCGGGTTTCCGTGTTACATTAGATCGCACCTTTGCTGCTATATTAAGACGGGTATTCGCTCGTCGTATCGATCGAACTTCTAAAACACTGGACGAATGCCTTCTGTCTACCACAACATGGTCAATTTGATTTCTTGTTGCTTGATCAGGAAAAATTCAGGTGGCCTTGTGTATACCGAGATGCTTGAATCTGGTGCTGCTAACTACCATGTTTTTTGCTACCGCGAAGTTAATCAACTTCATGCCGTTGTCGGATGTTTCTTCGTGGGGGTTGAATTTTCCGACAATGGGACCAAAAATATTTTCCCTTCCGATTTTTGCATTAAAATCTTCTAGCAGAATTTTAATGTTATGGCCAGGGCAGCGGTCATATGCAGTTTCTAGGCGCTCCTAAAAATGTCTTTGTTCTCTTCATCTTTGTCTTCCGTCGGAGCATGGGCGCAAATGAGACTGATGTAGAAGAACTTCGCTTTTATACGGATTATAGCAAGGATATGTAAGTCCTGGACGAAAAATATTCTTTTAAAAATCCCCGCCTTTGTTAGTCTTTGAAAAAATATTCTTTTAAAAATCCCCGCCTTTGTTAGTCTTTGAAAAAATATTCTTTTAAAAATCCCCGCCTTTGTTAGTCCTTGAAAAAATATTCTTTTCAAAATCCACACCTTTGTAAGTCCTTGAAAAAATATTCTTTTAAAAATCCACGCCTTTGTAAGTCCTTGAAAAAATATTCTTTTAAAAATCCACGCCTTTGTAAGTCCTTGAAAAAATATTCTTTTAAAAATCCACGCCTTTGTAAGTCCTTGAAAAAATATTCTTTTAAAAATCCACGCCTTTGTAAGTCCTTGAAAAAATATTCTTTTAAAAATCCACGCCTTTGTAAGTCCTTGAAAAAATATTCTTTTAAAAATCCACGCCTTTGTAAGTCCTTGAAAAAATATTCTTTTAAAAATCCACGCCTTTGTAAGTCCTTGAAAAAATATTCTTTTAAAAATCCACGCCTTTGTAAGTCCTTGAAAAAATATTCTTTTAAAAATCCACGCCTTTGTAAGTCCTTGAAAAAATATTCTTTTAAAAATCCACGCCTTTGTAAGTCCTTGAAAAAATATTCTTTTAAAAATCCACGCCTTTGTAAGTCCTTGAAAAAATATTCTTTTAAAAATCCACGCCTTTGTAAGTCCTTGAAAAAATATTCTTTTAAAAATCCACGCCTTTGTAAGTCCTTGAAAAAATATTCTTTTAAAAATCCACGCCTTTGTAAGTCCTTGAAAAAATATTCTTTTAAAAATCCACGCCTTTGTAAGTCCTTGAAAAAATATTCTTTTAAAAATCCACGCCTTTGTAAGTCCTTGAAAAAATATTCTTTTAAAAATCCACGCCTTTGTAAGTCCTTGAAAAAATATTCTTTTAAAAATCCACGCCTTTGTAAGTCCTTGAAAAAATATTCTTTTAAAAATCCACGCCTTTGTAAGTCCTTGAAAAAATATTCTTTTAAAAATCCACGCCTTTGTAAGTCCTTGAAAAAATATTCTTTTAAAAATCCACGCCTTTGTAAGTCCTTGAAAAAATATTCTTTTAAAAATCCACGCCTTTGTAAGTCCTTGAAAAAATATTCTTTTAAAAATCCACGCCTTTGTAAGTCCTTGAAAAAATATTCTTTTAAAAATCCACGCCTTTGTAAGTCCTTGAAAAAATATTCTTTTAAAAATCCACGCCTTTGTAAGTCCTTGAAAAAATATTCTTTTAAAAATCCACGCCTTTGTAAGTCCTTGAAAAAATATTCTTTTAAAAATCCACGCCTTTGTAAGTCCTTGAAAAAATATTCTTTTAAAAATCCACGCCTTTGTAAGTCCTTGAAAAAATATTCTTTTAAAAATCCACGCCTTTGTAAGTCCTTGAAAAAATATTCTTTTAAAAATCCACGCCTTTGTAAGTCCTTGAAAAAATATTCTTTTAAAAATCCACGCCTTTGTAAGTCCTTGAAAAAATATTCTTTTAAAAATCCACGCCTTTGTAAGTCCTTGAAAAAATATTCTTTTAAAAATCCACGCCTTTGTAAGTCCTTGAAAAAATATTCTTTTAAAAATCCACGCCTTTGTAAGTCCTTGAAAAAATATTCTTTTAAAAATCCACGCCTTTGTAAGTCCTTGAAAAAATATTCTTTTAAAAATCCACGCCTTTGTAAGTCCTTGAAAAAATATTCTTTTAAAAATCCACGCCTTTGTAAGTCCTTGAAAAAATATTCTTTTAAAAATCCACGCCTTTGTAAGTCCTTGAAAAAATATTCTTTTAAAAATCCACGCCTTTGTAAGTCCTTGAAAAAATATTCTTTTAAAAATCCACGCCTTTGTAAGTCCTTGAAAAAATATTCTTTTAAAAATCCACGCCTTTGTAAGTCCTTGAAAAAATATTCTTTTAAAAATCCACGCCTTTGTAAGTCCTTGAAAAAATATTCTTTTAAAAATCCACGCCTTTGTAAGTCCTTGAAAAAATATTCTTTTAAAAATCCACGCCTTTGTAAGTCCTTGAAAAAATATTCTTTTAAAAATCCACGCCTTTGTAAGTCCTTGAAAAAATATTCTTTTAAAAATCCACGCCTTTGTAAGTCCTTGAAAAAATATTCTTTTAAAAATCCACGCCTTTGTAAGTCCTTGAAAAAATATTCTTTTAAAAATCCACGCCTTTGTAAGTCCTTGAAAAAATATTCTTTTAAAAATCCACGCCTTTGTAAGTCCTTGAAAAAATATTCTTTTAAAAATCCACGCCTTTGTAAGTCCTTGAAAAAATATTCTTTTAAAAATCCACGCCTTTGTAAGTCCTTGAAAAAATATTCTTTTAAAAATCCACGCCTTTGTAAGTCCTTGAAAAAATATTCTTTTAAAAATCCACGCCTTTGTAAGTCCTTGAAAAAATATTCTTTTAAAAATCCACGCCTTTGTAAGTCCTTGAAAAAATATTCTTTTAAAAATCCACGCCTTTGTAAGTCCTTGAAAAAATATTCTTTTAAAAATCCACGCCTTTGTAAGTCCTTGAAAAAATATTCTTTTAAAAATCCACGCCTTTGTAAGTCCTTGAAAAAATATTCTTTTAAAAATCCACGCCTTTGTAAGTCCTTGAAAAAATATTCTTTTAAAAATCCACGCCTTTGTAAGTCCTTGAAAAAATATTCTTTTAAAAATCCACGCCTTTGTAAGTCCTTGAAAAAATATTCTTTTAAAAATCCACGCCTTTGTAAGTCCTTGAAAAAATATTCTTTTAAAAATCCACGCCTTTGTAAGTCCTTGAAAAAATATTCTTTTAAAAATCCACGCCTTTGTAAGTCCTTGAAAAAATATTCTTTTAAAAATCCACGCCTTTGTAAGTCCTTGAAAAAATATTCTTTTAAAAATCCACGCCTTTGTAAGTCCTTGAAAAAATATTCTTTTAAAAATCCACGCCTTTGTAAGTCCTTGAAAAAATATTCTTTTAAAAATCCACGCCTTTGTAAGTCCTTGAAAAAATATTCTTTTAAAAATCCACGCCTTTGTAAGTCCTTGAAAAAATATTCTTTTAAAAATCCACGCCTTTGTAAGTCCTTGAAAAAATATTCTTTTAAAAATCCACGCCTTTGTAAGTCCTTGAAAAAATATTCTTTTAAAAATCCACGCCTTTGTAAGTCCTTGAAAAAATATTCTTTTAAAAATCCACGCCTTTGTAAGTCCTTGAAAAAATATTCTTTTAAAAATCCACGCCTTTGTAAGTCCTTGAAAAAATATTCTTTTAAAAATCCACGCCTTTGTAAGTCCTTGAAAAAATATTCTTTTAAAAATCCACGCCTTTGTAAGTCCTTGAAAAAATATTCTTTTAAAAATCCACGCCTTTGTAAGTCCTTGAAAAAATATTCTTTTAAAAATCCACGCCTTTGTAAGTCCTTGAAAAAAATATTCTTTTAAAAATCCACGCCTTTGTAAGTCCTTGAAAAAATATTCTTTTAAAAATCCACGCCTTTGTAAGTCCTTGAAAAAATATTCTTTTAAAAATCCACGCCTTTGTAAGTCGTTGAAAAAATATTCTTTTAAAAATCCACGCCTTTGTAAGTCCTTGAAAAAATATTCTTTTAAAAATCCACGCCTTTGTAAGTCCTTGAAAAAATATTCTTTTAAAAATCCACGCCTTTGTAAGTCCTTGAAAAAATATTCTTTTAAAAATCCACGCCTTTGTAAGTCCTTGAAAAAATATTCTTTTAAAAATCCACGCCTTTGTAAGTCCTTGAAAAAATATTCTTTTAAAAATCCACGCCTTTGTAAGTCCTTGAAAAAATATTCTTTTAAAAATCCACGCCTTTGTAAGTCCTTGAAAAAATATTCTTTTAAAAATCCACGCCTTTGTAAGTCCTTGAAAAAATATTCTTTTAAAAATCCACGCCTTTGTAAGTCCTTGAAAAAATATTCTTTTAAAAATCCACGCCTTTGTAAGTCCTTGAAAAAATATTCTTTTAAAAATCCACGCCTTTGTAAGTCCTTGAAAAAATATTCTTTTAAAAATCCACGCCTTTGTAAGTCCTTGAAAAAATATTCTTTTAAAAATCCACGCATTTGTAAGTCCTTGAAAAAATATTCTTTTAAAAATCCACGCATTTGTAAGTCCTTGAAAAAATATTATTTTAAAAATCCACGCCTTTGTTAGCCTTTGAAAAAATATTCTTTTAAAAATCCACGCCTTTGTTAGCCTTTGAAAAAATATTCTTTTAAAAATCCACGCCTTTGTAAGTCCTTGAAAAAATATTCTTTTAAAAATCCACGCCTTTGTTAGCCTTTGAAAAAATATTATTTTAAAAATCCACGCCTTTGTAAGTCCTTGAAAAAAATATTCTTTTAAAAATCCACGCCTTTGTAAGACCTTGAAAAAATATTCTTTTAAAATTACCTTGGGAGGTTCATCAAGAAAGATTCATTAAAAAATCCTCGCCTAGTTTAGTCTAGAACAAATATTCTTAAAACATATCCATGTCTATATATGTCCATAAAAATATTCTTTAAAAAATCATCTTTATAAATCTACTCTCTTTTTGTCCTTTTTCTCCCATAATTATGTTGGCAAATCTATTTATAGCACACAACAATATTATCTATTATTTTATTGCAGGAAGCTTTTGATAACGCTGAAAGCTTAATGATATAAAAAACAACTATATAACAAGGACCAAAACCGGAAAAGGATGCTGACATCATCAACATATATACAATAAATATTAGCAACAAAAACTATAAAACATAAGAAAAGTCAAGCAAAGCTTTAGAAAATAAAAAAGCTCTGAATATAGATTACTCGAATTAATTTTCCTATAAAATAAAAGCTTCTACTCTCTTCTTGTTATTAAATAATTTCGTAACGGAAATTCAAAAACCAAAAAAAGAATTACTCCCACCATTTACTTTAAAAAAATAAAAACAAATATTAGGAAAAATTAAATTAATAAAAATATTTTAAGAAAACATATCTTAACATAATGTAATTAAATTTATAAAAAAAAACAAAAGAAACCCCAACAACACCAAAACAATCAATTAAACAAAATAACTTTTAAAGTTAGTAGAAAAAAAAAGAAAAAACTTTAGAAAATTTACTTAAGAAGGAACACCAATCAAGCAACTAAGGAGACTAATCTTAAATAAAACAACAAATCGAAAAACAAAAGAAAGCAAAGAGAAGAAGACGGAAAAGACAACTCACAAAAATGTCACAAATACCCGATGATGCCAGCAGCATGAGCGATGATGTCTTCGAAGATCCGGAGACGACACAGAGACGTGTGGAGGAGGCCAGGCGACGCAAAGAACAAGAACAGCAACAGTATAGCAGCTATAGCCGCGGTTCCGGCTACTATGGTGATGGGGCATTGGCCTCATCGGAATATTGTCGCTCTCAGGCACCCTCGGGCTATCCGGGCTATCGACCACCCCGTGAGGCACTACAAATGTACGCTCTGGAAGATGCTGGCTATACAATAGAAGATTACGACGATGGCTGGCGTTCATATCATTACGATGAGGTGGGCATGTTTCAGCAGCCGGTACATCATCAGCCACCCTTTGATGATACCGTGAATCATAAGGTGGGTGGATGGTTACAGATTCCAAAGACGATGGTTGAAATGTGTGTGTGTTTTGTTGATTTATTTTTAGACTATTCTGCTGGGGGACTCTGGCGTGGGAAAAACATCATTCCTCGTTAAATACAACACTGGTGAATTTCGTTTGGGTTCGTTTTCGGCCACAGTGGGTATTGCCTTAACGGTAAGTGTGTTCCATCTTTTTTTAAACATTGTTAATCGATTTACTGTAACTCTGTCGTAAATGTCCTTCGGATGTTTGCAAACAAAATGTTGATAAACATTTGTTGTTGCAAAACATTTATTATTGATTATAAACATTTTAATTTAATAACACAGTGTTTAGAAACGTGATTTTAGAAATAAAAAAATTATGTGGTAAGTAAACAAAATATTGAAAAAATGCTGTTTATATAAGGGTCGTACCTCATTTATTGCGCTCTGTAGAAAAATACTCACCTTCGTACCTTTATAGGGGTTTTTTAGACGTCCGTAGGGTTTTTTAGTCACCTTGTCTTTGTACAGGTAAGGTTCCTGAATGAGCGCCACGTCGATGTTTGAGGAAGAGAGGGTGAATAGCAGTTCAGCAGCTGTTGCTCTACGGTGATGCAGATTGATCTGGATCACGTTAAGCGCTTGCTGCTGTCTGCTTATTGTTTTGGAGTTGGTAGGCGGAAACAAAGTTTCCCCATTCCATAAACACGCTCACCCTTGTTCTTCCTCAAATATTCTTCTCCCGCAGAATCGGTAGCGAACTTCGCGACTACACCGCCGTTCCTTTCAAATGAGGCGAGGATTCTCCACCTCCTCATCTGAAGGCCGTCGTTCTGCTTCTCCAATAACCTCAGTGTCTTCTCCAGCCCCTTGAAAGGTTTTGGGATAAGCACCGAGGTTACCATACCGCTCGGTATCTCTCGGACCGCTACAGCTGCCGACTACGACTACCCTCCCAAAGGGGGTTCAGGCTGTTGTTTGTCTTCTTAAGGAAATCTGAAGTCTCCTTAGTGCGACAATCAACAACCTTTACCCCTTTGTATGAGGAGGTCAGGCCAAACCGCAGGCTCTCTCGATCAATCTCGTCGGATAGGAAAAGATCCTTCAGATCGACCAGCTCCCATCTATCCTCACTGATAAACCCGTCGGGGTCAGCTCGGTCGACGATCGCTACCCGCAGATCTTCTGGAACCTCTTTCGAATCAGCAGAGTCGCATTGCGCCGTCGTAGGTGTCTAGGCTACCTGCTTCAAAACAGCGTGTTTGGTTTTCACCACACAATCGCTGCTCTTGGCAGGTTTCTCCTTCGACGCTACCACCGACGCAAACGAAGCAGAGCTCTGTACGGCCGACGACTGCGTGGGCATCTTTGCAGCAAGTTGTTGCTCCTCTCCTCCTCTCTTGACAGCCGCGGGCTGTGGCCGAGATTTGGGACCCGGGGTAGCAACCACTGCAGAGGTATGCCCAGCAGACGCAGGCACCTGCTTTGCGTTCGCTATCTTCTGCTCATCCACTGGCGACTGTCCAATTGTCACCGCCTTGGCTGTCGGCTTTGGCAATTCGGCAGAAGGTGGACTGACAGAGGGCGGTTGTGCCTTATCGGTCTTCTTGGAGGCCTTTTTATGGGCTGTCCTTCGGGCCGACTTCGACAGTCCCCTGCCTTCTGTCTTTGTGGATGCTGATGTCTGGGACGTCTCAGTATTCAGTTTACCCTTTGGGGGTGCTGAGGGCTTAGACGTCTCAGGCATCAGTTTCCTGGATGTACCAGGGCCATCAGCAGGTTTCTCCTTCATCGAAGGGATTACCGCTGTGGTCCTAGTACTAGGTCGGGGGATCCTATCAATCCAGAAGTCCCTCTCAATGTCATCAGGATAGTTCCTAGAGAACTTCCTAATGAGTTTGAGGTTCCTCTCGATTAACAGGAACTCCTTCCCCGTGATGGAGTCGCTGTCCCGCCCGATGTATCGTTTACAGTAATTTACTGCCCTCCGATACATTTTGTTGGCGATCTCCTTGGCATCGGCTTATCTAGCAGATAATGGTACTGATGAGTCATCCATTTTAACGATGGGATTCTCATCGGTGCCAGCATCTGTTTCGACAGCCAACTGCCTGAGTAGTCTCGCGACATCACTACAGGCCGTGGAGATCGAGTCGATATCCAAAGGTACGACCCTAAAACAGATACCAAATACGTCATTTGTACTGCGTATCGTACCATCGATTTGAAATTATTTATTATATTTTTTTTTTAAATGATAAAAAATTCTATTTCTGTCATTGAAAAAAATATTGAAGAATGTCTATGCCCAATTGATTTGCAACATGTTGTTTATTTTATTTCATCAACATTCTCTCTCACTTCCTCTCTCTGTCTCTGGTTGAATAACATTTCTCTTTCTCTCATCCAATTATGTTGGCCTTGAAGTCGTACAAAAACTTGTTGAATGTGTTTGTTTAACTTTCGCTTTTACACTTTCTTGTGTGTGAGTGTGTGTGTAGACGAAGTACAGCATAGTGGTTGTGAAACATAGCCCCATTGGCAGAAGTAGACATTTTGGCGCCTTTTTTTGCCCCACAGCAATCAAAGCACGCACACCCATGCCTACTCACGTACACAGTTTGACACAAACACGCACACACACACACACACACCTATAACTCTTCAGAAAGCAGCAACAAAACGGAACCACGATGTTTGTGCCCTGTGACGTATTGCTGATGTCTGAACGCATATTTCAGTTCGTAAAGTATTTCCAAAGCATTTGGTTGTCATTTGTCCTGTGGCACGCAAAGTTACAACGGCAATAGGCGGCAGTGGCAGCATCAGACCAAACGTGGGCACATTTCTATTTCATTGTTGTTGTTATTCAAATCTTCAACGATTATCGTTGAATTGTCAGACAGTGAAGAGTAGAATCTGGCTAAATGAACACTTCGGTTAGTTACTGACGAAATCGTGTACGTTTCAATGTGTGTGTGTGTTCGTGTCTATGCTTATCGTTTTAATAATACGTGAGTGAATTCTAAAGGTGTTGCAATGTCAGTGGGCTAAAATAACGGCTCGCCTGTCAATGGGCTATTTTATCAGCCGTGCTGTCAATGTGAGTGGATGTACTTTTTGTTGGCCTCATTACGTGCTTCACTGGGAGAGACAATACAACAGCCAGACACACATACACATTGTGTTTTGTGTTGTTGTTCTCCGTAGGTTGAAGAGGTCTGCAGTTAGCTGTAGTTGCTTGTTACAGCTCACCTTGACATTGACTTTGTTTAAATATAGTTACAGTTGATTGTTTTTCTTTTTCTATGAACCCAAACGAGAGTGTATTTTGTGTTCGTGTGTACATGTAAATGTGCAATTGGGTATTATTGCCTGCGATTTTAGTGATAGTGCAGTGAATCGGATGCAGTGTATTAGTCTACAGATTCTGATGCTGACAATGTGTGTTTGTGTGCAGAAAGTAAAATTTACCTGAAGTAGAAAAAAATACTTCTGCAATTCGTGGAAAAGTGAAAAATTAAATTTTTATGGCAAAACAACTGAGAAAGCTAGTTCAAAAATAATAATAGTACAAACAAAAGTTGACTGGAAAAATATTTAAATAATCACTCATAGTATATTAAACAAATGTCATACACATTCATGGAAAATTGGTAATAATATAGTTTGTTAAAAAATGATACTTTATTTAAATTTGAAAGTAAATTTTTAGAAGATTTTTTTTTGAAAATATATATTAAAAAAAATAAGATCAAAAATATTTCTAATAAAATTTAATTTAAAAATAAGAGAAACATGTCAATTCCTCTAAAGAAAAAAAAAACTGTTTATATAGTCTCTTCAAAAAATTCCAAAATAATCTATATCCTTAATCCCTTAACGATTTGGACAAAAAAAATTGGAAAAAAATCCTCTAACATGTTCTACGGGTCCATTTAGTAGTCTACATAAATAATGTCTGATTATTTAAAAAAAAATCCCTTAGAAAAACATTGTTTAAAAAATTCTCACGTATGGGAGACCTTATTATTTTAAAAATCGAAATCTATGGAAACGATTTTTTTCTAGAACCATAATAATTTCTATTGAGTAGAAATGTCCTTAACTTCGGGTGGTCCGAAGTTTTTATATTTATACCCTTCACCACACTGTGGTACAGGGTATTATGTATTTGTGCATATGTTTGTAGCAGGCGTAAGGAATCGAGTTAGACCCTTTTGATAATATGCATAGAATCACTTTCTGAGTCGATTTACGCATGTTCGTCCTATATTTTTGTGAAAAAGTACAGGTCGCATTTGTGATCCGATTTGGATAAAATTTGACACAGTTCACTTATTTGGCCCAAGGACAAACCCTATTGAAATTGGAGAAAATCGGTTCAGATTTAGATATAGCTGCCATTAATAGTTCGTCCGATTTTAGGTGAATAATGCACCAAACTCCCAATATTTGTCCGTTTGACACAAAATTTTGCACGGAGTATTGAATTAGGTCCAGACTGATGTCTGAGAAGTTTTGTTAAAATCGGTTCAGATTTAGATATAGCTCCCATATATAGTTTCTTCCAATTTTTTTTTGAATGATACACCAAACTCCCAATATTTGTCCGATTGGGACAAAATTTTGCACAGAGTATTGAATTAGGTGTAGACTGATGTTTTCGAAGTTTTGTTCAAATCGGTTCAGATTTAGATATAGCTCCCATATATAGTTTCGTCCGATTTTATGTGAATGATGCACCAAACTCCTAATACTTGTCCGATTGGGGCAAAGTTTTGCACAGAGTATTGAATTAGGTCCACAGTGATGTCTGCGAAGTTTTGTTAAAATCGGTTCAGATTTAGATATAGCTCCCATATATAGTTTCTTCCAATTTTTTGTGAATGATACACCAAACTCCCAATATTTGTCCGATTGGGACAAAATTTTGCACAGAGTATTGAATTAGGTCCAGACTGATGTCTGCGAAGTTTTGTTAAAAACGGTTCAGATTTAGATATACCTCCCACATATAGTTTCGTCCAATTTTTTGTGAATGATACACCAAACTCCCAATATTTATCCGATTGAGACAGCATTTTGCATAGCGAATGCAATTGCGGTAAGAATGATGTGTGATAAGGTTTGTTGGAATCGGTTCAGATTTAGATATAGGTCTTATATATATTTTCGTCCGATTTTATGTAAATAGTGCACCGAAGAGCCTATGTTTTTATGATTTACTCCAAATTTGGCAGATGGTATTAAATTGCAATGGTTGCTCAATTAGGTCCATGTGAAGTTTTATCAATTGGTTCAAATATCTTTGTGGATAGCATATTTAATTTCGCCCGATTCCATCTCAATGGTCCTCCAAAGATTATATGTCCATTCTATCTACAGGATATTGTACATATTAACATCTATACATATGTACCCAAAGTGGCGAAGGGTTGCATATAGTCGACCCCGTCCGAATTTTGATTTTTCCTTACTGGTTGAAAATTGGCTTTCAAAAATGAGCGTATAAGCAGTTCACACTGTCCAACATGAGGTGAATATTCAAAATACCAAAAAATCGGTGGGGAATTTTATATGAGAGCTATGCTGTGGTATATTGAGGTCAGGCGTTGTCAGGTTGACAACTTGGCCTAGGACCTTGAACATACCAAAAATGACAAGTAACACCCTTCAGCGACCAAAAACAAAAGCAACAACTATAGGTGAAATAATTTTTGAAAAAATATTCTTTAAAAACCCAAGCATTCATTTATTTAATAAATTTTTCCTCGCTGTGCTCCGGGGCGTATAGCTATTGACACCACGTATACCCCAATAAATCGAAAAAGAATTTTTATCTATTAAAAGTACACTTAAATGTATTATTTTTTAAAGGGAATCATTCTTTACAAAAATATTCATTGAAAAACCCACGGCTATAGCCTTAATAGTTCTTGAAAAAAAAAATATTCTATAACAGATCCCCGCATAGACAAACTTATTATAATAACATATCTCTCGGTAGCCTCCGGATCGTATGACTGTTGACAACACTTATACGTCACGTATACACTTTTATCTATAGTCAGTGAAAATTTTGACATTACACATTCCCCGCATACCAATAGAGTTTTTAAAAACAATATTAAAAAAATGGTTACCTATGATCAGTGAAAAATATTCCTTAAAATAATTCAACAATGGCCTCAAAAAATGTTCTATTAAAAGGGGCCCCTATTTTTTTTTTTAAGCTACATTTATTTTGGTGAAAAATAGTTTTCTAGGAACCCATATTTAATAGATCTTGAAAAAATATTCCTCAACATATCGACGCATAGACAAAGTTATTATAATTACATTTCCCTCGATGTCCTCCGGGGCGTATGACTATTGACAACAGGTATACGCCACATATTATGCAGACGATATGTTATTATGATTGAATTTATACTATTTTTATTATTAAAACAAAAATTACAAAAACAACGAAGACATTATATATTTGTATAATTGTGTATGCATATAATAGTTATTTATAGCATAATACCTTTAAGCTACAAATTCTTGGCAAATTAATTCCATTTCAAGGTATTTATTTTGTAATTTTATATAATTTATATAATAATTAGTAATGCACTTAGTACATAATTGAATTACACATTTACGAAAATAAATTTTAGAGAATAAAAAAATTGAATTAAAATTATATGTATTTACATAATAATAATCAAAAGACATTTGATATTTGAACCAAATACAAAAAGGTCATTTCGATTTTCCTTATTCTCGATTTTAATTTTTCAAGATTTTCAATGGCTGGTAAATCAATAAATTAATTGCAATTAATTATTAATCTTAAAGGGAACTGAAATCAAGGGCAATCCAATTGAAATGATTATGGGACGAAGTTTAATTGCCAAATTCGAAATCATCATGGATGATGTTTGGAATACATTTCCATAACACTTTCTTAGTGTAGAGGGACAAGTGTACTATTTTTAAATATGGAATTTCCATGCATAGGCACAATCATGCCCGGAATAAAATAATTAGTAGAAATTTTCTATTTATAAATATGCACACACGTGGCGATTCTATTTATAATATACAGGAAGTAAAAAACAATAATCTATAATTTATTTTAAAAATTCACAGAGCATATCGAATGTGATAATTTGGTAAACAATGGCTTTGAACAAATTTAATATGACCGAATTTCTAAAAATAACTTTGTCAACACTATCAACGAGGGACATTTCTAATTAATATATTTATTTTAAAATAGCCACAGACACACGTTTTAAAGAATATTTTCACTGATCAAAGATAAACATGGTTTTGTTAGGAATTATTTTTTTTCAATGGACATTAGATTTGCGTGGAGTGTTTAAAGCCTCTTTTTCCTTAGATAATATAACAGATATGTTATATTTGTTTTATACGCTACGGAGCGAGGGAAAAATTATTATAAAAATTTACCTATGCGTGGATTTGTTAAAGAATACATTTTCAAGAACTTTTTCACAGCCTTTTTAAATAGTCTAGATAAGTGTGGATTTTTAAAGCATATTTTAGGGACCATATTTGTAAGAAATATTTATAGGGACCATTGTGTGGAATGATTTTTTTTATAATATATTTAAGAGTATTTGTAAGGAATCTTTGATATTGTCATGTGTGAGCATGTTGTTTTGTTTTCAAGTTTATTTATTTAAGGGGACCCCCCATTCTCGGGGTCAAAATTTTTTTTGATTCAATTAGAATCTACACTAATTCAAAATTTCAAGAAAAAATCTCAAGAAATCTTGAAGATATAGCCGATTTATTGTGTCAGCATCAAGTAACGGCTAAAGGGCTTCTCAAACTTTAAACGCGTTTTTCTCTTTTGTGAATGGCGGGCACGATAACTCAAAAACTAATGACCCAATCGATTCCAAATTTTTACACGTTTCTCTGTGAGTGTATAGCTATCGTATGAACAAGGATAAAGCCAATCGGTGAAGATCTTCCTTATTTTTTAAATTGGTTTTTGATCAAAAATCGGCGATTTTTCAAAAATATTTTTTTCAAAGGTCCGCCATTTTGTTAATTTTAGAACAAAGTCAATAATCCTAGTTCATACGAGAGACAGACATGTACTCTTTCTAACACCGTTGGAATTTTCGGATTCCAAAAATAAGGACTTTTCTTTAATTACAAAAAACAACAACAAAACAAGAAGATATGTGGCGTATACGTGTTGTCAATAGCCATACGCTCCGGAGTACATAGAGGGAAAGTTATTATAATAAGATATTCAATGAGTGGATCTGTTAAAGAATATTTTTTCAAGAATAATTTCAGCTATAGCCGTAGCTTTTGTTTTCTCACCGAACATAGATAAGTGTGGATTTTTAAAGAATATTTTATACCCTATACAAATAGGTTGTCAAGGTATTATAGCTTTGTGCAGCCCCAAGAGTTTGTAACGCCGCGAAATATTGGTCCTAGACTCACGTTTAAGTATTATGATCGTCATATCTCGACTAGCTGAGTCGATCTAGACATGTGTGTCCGTCTGTCCATTATAATTTGTAGACACGATACAGGCCACTGTTATGGACCAATTTTCACGAAATTTTGCATATAGGATGGCTTCTGGGCAATGAAGACCCCAATTGTTTTTGGTAAAGATCGGTTAAAACGCTTGTTTTTTGTCGATTTTTCTGGTCGCTCTAGGGGATTTAATGGAATTTCTGCAAGAAACTAAATTGTTGTTTTGATAAAGATCCTATTTTCTGGACCCTGACTTTTGTGTGGAACATTACAAAATGTTTTTTCTTTGGCGTATATTTAATCCTGAAAGATGTAGACCCGAGAAGTGGATAGCATATTCAAGAGGAGTGTCTGACCTTTAAATTGATACTAATTATCCTGTCGTATGTACTCGCATGTGGGAGTTGCACATAAATATTTACAGGTGCTTACATATTCAGATATTATTTAGTAATCCATTACCACACTATAGGGCGGGAATATAGCGCTGATCGCTTTAAAATTTTCCATGAGGATCCAGGTATTGTCAAGGAGAATGCCTATAATTTTCGATGATTATCAGATAATAATATTGGTATGAAGTGGGGCGAAAACTTAATTTGTTGTGTTTTTTTCGAGTCGATCTATAGGCCACAATTGAAAGCCGAACATCACAACATAAACCCACGTTGAAGGGAATCTGGACAAGCAATTATAAAATCTTTACTGAATATTAGTAATATTTGTTGACCGCTAGGCGGTCAAGAGCTTGCAAATATCGCAAAATATTACCATAGCTCAAAATGTAGTGCCACAGAAAGTTAGATGTTCGTGGAAGTTGTGTAGGGTATCATATGGTCGGCCCCGTCCGACTATACTGCTCCGCTCACTGGTTTAAAAATATATTTAAGAGTATTTTTTGGATTGACCGCCGTGTTGTGCTCACTGAATATGGAAAAACGTAGATATGTGGCGTATAAGTGTTGTCAATAGGCATACGTTCGGGAGGATACTATTTTTTGAAGCCATTGTAAAGAATGGATTTTTTTTAGAATATACTTAAAAGTATTTTTGGATTGACTGACGTAGCCAAAGGAGGGCCGTGCTGCTCACTGACTATAGAAAAGCGTATATATGTGGCGTATAAGTGTTGTCAATAGTCAGTGAGGATACAGAGTGAATATTTATTATAATAAGTTTGCCTACTCTGCTTGTTAATATCACGATATAGCTCGCAATATTTAATAGAGAACTATGAAATTCTGCACACATATGGAAATTGCTGTAATGTGACAATCAGGGTTCCGGCAGGATGAACAACATATTTTCTGAATATTTTTAAACAGAACGACAAAGTTTCGTCAGAAACCCCCCATTCAGAATTAAATTCTACCTCTATTTACTTATGTACGTCTATTGAAATTATGACAGAGCTCGCAACATATAAGGTAGATCTTTCAACATACATTGCCTCTGCTCGTAGGATATTTGGTATTGCATCTAATTGCATATATCCAAGTGTGGACCACATTTTTGGAATTTTTGGTTTAGATTTAGATATAGCTCCCATATATATTTTCGTCCGATTTAAGGTAAATGGTGTACCAAAGTCCCTATATATCTTTCGATTTGCACGAATTTTAGCATAGAGTACTGAATTAGGTCCAGAATGAAGTGTGCCAAGTTTCGAGAAAAACGGTTCAGATTTAGGTATATATCCCATATATAGTTTCGTCCGATTTAAGGTAAATGGTGCACCAAAGTGCACATATATCTTGCGATTTACATGAAATTTGGCATAGAGTACTGAATTAGGTCCAGAATGATGTGTGCCAAGTTTCGAGAAAATCGGGTCAGATTTAGATATAGCTCCCATATATATTTTCGTCCGATTTAAGGTAAATGGTGTACCAAAGTCCCTATATATCTTTCGATTTGCACGAAATTCGGCACAGAGTACTGAATTAGGTCCAGAATGATGTGTGCTAAGTTTCGAGAAAATCGGGTCAGATTTATACATAGCTCCCATATATATTTTCGTCCGATTTAAGGTAAATGGTGCACCAAAGTCCCTATATATCTTTAGATTTGCACGAAATTCGGCACAGAGTACTGAATTAGGTCCAGAATGATGTGTGCTAAGTTTCGAGAAAATCGGGTCAGATTTATACATAGCTCCCATATATATTTTCGTCCGATCTAAGTTCGTTCAATTTCATGTCAATGTTCCTTAGAAAAGGCGACGTCTGTTAGGATACATATTCTTCATATGTATCCCCAGTGGTGAAGAGTATCATATCGTCGGCCCAGTCCGACTTTACTACTTTCCTTACTGGTTTTATTTCAGAAAGAAACTGGGATTATGCCCCACTAATTTGAATAGAAATGAAAGGAAAAAAGTATACTCTAAAAACTTTCCAAGTATTTGAAAAATAAATGTACATTCTACTGGAAACGTCGAATGGCAGGTCATTGAAAAACACATAATGATACATTTTCTCATAATGATTTCATTGGAATAGATTTGAATGCTAAATAATTTTGCAGATATTTGAATTCTTTTGAAGCAGAAAATAATAACGCTTATTGAAATGATTTTGCTCGAAATTCGGGTTACAGGAATATTGAAATGTCTCACTTTAAAAAGGATTTTAGGAATATTTGATTTTTGAACTCCCATTAGAGGCATAAAGCATTTTTTACCTTAAATTCATATGCATAATATCTCCATACCCATAGGGCGTATGACTAACAACAAAACACATACGCTCCAGTGAATCGGTAGTCATGTGAATGTGAAATGTATACCTTGATTTCTTTTGTTTCATATATTTTTTTTTGGAATTTCATTTAAAAGGAAACCACATATTGTTCTTCCCCCTATCAATTTGATGAGTAAGAAAAAAATATGTGTTTGAGGTAACCATAGAGTATTTTTCAAGAAACTTAAACTTGTTAATAAATATTTTTCGAAATTCAAACCACTTTTGTGGCCAATGAAACTAACTGCAGAAGACGTGTCCCATTATTTTTAACTCTTGCCAGGAAACCATTGTGATTGGTTGCCAACGAAAACAAAAATAACAGCAACAACATTGTTAAATGCCACAGGCCAATTATGATGATGAAATATTTGAAATGAACCAAAAAAAAGGGGAAAGACAAAACCTTCATATCTTAAGGCTATGGAAATGTTAATTGTACATTTATTAGAAATATAATCCAGGATAAAAAAAAAATCCCAAAATAAATGTGTATTGTCTGGGCTCATTTCAAAATCAGATTTTATATGATGTTTATGCTTTCTTAGCTCCTGGGCAATTTGTTGTTAGTTTTGTTGGCTTGTCAACATACTCACATAATATTTTCAAGGGGGATAAAAATATAACTGTGGAAAGTTTTCAATATAGGTTAATATTTTTGCATAACCCTTATATAAAGGTATAGACATATTTTGGTATTTTTAATTTGAATAGTTCCATAATAAAGGCCAATAAACTGAAATGACATGATGGCGTATGATTTATTTTAATTATTTGACATTTGCATTAGTCATACGCTACCTTAACATATAATATGAAGAGTAAAATAATTCGGGTATGCCATTTCTAACCGATTGAAATATTCAATGGATGTATACTAACGCATCAATTGAGAACGCATCAACTACCACGGAACTCAAATTTTCTGCGGATGTTTATTCCGGGCCTGGGCAATATGTCGTGATATTTGCACCCTCTTGCCCGATTAGGGGTAAACAGCACCTCATCCTCACACCGACATATTTTCCGAATATTACGAGTATTCAGTACATCTATTGTCCGGATTCCCTTCACCATGGGTTGTGTTGTGTTGTGATGTTCGGCTTTCATTTGTGGTCTATAGATCGACTCGAAAATAACACAAAAAATTAAGTTTTCAGTCCATTTCCATCCAAAATGATTATCTGATCTTTACCGAAAATTATAGGGGTTGACCTTGACCATAACTGGAACCTCATGGAATATTTCAAAGCGATCAGCGCTATAGTTCCGCTCTCTAGAGTGATAATGGGTTACTAGCTAATATACGAATACGGAGCTACCTGCAAATATTTAGGTGTAACTCCCATACAACAATATAAATGGTATTAATTTAAAGGTCAACCACTTTTCTTGGATATAATATAAACTTATTGGGTCTATGTCCTTCAGGGACATATAGAATACAAATTTTGTAATTTTTCACACAAAAGTCAAGGTCCATTTGACCCGCTAAATATTGACAGATCTTTATGAAAACAGGCATGCTTATTCTTTGTCCGTATCCCTTTCTCCAAAATTTAGTATTTGGTCAATTTCATTTCCTAAATATTAACCGATCTTTCCCGAAAACAATAGGGATCTTCATTGGCCAGAACCCATCCTACATGCAAAATTTCGTGAAGATTGGTCCATAACTGTGGCCTGTATAGTGTTTACAAATTTTAATGGGCAGACGGACGAACGGACATGTCTAGATCGACTCAGCTAGTCGAGATATGATGATCGGTATACTTAAAGGTGGATCTAGGACCAATATTTCGCGGCGTTACAAACTCTTGGGACTTCACATAGCTATAATACCCTGACAACATAGTTGTGTTGGGTATACATATTTTTTTATACATATTTTAATACCCTTCACAACTATGTTATCAGGGTGTTATAGCTTTGTGCAGCCCCAAGAGTTTGTTACGCCGTGAAATATTGGTCCTAGACCCACCTTTAAGTATACCGATCGTCATATCTCGACTAGCTGAGTCGATCTAGACATGTGTGTCCGTCTGTCCATTATAATTTGTAAACACGATACAGGCTACAGTTATGGACCGAAATTTTGCATGTAGGATGGGTTCTGGTAAAAGAAGACCCCTTTTGTTTTTGGGAAAGATCGGTACTTGAAAATATTTTTTTTCATTTTTATAGCCCTTAAAAATATGTTTTTCAAAAACACCTGTTCGGAAAATACTGTTTAAAAAATCAACGCTTTTATAGGCTTCGAAACAAAAAATATCCTTGAGAAAAATATTTTTTAAAAAGTCAATGCTTTTATAGGCTTTGAAAAAAAGGAACCCTTGAGAAAAATATTCTTTTAAAAATCCATGGCTTTAACAGTCGTTAAAAAAATATTCTTTTAAAAATTCACAGCTTTTATAGTCCTTGAAAAATATTTTTTAAAAATCCTGCCTTTGAAAAAATATTATTTTAAAAATTCGCGCCTTTGAAAAAATATTCTTTTAAAAATCCACGCCTTTGAAAAAAAATTTCTTTTAAAAATCCACGCCTTTGAAAAAAAGTTCTTTTAAAACTCCACGCCTTTAAAAAATATTTTTTTAAAACTCCACCTCTTTTGTAGTCCTTGAAAAAAATATTCTTCTAAAAATTCACGCCTTTTATAGTCCTTAAAATATATTCTCTTAAAAATTCACGCCTTGTATAGTCCTTAAAAAAATATTCTCTTAAAAAATCACGCCTTTTATGGATTTTTAAGAGAATATTTTTTAAGGACCATACAAGGCGTGAATTTTTAAGAAAATATTTTTTTTAAATCCATGGTTTTTAAAGCCCTTTAAGTTCCTTTACATGAATTTATTTAATTTTAATTTTCCATAATTATTCCCACAATTTCAAGATTTCTGTAAACTTTTTTGTTGTGTTGTTGTTGTCATTCCATTTCGAGCTTATATTAAATTGTTTGATTGATCTTTCACCGATGCTTATCATACACGCAGAGTACATATCATAAAATTATTGATACTGACATAAAACAATATTGAAAATTAAAAAAAAGAAAAAAAAAAACAGCAGTAATATTGAGATATGTCCGTGTGTGTTTGGAGTGGAGCTTGAACTTTGTGAATAACAAAGAATGCTGTGTACACAATATGAACAGATGAAAACCAATTCACAAGTAGAGGAAATAAATTAAAATCCATTGGTGGCGGTTGGTGGCTGGAAAGAACTGACGGATGCAAAACGAGCAATGACAGTCGGATTATCTGGGGGCTTTGTGAAATTCATGTAGATATATGAAATTAATATTAATTTTATTTTTTTATTGTTCCTTGAAATTGGAAAATTGACTTATTGGGAGATTAAGTGGAAGGGGATGTCAGGATGAATGAGGAGGTAAAAATATATTTTCAAGGAAACTTCATAAGCGTGGATTTTGTAAAACTATTTTTTGTCAAAAAATTTTGGATTGTCTAAGATGTTTTAAATATTTTTTTAATTTTATATCAAAAAAAAAAAAAAAATTACTTGTAGAGAATACAAGCAGTGATTTCGTGATTAAAGCGTTGATTCCATAATCAAAGGATTTTTAATACTCATATTTAGAAAATATGTTATGAACGTGTGTGTGTGTGCTTCGTATATTGTTTACGAATTGGTGACAAGGGAATGGGAAGTTGGAGTAAAACAAAAACTTATTTTCTAATTAAGCATTTTTGTATTTGAAGAGTCCAACAAGGTATTGGACTGGGAATCGCTGAGGGTTAGTGCAAAAGTTTTTGATGTTCGGTGTGTTCTATGCCAATGATTAAAATGTCACATACAGTTGCCATTGTGTTCGTTGGAAATTGAAGGGTTGTGGTTGCCATGCTGAGAGAATGTTCAGTTTTTTTGCTAATTTCTTTTAATATAAAGGATATTCAGTAAAGGACATTCGCTATGAGTTTTGTTGAAAAAAAAACAACAACAACAATTATAAGCAACATTTTTCATCCTCAATCACAACTTTGTGTTGAAAGGTAAAATGTCAATCAGATGGCATTGCAGCAAACAAAAAAAAAAAAAAAGATATAAGTAATTTGCGATTAGTCAGAATTTTGTGCAAGGGTAAGGGTTGAAAGTTTTCGTTAAAAGTTGATCAGTTTATTGTTGTTGACGGATTCTTAAAGAACAAAGGGAGTGTTGTTCTCTTAGGGATTTTTCAATGAAGAAAACGTTTTTTTTTTTAATTTTTTTTAAATAAAAAGGCGTGATTTTGTTTAAAATATTTGTTCACGAACCTCATTAAAGAAGGCGAGGATTTTTAAAAAATTTGTTCAAGAACTATAAAAGATGAGGCGTAGGGGATGATAGATTCCAAGCAACGGCTCTGATTGGCTTTAACATGGCGAAGTCCGGTCTTATCTTGGTCCCTATTTCATCTAAATTGTGGACACTGACCTCCCCGCAATGCCACCTGGGGACCTATGTGCCGTGAGTTCACCCACAAGAACTATAAAAAAAATGGGTTGAGGCGTCGAGTTAGTTGCGCACTTTCGGAAAACCTAACCTACTATGAACCAGTGAGCGGAGCAGTATAGTCGGACGGGGCCGACCATATGATACCCTACACAACTTCCACGAAAATCTAACTTTGTGTGGTTCTATATTCTGATCTTGGGCAATATTTGCACTCTCTTGATCTCCACCGTGGGTTGTGTTGTTATGTTCGGATTTCAATTGTGGCCCCGATCTATGTGCCTCGAAAAAAAAAAAATAAATAAATAAGTTTTCGGTCCACTTCATTTCAATATTATTATCTGATCATCACCGAAAATTACAGGCGTTGTCCTTGACCATACCTGGACCCTCATGGGAAATTTCAAAGCGATCAGCGCTAAATATTGAAGTGTAACTCCCACATACGAATACATACAACAATGTAATTGGTATCAATTTGATGGCCAACCACTCCTCTTGGATATATTGTCAACTTCTTGGGACTATGTCATTCAGGGGTAAATATATACGCTTTAGAATACAATTTTTTTTAATTTTGCACACAAAAGTCAGGGTCCATTTGACCCGCTAAATATTGACCGATCTTTATCAAAACATGCATGCTTATTCTTTGGCCCGATCCCCTTCTCCATGCAAAATTTCGCGGTGTTTGGGCCATAATTGCGGTCTCTAGAGCGACCAGAAAAAGCGACAAAAATAAAGTTTTTGGTCCATTTCATCCCCTAAATATTAACTGATTTTTACCAGAAACAATAGGGGTCTTCATTGCGCCGAACCTATCCTCCATGCAAAATTTCGTGAAAATTGGCCCATAACTGTGGCCTGTATCGTGTTTACAAGTTATAATGGACAGACGGACGGATGGATCGACTCAGCTAGTTGAGATATGACGATCGGTATACTTAAAGGTGGGTCTAGGATCAATATTTCGCGGCGTTACAAACTGTTGGGACTGCACAAAGCTATAATACCCTGACAACATAGTTGTGTAGGGTATAAAAAGCAAAGAAAAAGAAAACCAAAACCCCCTAATGTTGACGACCCCCGCGAACGTATAAAGGACCACGATATGCGAATCTGCACTTGGAATGTGCGTACTTTGTACAGAACAGGCGCTGTGTTCGCTTTGGCGGATGTACTCAAGCCGATATTATTGCCTTACAGGAAATGCAATGGAAAGGGAGTGGCGTAAGTAAATCAGATGATTACGCCCTGTATTATAGCTGCCATGAAAAGAGACATGAAATTGGCTGCGGATTTATGGTTAACAGGAGAATAAAATACCTCGTCTACAGATTCACTCCAGTAGATGCGCGAATTGTTATAATCCGTATAAAAGCGAAATTCTTCTACATCAGTCGCATTTGCGCCCATGCTCCGACCGAAGATAAAGATAAACAGACCAAAGACATATTTTACGAGCGCCTAGAAACAGGATATCGACGCCTCCGAACCATAGTATGCTAAGTCGACTTAGCATGTTTTAAAGTTCTTTACGTTTTTAGATACTACGGTCCTTAATTTAAATTCTCTGAAATTTTGGTAATCATCGGTCAATCCAAACCAAGCAAAAATGTACTTAGCATGGCACGTAAGATTTAAGAAACTTCCATACTTTGAGAGCTTCTGCTGAAAAACTCACTTTTCAGATTTAGCTTACTATTCTTCGGAGCCGTCGATATGATCATTGCCCTGGCCATGACATTAAAATTCAGCTAAAAGATTTAAATGCAAAAATCGGAAGGGAAAATATCTTTGGCTCCACCGTAGGAAAATTCAGCCTCCATGAGGAAACATCAGACAACGGCATGCAAAAATGAAATGGTATTTAGCAGCACCGGATTCAAGCATCTCGATATACACAAGGCCACTTGGATTTCTCCCGATCGAACAACGAGAAATCAAATCGATCATGTTGTGATAGACGGAAGTCATCCGTCCTGTGTTTTAGACTTTCTATCAATACGAGAAATGAATATCGATTCAGACCATTACCTTGTTCGCTCCCATCTTAATGTAGCAGCAAAGGTGTGATCTAATGTAACACGGAAACTTGACGTCGAAAAGCTGTAAACACAACAGATATCAGAAGCCTACTCCGCTCAACTTACCCAACTGCTTGACGAAAGCACCCCTTGTCCCGATAATAATATAGAAGCACAATGGCAGAGAATTGCCCATTCCCTACAAACTGCAGCAAAAGCAACACTTGGGTACCAAAGACCACCTTAAGGCACAACCTCCTGTTGAGACAAAGGATGAAACCTGGTGACAGATACAGACAGCGTGCTGAGGACGTGGAGGTAGCATTTTGAAAAACTTCTGGTATCAAATAGTAGCAGTGAAATGGATACCCCAGAACCAATAACAGATGACGGTGTATGCCACCTAGCCAAGATGAAGTCAGAATAGCAATCAATCGGCTGAAGAATAATAAAGCAGCAGGTGCCGATGGGCTACAAGCCGAACTATTCAAGATTGGTGGTCAGTTGCTGGTAAGTAGCATTCACCAGGTGATTAGTAAAATTTGGCTAGAAGAATGCATGCCCAATGATTGGAACCTCAGCATCCTGTGTCCCGTGCACAAAAAAGGAGACAAGACGATATGTGCCAACTGTAGAGGAATAAGTCTCCTTCCCATCGCCAAGCCAATGGTCAATGACATACCACATACCAATGTGGCTTCGGACCTGGCAAATCCACCATTGACCAGATTTTCACTCTGCGCCAAATCCTGGAAAAACCCACGAAAAACACATCGACACATTCCACCTATTCGTCGACTATAAAACCGCATTCGACAGCCCTATTCGTTCAGAGGTGTATAAAGCCATGTCTGCGTGTGCCATTCCTGCAAAATTGCAGGATAACTATAACAGAACAAAATCAGCAGTTAAAGCGGGAAAGGACCTCTCGGAGCCCTTTAATACCGAACGAGTATTCAGACAAGGTGACAGTTTGCCGTGTGACCTTTTTAACATCCTGCTGGAAAAGGTTATATGAGAGGCAAAAGTGAACAGAAATGACACTCTGTACACCAAACAGCACATGTTACTCGTCTACGCCGATGACATCGACATAATGGGTCGAACATTGAGAGCGGTAACAGCCACCTTTGAACAAATTGAGAAGGAGTCTGCCAAAGTGGGTCTGGCAGTAAACGGCGAGTAGACCAAGCTGATGATATCAACGCGCAAGACGTCCAGTAGACTCGGACTAACTGTGGAACTTGAGAACTACAGCTTCGAGGTAGTCAACGATTTTATATACCTAGGTACCGCCATAAATAAAACGAATGACATCAGTTTTGAAATTCGGAAAAGGATAATGATGGCCAACCGATGCTACTATGGTCTGAGCAAACAACTCAAAGCAAGGTCACCTCCCGCCAGACCAAACTCACACTCTACAAGACGCTGATACTACCCGTGCTATTATATGGATCTGAAACATGGGTACTTACGCAGGCAGATGAGGCAGCTCTTGGAGTGTTTGAGAGAAAAATTCTCCGAAAGATTTATGAGTCTACCAAAGTGAGTCTAGCAGTAAACGGCGAGTAGACCAAGCTGATGATATCAACGCGCAAGACGTCCAGTTGACTCGGACCAACTGTGAAACTTGAGAACTACAGCTTCGAGGTAGTCAAAGATTTTATATACCTTGGTACCGCCATAAATAATACGAATGACATCAGTTTTGAAATTCGGAGAAGGATAGTGATGGCCAACCAATGTTACTATGGTCTGAGCAAACAACTCAAAGCAAAGTCACCTCCCGCCAGACCAAACTCACACTCTACAAGACGCTGATACTACCCTTGCTATTATGTGGATCTGAAGCATGGGTACTTACGCAAGCAGATGAGGCAGCTCTTGGTGTGTTTGAGAGAAAAATTCTCCGAAAGATCTATGGGCCGATTGGCGTTGACGGTGATATCGCCGTCGAATGAACCATGACTTGTACCAGACGTATTGAGCTGCAGCGACTACGTTGGCTAGGACATGTTGTGAGAATGGATGAAGATGCCCCAGCTCAGATAGCATATAAAAGCGAACCATCTGGATGGTTCACGTAGAAGGGAAAGATCGAAAAGGTCGTTCAAGTCGAAGACAACATTGCCAAAAATTGTCTTTTAAATTGAAAAAAAACTGCGCAATAGACCGACGCGCTTTGAAATCTTTTCTAAGCTCGGCTTATGGAACGAAAGTTCTGTCACCAGCCAGCTAAGTAAGTAATAAAAGGCTAGGATTTTTATACCCTACACAACTATGTTGTCAGGGTATTATAGCTTTGTACAGCCCCAAGAGTTTGTAATACCGCGTAATATTGGTCCTAGACCCATCTTTAAGTATACCCATCGTCATATCTCGACTAGCTGAGTCGATCTAGACATGTGTGTCCGTCCGTCCGTCTGTCCATTATAAATTGTAAACAAGATACAGGCCACAGTTATGGACCAATCTTCACGAAATTTTGCATGTAGGAAGGGTTTGGCCCAATGAAGACCCCCAGTTTTTCTGGTCGCTCCAGAAAAAATAAGGGGTCTTCATATGTCGGTGTAAGGAGGAGATGTTGTTGACCTCTAATCGGCCAAGAGGGTGAAATTATCACGAAATATTACCCAGGCTTGGAATAAAAATCCGCAGAAAGATAGGGTTATGTGGTAGTTGTGTAGGGTATCGTATGGTCTACCATGTCCGAATATACTGCTCCGATCACTGGTTTAAAAATACTTTTTTAAGGAATATAAAAGTCGAGAATTTTTAAAAAATATTTTAAAAATGTTTATCAAGGTCCAGGGGTTTTTCAAGGTAGGGTTTTTAAAAATATTTATTCAAGCAACACAATTGGACGTGGATTTGTTTAAAAATATTTTTAGAGGAGTGTAAAAGTCGAGGATTTTCAAAAATTCTTTTTTAAGGAATACAAATTGGCTTGCGTTTTTGATTTTTAAAAAATATTTTTGTCAAGGGGTTTTTAAGGCTTAAAGAGTTTTTTCAAGTATAAACACAAATGTGCTGTGATTTCCACAAGCAACACAAACGGCAGTAGAGGCTGCCTATCTCTCCTTCTACATTCAAACTGGTTACAACTCCCTAATATTATTTTATTTTTTAAATTCCATATGTATATACATATTATTAGATTCTCCCGGTCTCTCTTACTCCCGCCCAATTTAAAATCACCTCAGAAAATTATTTTAGTCCTTTTTTATTGAAATTAAGTCCATTATTGTCTTTGCCAAATTAAATCAAAACTGTTGTCCTTTCCACCTGCTGTGCTGTGCGTGTGTGGGCTTCTAAGGATTCTATAATTGAATTCAATCTCAACGTTCCATACACACCCCGAAAAGAAAAACAACAAAACGAAATCAAAATAACTTTCAAAATTGTTTACAACTTAGATCATTTTTTCCTACCCAAAGAAGCCAATTTGTATTCCATTTTCTAATGACGACGATGACGGCAATGAAATATTTGAAATTTTCGGCTACCATAGAATTTTAAAAACACCTTTCAGGGAATTACAAAAGAAAAAAATCCTCAAAATAAATCCGCTACGCAGTCTGTCTGCCATCTCTGCAAATTGCAAAAATAGAAACACACACACAAAGAAAAATACAACAACAAAAATGTTTGCTTCATCCTTTTTTGTAAAAGTTGTGCTTTGTTTTTGACAGTGCACTGAAGTGTAAGGTAAATAAATAAAAAAAATGTTGGCTTTCTATGAAAAAAGTTTCAACAACAACCACACGAAGCTGGATAATGTCTAGACCAAAGGAAGAAGCTAAAATGCCTTGTCCTGATTTCTTCGTTTTCTCTCTTTCTACATTCATTCTCATAGCATTTATCCTTGTGTGTCTTGCTCGACATAAAAAAGCCAATGGAAAGAGATGTAAAAAAAAACTATAAAAACTGTAAGCTGTCGGACAAAGGAAATACATTTGCCATTGATAAGGAAATCACGTACACACACAAACAAACACATACACATGTGTGTGTTGTGGTTTTTCCATCGGATTACACTTAACCATGGATGGGGGGAAAATGACCACTTGATAAAAGGGGAAGTATTTGTTTGTTCATCATAATATTTAAAGCCGGGACAGTGTTTGTTCTGCTTATTGAAAATCTTTTAAAGGTCAGAGTCCTATAAAAATAAAAATTATTGGAGTGGAAACATTAAGTGAAATAGTTATATCCTTGAAAAATATTAAAAAAACATATTTTTTCAAATCCACGCTTACGTATAGTATTGGTAATATATTTTGAAAAATCCCCGCCTGTTTGAAATCCCTAAAATATAGTTTTATAAACTTGACGAGTGATTGTGATAGTTGAAAAATATTAAAAAAACGTTTTCGTAATCGACGCTGCCTTAAAAAGTCCTGAAAAGGTATTTAACAAATGCATGACTTAGGATTGTCCTGGTATATTCCTAGAAAATATATTAAAAAAAATCCATCCTTGTTTATAGTCCTTAAAAAATATTTTTAAACCAGAGAGAGGAGCAGTATAGTCGGACGGAGCCGACCATATGAAACCCTACACAACTTCCATCAAACTATAATTTCTGTGGTTTCTCTGAGCCTGGGCAAACTTTCGAGATATTTCTATCCCGGGCATATTTTCCAAATCTTGATTTCCCGAGGTGAATATTTAAACCATAAAATAAAAATTTGATCACTTTAGGTTGTGGTTGATTTGACCCTCGGAATATTGACCGATTATCATCTAAACACTGTTCTAAGTAACTGTTCAGATTTCCTTAAACGTATAAAATATGTGATGTTCTGCATATAATAATGGCCCCTAGAGCAACTAGAAAATCTGACAAAAATAAAGATTTTGGTTTATTGCACCCTAAATAGGCATCTAGGCATTACCATTGACCATAACCGGAACATTATGTAAAATTTCAAAGCGATCAGCGCGACATTTCCGCCTCTAAACAATATCATAGCACATAGACACTTTCCGTATAACTTTCACATTCGAGTTCATCCAACAATATAATTGGTATCAATTTAAAGGTCAACCATGCCTCTTGGATGTACTATCAACTTTTGCGGTCTATGTCCTTCCGAAGTAAATATATTCGCCATAGAATACAAAATTTGTAATTTTTCACACAAAAGCCAGGGTCCATTTAAACCGCTAAATATTGACCGATCTTCATGAAAACAGTTATGTTTATTCTTTGGCCAGATCCCCTTCTCCATGTAAAATTTCGAGATGTTTAGGCGGCGTTACAAACTCTTGGGGCTGCACATGTCAGTATGGGAGCTATATCTAAATCTGAAGCGAAAATTAGCACTGATCATTCTAGACATAGACGAAAATATATATAAGAGCTATATCTAAATCTGAACCGATTTTCAGGAAACTTAAAACACATCATTCTAGACCTAAGTCATTACGCTATGTAAAATTTCGTGCAAATCGAAATATATATAGCGACTTTGATGGACCATTTACATAAAATCGGACGGAAATATATATGGGAGCTATATTTAAATCTGAACCGATTTCCAGGAAACTTAACACACATCATTCAAGACGTCATTCATTACGCTGTGCCAAATTTCGTGCAAATCGAAAGATATATAGGTACTTTGGTGGACCATTTACATTAAATCGAACGAAAATATATATGGGAGCTATATCTGAACAGATTTTCAGGAAACTTAACACAGATCATTCTAGACTTAATTAAGTACACTATCCCAAACTTCGTGCAAATCAAAATATATATAGGGACTTTAGTACACCGTTTACATTAAATCGGAAGAAAATATATATGTGGGAGCTATATCTAAATCTGAACCGATTGTTCCCAATTTCAATAGGGTTCGTCCTTGGGTCAAATAAATGGGCTGTGCCAAATTTCATCCAAATCGGATTATAAATGCGATATTGACTTTGTTTACAATTTAACAACAACAGACGGACGGGCTCAGAAAGTGATGCTATGCATATTCTCAAAAGGAACCAAGGGTCTATCTCGATTTCTTTTGCCTCTTACAAACATATGCACAAAGACGTAATACCCTATACCACAGTGTGGTTAAGGGTATAAAAATATTTTTAACCAGTGAGCGGAGTAGTATAGTCGGACGGTGCCGACCATATGCTACCCTACACAACTTCTACGAAAATCTAACTTTCTGTGGTTCTATATTCTGCGCATGGCCAATATTTCGCGATATTTGCACCCTCTTGACCGACTACAGTCCTTCTAATTACTTGTTCAGATTCCATTCACCGTGAGTTGTGTTGTGATATACGGCTTTCAATCGACTCAAAAAAAAAAAAAAAAAACAAAAAAAGAGTTATCGTTCCACTTTATCTCAATATTGTTACCTGATCATCGCCGAAAATTCTAGGCGTTGTCCTTGACCATACTTGGGTCCGCATGGAAAATTTCAAAGCGATCAGCGCTATATTTCCGCCCTCTAGTTACTTAATAACATCTCAGTACGCAAGCACCTGTAAATATTTAAGTGTAACTACCACATCTGAGTATCTACGACCATATAAATGGTATCAATTTAAAGGTCAACCACTCCTCTTGGATATACTATCAACTTCTCGGGCCCAGGCCATCAGGGGTAAATATATATGCCACAGAATACAAATTTGGTAATTTTTCACACAAAAGTCAGGATCCATTTGATCCACTAAATATTGACCGATCTTTATCAAAGCTGGCATGTTTATTCTTTGGCCCGATCCCCTTCTCCATGTAAAAATTCGCGATGTTTGGGCCATAATTGCGGCCTCTGGTGCGACCAGAAAAACCGAAAAAATTAAGTATTTGGTCCATTTCATCCCCTAAATATTAACAGATCTTTACCAATAACAATAGGGGTCTTCATTGGCCAGAACTCATCCTAAATGCCAAATTTTGCTTAAATTTTGTGAATATTGTTCCATAACTGTGGGATTCATCGTGTTTACAAATTATAATGGACAGACGGACGGACGGGCACACATGTCTAGATCGACTCAGCTAGTAGAGATATCACGATTGGTATACTTAAAGGTGGGTCTAGGACCAATATTTCGCGGCGTTACAAACAATTGGGGCTGCACAAAGCTATAATACCCTGACAACATAGTTGTGTTGGGTATAAAAATATATTTAACCAGTAAGGACAATAGTAAAGTCCGACGGGGCCGACCCTTCACCACTTTGGGAATATATACAACAGATGAATCCTAACAGACGTCGCATTTTTAAAGGACCAGTAAAATGAAATTAGATCCATAAACATGTCATTCTGCAACCGGTACTAAATTTTTCATTTGGTCAGATGTAACTATATCTAAATATTATCTTAGAAAACTGCACACAGCATTACGCTGTGCCAAATTTCGTGCAAATCGAAAGATATATAGGTACTTTGGTGCACCATTTACATTAAATCGGACGAAAATATATATGGGAGCTATATCTAAATCTGAACCGATTTTCAAGAAACTTAAACCACATCATTCTAGACCTAAGTCATTACGCAGTGTAATATTTCGTGCAAATCGAAATATATATAGCGACTTTGATGGACCATTTACATAAAATCGGACGGAAATATATATGGGAGCTATATCTAAATCTGAACCGATTTTCAGGAAATTTAACACACATCATTCTAGACCTAACTCATTACGCTGTGCCAAATTTCGAAAGATATATGGGGACTTTGGTGCTCCATTCACCTTAAATCGGAAGAAAATATATATGGGAGCTATATCTAAATCTGAACTGATTTTCAGGAAAGTTAAGACACATCATTCCAGACATAATTCATTACGCTGTGTCAAATTTCGTGCAAGTCGAAAGGTATATAGGGACTTTGGTGCACAAAATCGGGCTAAACTATATATAGGAGCTATATCTAAATCTGAACCGATTTTCAGGAAACTTAAGACACATCATTCCACACATCATTTCGTGCAAATCGAAAGATATATGTAGGGACTTTTTGCACCATTTACATTAAATCGGACGAAAATATATGGGAGCTATATCTAAATCTGAACCGATGTTCACGAAAGTTAGCACACATCATTCCAGACTTAATTCAGTACGCTATGTCAAAATTTGTGCAAATTGAATGATTTGCAGGGACTTTGGTTCACTATTTACCTAAAATCGGGCGAAACTATATATGGGAGCTATATCTAAATCTGATTTTCAGGAAACTTAACACACATCATTCTAGACCTAATCCATTACGCTGTGCCAAATTTCGTGCAAATCAAAAGATATATAGGGACTTTAGTACACCGTTTAAATTAAATCGAAAAAAAATATATATATGGGAGCTATAACTAAATCTGAACCGATTTTTCGCAATTTCAATAGGGTTCATCCATGGGTCAAATAAATGAGCTGTGCCAAATTTCATCCAAATCGGATTATACATGGGATATTTACTTTGTTTACTTGAACGGACATATAGACTCAGAAATTGATTTTATGCATATTCTCAAAAGGAACCATGGGTCTATCTCGATTTATTTTGCCTGTTACAAACATATGCACAAAGACATAATACCCTGTACCACAGTGTGGTGAAGGGTATACAAATATTTTTAAAAATCCACTCCTATTTTAGGTCCTAGAAAAAATATTTTTTTTAAATCCACGCCTATTTTAGGTCATAGAAAAAATATTTTTTTTAATTCACGCCTATTTTAGGTCATAGAAAAAATATTTTTAAAAATCCACGCCTATTTTAGGTCATAAAAAATATTTTTTTTAAATCCACGCCTATTTTAGGTCCTAAAAAAATATTTTTTTAAATCCACGTCTATTTTAGGTCCTAGAAAAATATTTTTTTTAATACACGCCTGTTTTAAGTCCTAGAAAAAATATATATTTTTTTTAAATCCACGCCTATTTTAAGTCCTAGAAAAAATATATTTTTTTTTAAATCCACGCCTATTTTAGGTTCTAGAAAAAATATTTTTTCAAATCCACGCCTATTTTTGGTCCTAGAAAAATATTTTTTTTAAATCCACGTCTGTTTTAGGTCCTACAAAAAATATTTTTTTAAATCCACGCCTAGAAAAAATATTTTTTTTTAAATCCACGCCTATTTTAGGTCCTAGAAAAATATTTTTTTACGTCCACGCCTATTTTAGGTCCTAGAAAAAGTGAATAGTCGCCTGTTTGTTGTCCTTAAAAAATACAAGCCTGTTGGTAGTCCTGGAAAAATAATTTAAAAAAATACACGCTGTTTCAGGTCAATGACAAATTTATTTTCATTTTATTCGAAGTATAATAAAATAAAATTAATTATAATCATACGGCCCCGGTGCCGTATGATTATCATTAATATCCGCAATATAGATGATACGCCACCATAAACATCACCCTTAGCCTTGAATGAGTTGCGATTTAATTGAGTTATAATTTTTCATTGTTTTAAATGAAATATATATACCTAATATAACAACAACAAAAATAACCCCTTTTGAATATTACTTTGTTGAACATGATGGGGTGTAATTTGAACACTTTAATTAGTTCGTATGACTAATAAAAAAAATTGTGAGTTTCTCGACTAAATATAAATTCTCCGATTCTGTTATCTCCAATTCGTAACCTTTAAAAGTCTGGGTGCTCAACCTTATGATGGCTTAATTCTAGAATTTATATTTTGTGTGTATGTGTGTGTGTGTGGGAGAGCTTGTTAATTTTGATTTAATTTATTATCGACAGACTACATTTTTTCGTACAATTTCATTGTTTGCAAAAAGTTTTGATTATCAAAAGACATGATTTGCTTTGGATTATTGACCCAGAAAGTTGCTAACCGTCTGTCTTAAAATTTATGAGAAAACATATTTTATATTTATTTTTTTTTATTTTAATGGAATATTTTAATAGTTATTAGGAATTCATGGAATTCGTTTATCATTCAGTGATGTAGAATTTTATTTCAATTAAATTAATGAATTACTTAAATGGATATATTTAAAAGGAATTCGGAGACAAAATATTTTATTTTATTAAATAAACCTATTTTGAATGCACTCGACATGGTGGAGGGTAATAAATGTGTGAATTTAATGTGTTCATGTGTGGATTTTGAAAGTATTTTTTAAAAATTTTCAACGACTAGCCAAAAGATATTCTACTTTTCCCTCCTTTACTTTATTTTGAGTACTTATGTGAATTTGCAACTTGAAGTGAAGTAGACCCCCCCTTTAGCCACTCCTCTGTTTTTTCACCAACAAAAATCCACACTGAAATACTTCAGGTTACCTTCGTTGCAGCATCCTAACAACCTTTCAAAACAAATAACCATTTTGTTAATTACTTTCTTTTCTTGTTGTTGTTGTTTGCAGTTTTACAAAACAAATGTAATAATAACAAACACAGTACGCACACACACACACATACATACAACGATTCCTTTTGGTATCCACTGAATAAAATATACCCCCACCCATCCAGTGAATTGCTTCTTCTCTTCGTTTCTTTGCTGGGAATCAAACAGATGAATGTTACAAAAATAACAACAACAACCACCACCACAACTATAGCAACAACAAATAATGAGAACAACGATGATGTATAGCACAAGGATTATAAAGAAACGAAAAAGGGTGTATGTGTGTGTGTGTGGGAAAGTGTTAAAAGGTGTAGGGGGAGGGGATGATGGGTGATGGTTGTTTAATTTGTAGTGGCCATAAACAGCTGTTCTACTCATAAACAAAGCTGTTGGCAATTACGGAGCAAATGATTCGAAATAAGAAGATAAAAATATAATGCAATGATGATGCAAAAGAGGATGATGGTTAGGACCTCTTGTGGGGGTAAGAGCTAATGAGAAAAACAATATTACGAAACTCGATTCGACTATTTTCTTTAAAGAGACAATTACATCTCAATTCACAATTACATCGGCTTATAATCGTAGCCTATAGATCGAATAGAAAAAAAAAAACACAAAAAATACGTTTTCGGCCCACCTCATCCCAAAATTATTATCTGATCATCACCGAAAATTATAGGCGTTGTCCATGACCAGAACTGGAATCTCATGGTAAATTTCTAAGCAATCAGCGGTATATTTCCGCTCTCTAGTGTGGTAATGGGTTTCTAAATAATATATCTGTACGTAAGCACCTGTAAAATTTACGTGTAACTTCCACATCCGAGCACATACGACAATACAATAGAATCCAAATACAAATTTTGTCATTTTCACACAAAAGTCAGGGTCCATTTGACCCGCTAAATATTGACCGATCTTTATCAAAATGGGCATGCTTATTCTCTGGCCCTATCCCCTTCTCCCTGCGGTGTTTGGGCCATAATTGCGGCCTCTGGAGCGACCAGAAAAATCAACAAAAATATAGGTTTTGGTCCATTTCAACCGATCTTTTCCAGAAACCATAGGGGTTTTCATTGGCCAGAACCCATCGTACATGCAAAATTTCGTGAAGATTGGTCCATAACTGCGGCCTTTATCGTGTTTACAAATTATAATGGACAGACGGACGGACGGACGCACATGTCTAAATCGACTCTGCTAGTCGAGATATGACGATCGGTATACTTAAAGGTGGGTCTAGGACCAATATTTCGCGGCGTTACAAACTTTTGGGGCTGCACAAAGCTATAATACCCTGACAACATTGTTGTGTAGGATATAACAAAGTACAGGTTGCATTTATGATCCAAATTGAATGAAATTTGGCATACGTCACTTATTTGGCCCAAGGACGAACCCTATTGAAATTGAGAAAAATCGGTTCAGATTTAGATATAGCTCCAATATGTATTTTCATCCGATTTAATGTAAATGGTGCACCAAAGTCCCTATATATCTTTAGATTTGCACAAAATTTGGCATAGGGTAATGAATTAGGTCTAGAATGATGTGTCTTAAGTTTCCTGAAAATCGGTTCAGAGTTAGATATAGCTCCCATATATATTTTTGTCCGATTTAAGGTAAATGGTGTACCTATATATATATATATATATATATATGTACCTATATATCTTTCGATTTGCACAAAATTTGGCAAATCATACTGAATTGAGTGTAGAATGATGTGTGCTAAGTTTCCTGAAAATCGATTCAAATTTAGATATAGCTCCCATATATATTTTCATCCGATTTAATGTAAATGGTGTACCAAAGTCCCTATATATTTTCCGATAAGCACGAAATTTGGCACAGCGTAATGCACGAAATTTGGCATAGGGTAATGAATTAGGTCTAGAATGATGTGTTAAGTTTCCTGAAAATCGGTCCAGATTTAGATATAGCACCCATATATATTTTAATCCGATTTAATGTAAATGGTGTACCAAAGTCCCTATATATCTATCGATTTGCACGAAATTTGAAACACGGCAATGAATTAGGTCTAGAATGATGTGTGTTAAGTTTCTTGAAAATCGGTTCAGATTAAGATCTAGCTCCCATATATATTTACGTCCGATTTAATGTAAATGGTGTACCAAAGTCCCTATATATCTTTCGATTTGCACGAAATTTGGCATAGGGTAATGAATGTGATGTGTGTTAAGTTTCCTGAAAATCGGTCCAGATTTAGATATCGCTCTCATACCGAAATTGGTATAACAAACTACTCATGTTTATACAATCGGACACGGGGATTGATATTTGCTTTAGATTGAGCAACTCTATGTCTGAACAAATGAAAAAATTAGTATAGGTTGCAGAATGACATGTTTATGGAAGCAATTTCATGTTAGTGGTCATTCAAAAATGCGACGTCTGTCAGGATTCATTTATTATACCCTACACAACAATGTTGTCAGGGTATTATAGCTTTGTGCAGCCCCAAAAGTTTGTAACGCCGCGAAATATTGGTCCTAGACCCACATTTAAGTATACCGATCGTCATATCTCGACTAGCTGAGTCGATCTAGACATGTGTGTCCCTCCGTCCGTCTGTTCATTATAATGTGTAAACACGATACAGGCCACATTTATGGACCAATCTTCACGAAATTTTGCATGTAGGATTGGTTCTGGCTAATTAAGACCGTTAATATTTTTGATAAAGATCGGTTAATATTTAAGGGATGAAATGGACCAAAAACTTTATTTTTGCCCAATTTTATGGTCACTCCAGAGGCCACAACTATGGCCCGAATTTTCGCGAATTTGCACATGGAGAGGGGGGTCGGGCTAAAGAATAAGCATGCTTGTTTTTATAAAGATCGGTCAATATTTAGCGGGTCAAATGGACCCTGATTTTTGTGTGAAAAATGACAACATTTGTATACTATGGCGTATATATTTAAACCTGAAGGACGTAGACCCGAAAAGTTGATAGTATATACAAGAGGAGTGGTTGACCTTTAAATTGATACCAATTGTATTGTCGTATGTACTCGAATGTGGGAGTTTAATATTTACAGGTGCTTACGTATTCATATATTATTTAGCAACCTATTACCACACTTTAGGGCGGATATATAGCCTGATCGCTTTGAAATTTTCCATGAGGTTCCCGTTATGGTCAAGGACAACGCCTAAAATGTTAGGTGATGATCTCATAATAATTTTTCGGATGAAGTGGACCGAAAACTTGATTATTTGTACTTTTCGAGTCGAAAGCCGAACATCACAACACAACCTACGGCGAAGGGAATCTGGACAAGTAATTAGAGGGGCTGTACTGATTATTAGTAACATTTTCTGACATTTCGAAATATTGCCCAATCTCAGAATATAGAACCACAGAAAGTTAGATATTCATGGAAGTTGTGTAGGGTATCATATGGTCGGCCCCGTCCGACTATACTGCTCCGCTCACTGGTTCAATAAACATAAAGTGGAGAAGGGTATCATATAGTCGGCCCCGTTCGACTTTACAGCTTACCTTAATGGTTTAAAAATATTTTTGGAAGCAGCACAAACAGGCGTAGATTTTTTTTTTAAATATTTTCTGAATGATTTTCTTTAAAAAATATTTTTAATTTGAAAATAATCATGTTGGCAACCCTTCTTTGCACAGCTTAAATTCTAAGGAATATCTGTAAGCCAAAGTATCTGTCTGTATAGGTTATTCAATTAAACAACTTATTTCCGTTGTGTTTGTATTTCATGCTCTCAGACTCTGAGAGGTTGTTTATTTCACACTCAGACCACCACACACACACACACACAAGAACAACACAGCCAAACACACACAGGCACATATTAGCCCTCTCAGCCACACAAATAATGGCGAAAGTTAAGCAAATATTTACAATACAGCCTTGTTGTTGTTGTAGTTGTTGCTGTAGTTTTATTGTTGGCATCAACAAGCATCCTTATCAACTTGTATCGTGTTACCGCCTGCTGGGCTATTCAATGTCATGAGTACTATGTAATTGTGTGTGTGTGTCTGTATGTGTGTGTTTAGTGTTTGAACTTGGCTGTGGTTTTGCTCTGTCTATTAGTTTGGCATTAATCATGTTTTACACTAAATAGGAATTAATTTTGTAGTTCATTACGTTTTCGTGACTAGTGGGTGGAGTAGAAAGAGAGGGAATGAGGGAGGGAGGTGAGCATGTAAAATTAAATATAAATTGTCATTTTGTCAGATATATTTGCCCTTACTAACTCAAAACTAGTTCTCTTCCTGTCTATTTACTTCATGGCTTGTGACTTCCAGGAGGACAAAAATAATTGAACAAAGATGTTAACATAATTTAATTATGTCCGACATGTTTTCTGGTAGTTTGAGTGACAAACTACATACGTATGTATGTGTGCTTTATATAAGTTTATATTAAATACTTATGTAAATATTGTGATTTCAATTTTGAATAAATGAAATATTTAGTATTCCGTTTGTGGCTTTAAGGACACTTTAAGTTTGTTTTGAAAATTTTGAAATGCATTTTCTGTTTTTTCTGAAATAAATTTAAATGATAATAAATAAAATAAAATATAAAAATATTTAACATTTAGCAAATAATTTTAACTGAAATAGTTAGAGATGGAAATAATGTTCAAAAACTAGGGTTTTAACAAGTGAAAAAGTGTTAAGTTCGGCCGGGCCGAACTTTGGATACCCTCCACCATAGATATACCGACAGGTACTAGAAATGAAAATATAGGGAACATACCAAGAAGTGGACCTATACCGACATTTTTAAAAAAAGGATTATGTAAATCATAAAACAAATTATAGAAATTTTTAATGGATAATTAAACCCTCAGCCTTATGGCTAATGAGGATGTATACACTTTGACACTCTGAAAATGTGCCTCATCGAATAATTATCCAATGAAACATGGGACCTAGTTTCTTTGGACCAAATTTGTTTCAGAAAAAATTGATTTGGTCCAAACTTTGCCCATATTTTATACCCTTCACCACACTGTGGTACAGGGTATTATGTCTTTGTGCATATGTTTGTAACAGGAAAAAGAAACGAGATAGACACATGGTTCCTTTTGAGAATATGAATAGAATCACTTTCTGAGTCGATTTATGCATGTCCGTCTGTCAGTCCATCCTTCCATGTAATTTTATTAACAAAGTACAGGTCGCATTTATGATCCGATTTGTATGAAATTTGGCACAAGCCACTAATTTGGCCCAAGGACGAACCCTATTGAAATTGGGAAAAATCGGTTCAGATTTAGATATAGCTCCCATATATATTTTCGTCCGATTTGAGGTAAATGGGGCACCAAAGTCCCTCTATATCTTTCGATTTGCATGAAATTTGGCATAGAGTACTGAATTATGTGCAGAACGATATGTGCCAAGTTTCGAGAAAATCTGTTCAGATTTAGATATAGCTCCCATATATAGGTTCGTCCGATTTATGGTAAATGGGGCACCTAAGTCCCTCTATATCCTTCAAGTTGCATGACATTTGGCATCGAGAACAGAATTAGGTCCAGAATGATGTGTGCCAAGTTTCGAGAAAATCGGTTCAGATTTAGATATAGCTCCCATATATATTTTTGTCCGATTTAAGGTAAATGGTGCACCGAAGTCCCTATATATCATTCGATTTGCAAGAAATTTGGCATAGAGTACTGAATTAGGTCCAGAATGACGTGTGATAAGTTTTTTGAAAATCGGTTCAGATTTAGATATAGCACCCATATATAGTTTTTTCCGATTCTATGTAAATGGTGCACCAAAGTTTCTATATACCTTTCGATCGGTCCTGGTTTCGATATAGCTCCCACATATACATATATATTCGTCCGATTTTACATAAATGGTGCACCAACCTTCTAATGTTTGTCCGATTAACACGATTTTTGCAGAACGTATCAAGTTGAGACTTGAATAACGTTATTGCGTTTTGTTGAAATTGATGTAGATGCTGTCATAGCTTCCATATGTATTTCGAATGGATGTCTGAATGAAATTAAAATTTTAACAGTGCGGCGACCGAATAGCGTGTATTATTTTGCTATAAGTCGTTTTTCATAAATTTGTCCCATGGTACAAAGTCGACTTTAAATCTGCCCGAATGAAATTAAATTTATCATAGGTTGCAGAAAGCCTTGCGTATGTTCCTTGGAGGGGATACATATGTACAATATACCCAAAGTGGTGAAGGGTATCATATAGTCGGCCCAGTACGACTTTACTGCTTTCCTTACTGGTTATTTCTTTCAAACTTAGTTCAAGTTCGAAGATGGAGAATATCGGTCTAGGCTATGCCTAAATGCGGATTATAGTTCACATATAGTTCATTATCGTACCCTATGTTCTAGTTTTTTATTTCGATATCCTCCGCAGGTGAAATGATTACAACAGAGTCTTAGAACCAAACCCTAAACACGGAACAAATTAGGTAACTATTTTAATATAAAAAGGGGGTTATATGGGGACTACCCTAAAAAGGGGGCAAATATTAAAAATTTTTGGTGGGGAAATTTTTTTTCCATATACGACTACAAAATACCAAATTGCAGTGCACAAGAACCCCAAAATACCGAAAATTGTGAGTACCCTTATATGGAGGCTATCCGAAAAAATGGACCTATAATCATAATTTTTTATGGAGAGATTTGGTACCTATTAAGAACCTAAAATACTAAATTACAGCCAATTTGGTGGAAAAATACGATCAAAACCCCCAAAAATACGGAAAATTAGGAGGTACCGTTATATGGGGGCTACCAGAAAGAGAGGACCTAAATTCATAATTTTTTTGTGGACACATTAAGTACCCAATAGAAATCCAAAGTACAAAAATTCAGCGAATTCGTTTGAAATACGCGTTCAAGAACCGCAAAATACCGAAAATTGGGGGGTAGCGTTATATGGGAGCTATGCCTAAACGTGGACCGATATATCCCAACATCGAACTTGACCTGCCTGTAGACAAAAGACAAATGTATGCAAAATTTCAGCACCCTCTCTCAATTCCTTTAGAAGATAGCGTGATTACAACAGACGGACGGACAGACCGACGGACATGGCTAGATCGTCTTAGAATTTTACCCTGATCAAAATATATATACTTTATAGGATGGGAAATGAATATTTCGATGAGTTACAAACGGAATGACAAAATTAATATACCCTCCATACTATGGTGGAGGGTATAAAAATGTCGGCAAGAACTCTTCTCTATAGACGGGTTATACGAAGTCTCTGTAAAAGGATTGATGTCGTCTCCAAAAACGGACTATAAGACTATGGGATATGGCATTTGAAAAAATATTTATGAAAAATCAAGGTCGATTTGTGGGCTTTGAAAAAATATTAAAAGCCAGTGAGCGGAGCAGTATAGTCGGACGGGGCCGACCATATGATACCCTACACACAACTACCACAGAAATCTAACTTTCTGCGGATTTTTTTTCCAAACCTGGGTAATATTTCGTTTATAGTTGTACACTTTTGCCCGATTAGTGGTCAACAGCACATCTTCCCTACATTGACATATTTTCCGAATATTTCTAATATTCACTACAGTCCTTCTAATTACTTGTCCAGATTCCATTCACCGTGGGTTGAGTGTTGATGAGATCGTCTAAAAAAACACAAAAATTAAGTTTTCGGTCCACTTCATCTCAAAATTATTATCTGATTATCACCGAAAATTCTAGGTGTTGTTCTTGACCATAACTGAAACCTTATGGAACATTTCACATCGATCAGCGCTATTTTTTTTGTAACTCCCACATTCGAGTACATACGACAATATAGTTGGTATCAATTTAAAGGTCAACCACACCTCTTGGATATACTATCAACTTCTCGGGTCTATGTCCTTCAGAGGTAACCCTATATGCCATAGAATACAAAATTTGTATGCCATAGAATACAAAATTTTTCACATCAGGGCCTATTTGACCGGCTAAATATTGACAGATCTTTATCAAAACAGGCACGCTAATTCGGTGGTCCCGACCCCTTCTCCATGTAAAAATTCGAGATGTTTGGGCCATAATTGTGGCCTCTGGAGCGACTAGAAAAAAGACAAAAATTAAGTATTTGTTCCATTTCATCCCCTAAATATTAATCGATCTTTAACAAAAACAATAGGGGTCTACATTGGGCAGAACCCACCCAATATGGAAAATTTCGTGAAGATTGGTCCATAACTATGACCTGTATCGTGTTTACAAATTATAATATACAGACGGACGGACGTACTGACACACATGTCTAGATCGACTCAGCTAGTCGAGATATGACCGGTATACTTTAAGGTGGGTTTAGGACCAATATTTCGCGGCGTTACAAACACTTGGGCCTATAGTACCCAGACAACATTGTTGTGTAGGGTATAAAACTCAGCGGCTTTTTGTGGACCTTGAAATATTAAAACAAATATTTATAAAAAATTCACGTCTAATAAAAAAACGCGACTTAAAAAAATTAAAAAAATTAACGCACAATGATAGCGATTAAAACACAAAAATGCACACCTTTTTCAAGGACTATCATTAGAACTTGAAAAAAAATATTTAAAAGGAAATAACCCCCAAATACAGTCCTTGCAAAAATATTTAAAACCAGTGAGCGGAGCAGTATAGTCGGACGGGGCCGACCCTATAATACCCTACACAACATCCACGAAAATCTAACATTACGATATTTGCACCCTCTTGAAACCTGACTAAAGGTCAACAAATATTACTGATATTCAGTAGACGAGGGCTGTACTTGTCCAGATTCTCTTCACAGTGGGTTATGTTGTGATGTTTGGCTTTCAATTGTGATCTAAAGTCCGATTCAATAAAAAAAAAAAATTAAGCTTTCGGTCCACTTCATCCCAAAATTATTATCTGATCAACACCGAAAGTTATAGGCGTTATCCTTGACCATAACTGGAATCTCATGGAAATTTTCAAAGCAATCAGCGCTATATTTCAGCCCTCTAGTGTGGTTTTGGGTTACTAAACAATGTCTGAATACGTAAGCACCTGTAAATATTTAAATGTAGCTCCCACATCTGAGTACATACGACCATATAATTGGTATCAATTTAGAGGTCAACCACTCCTCTTGAACATACTATCAACTTTTTGGGTCTAGGTCCTTCAGGTGCAAATATATACACCATAAAATACAAATTTTGTCATTTTTCACACAAAAGTCAGGGTCCATTTGACCCGCTAAATTTTGAGCGATCTTTATCAAAACAAGCATGCTTATTCTTTGGCCCGATCCCCTTCTCCATGCAAAAATTCGCGTTGTTTGGGCCATAATTGCGGCCTCTGGAGCGACCAGAAAATCAGACAAAAATAAAGTTTTTTGGTCCATTTCATTCCCTAAATATTAACCTATCTTTTCCTAAAACAATAGGGGTCTTCATTGGTCAGAACCCATTCTACATGCGAAATTTCGTGAAGATTGGTCTATAACTGTGGCCTGTATCGTGTTTACAAATTATAATGGACAGACGGACGGACACACATGTCTAGATCGACTCAGTTAGTCGAGATATGACGATCGGTATACTTAAAGGTGGGTCTAGGACCAATATTTCGCGGCGTTACAAACTTTTGGGGTTGCACAAAGCTATAATACTCTGACAACATAGTTGTGTAGTGTATAAAAATCCACGTCCAATAAAAAACAGGACTTAAAAAATTTAAAAAATCCACGCCCAACGATAGCGATTAAAAAATGTTTTTAAAAATTCACGCCTTTTTTTAAGGACTATCATTAGTCCTTGAAAACATATTTAAAAAGAAATCACTCCCAAATATAGTCCTTGCAAAAGTATTTAAAAAAAACCTGGATTTAAACAAATTTTAAAACATCCGGCCTAATGATGGTCCTTGAAAGAATATTTAAAAAATTGTCCTTAAAAATATGGTTTAAAATCCACACCTGCTGACTTTATTTCCCATTATTATATTACCTGGTAACCCTGACTGTAAAAACACTCAACCTCATTTAAGAAAAAGGATTAAACATCTGAGCCCTGCACAAAGACAAACCCTAAAAACCAAACCACATGCAAAATGAAAAGAAAATATTCTACGAAAAAAAACCAAATAACCACCAACACAAACCACACAGCAAATAACAACAACAATAACAACATCATCGTCCTGAAAACTCTTGTTGATATGGGTAATTTCAAATTAAATAACCTTAGGTGCCATACTTAGATTACAAATTAACTGGACCAGACTAGAATGAATGCTAATGACTGTGAATTATCCGATTAAAGACCTCCATCAAACGATGCTGGCAATTGCCTTGGGTGAGGAAACAATAATGAGTTTTAAATAATTACGAAAAGAAAACAAAAAAATTGAATTTAATATTTATTTTTGGGAATATTTTCAAAGTATATTCTGGGAAATAATAAAGAGGAATATTTAAATTTGGTTTGGGCGGAAGACTTAAATGTTTGAGTGTCTACAGTTCGCCTATAACGACGATTTAAAGCTCGGATGTAAAGATGGATCAATAGGTTGTCTAAAAAGACATCATATTGGGCTTTAATAAAGATGGTAACAAGTGTTTCTATGTTACCTTATAATAAGGTAAGGTGGTTAGTTTCAAGCTGAAAACACAAGTTGTTTTCTCTCTCTTATTTCCATACCAGAACTTGTTGAATTCTTGCCACAAAAAAATCACAATAATACCAACACATCGACAAAACAACAAAACCACATTGACACGTGCAATGTAAGACCATAATACTAATACATGCGCACACACAGATAAACAAATCTTTCAATGGAAGTGAAAGGAAATAAAATACAATTTACAAAGTTCGGATGGATAAAAAAAGGGGGGAAATACCATCAAACAGTGATAACATAATTAGCACTCACACAATTACACCGACAAAGAACAGGCATTAGTTGCTTTACTTTGTATCCTTTCGCTCCGTTTTGTTTGAAAACAAAAAAACAAGCAAGAAATATTATTTCTCCATTTTTGGAAAATAACTCAAGGTTTTCTTATCGAAAAAAAATGTGGGAAAAAAGAAAATGAATGGAAATGAAAACCAAACACAAAAAAGGAAAAGACAAAACAAAACCAGTGAGCGGAGCAGTATAGTCGGATGGGGCCGACCATATGATACCCTTCCACGAAAATCTAAATTTTTGTGGTTCTATATTTAGGGCTTGGGCAATATTTCGTGATCATTCATGTAAATGTTTTTTTTTTATTATCTTTTTCCTTTTCATTGCAACTCCGATCATGTAGCTCATCTCGAAAGAGAAATTAATAAAAAACATTTACATGAATGATCCTTCGCTCTCAAAAAGGCATAAAAACAAAAACTCAAAAATTCAGCTTGAGCCCGGCTGGGATTTGAACCCTGGTTCCCATGGCATCAGCTGATGTCAGGCGCCTTAGCGTTCAAAGCCACCTCCTTATCTTTCTAAGGTTGCACAATATACAGTTGTATACCATTGAAGAAAAATATTTTGTAGTCTGTACGGAAAAAAAGTCCGTCACAACAAGAAAAATCTGCTCTGAAAAGGAATGTTCTGGTGTGATGCCAAATGTCCGAACCTTGACACGGTTGAATTTAATTCGTAGATGCAATTTCGCAACAATAGTCGACATAAATACAACTTATCAAGTAAAGACATTTGTAAGCCATATTGCCCAATATGCCTGATGATCCGCTTAACCAACGGCGAAACGGGTCGCATAGTGGCGGGAATGTAGTATATCTCTGGCTTTCCTTTTCATTGCAACTCCGATCATGTAGCTCATCTCGAAAGAGAAATTAATAAAAAAAAATAATATTTCGTGATGTTTGCATCTTTTTGGCCCTCTAGTCGGCCAAATTACTAATATTCAGTAGAGCCCTTCTAATGGCTTGTGCAGATTGCCTTCACGGTGGGATGTATTGTGGTGTTGTGCTTTCAACTGTGGACTGACTATAGATCGACTCGAAAAAAAAAATAGAAAAATATTTTGGTCCACTTCATCCAAAAATTATTATCTGATCATCACCGACAATTGTAGGTGTTGTCGGTGACCAAAACTGGAATCTCATAGAACATTACAAAGCGAACAGCGCTATATTTTCGCCCTCCCTTGTGCTAATGGGTTACTAAATACTATATGCCTACGCAAGCACCTATAAATATGTATGTCTAACTCCCATATCCGAGTACACACGACAATATAATTAGTATCAATTTAAAGATCATCCACTCCTACTATTAACTTATCGTGTCTTTGTCCTCCAGGAGTAAATATATATCCCATAGAACACAAATTGTGTAATTTTTCACACAAAAGTCAGGGTCCATTTGACCCGCTATATAATGATCAATCCTTATCAAAACAGGAATGTTATTCCTTGTCCCGATATCCATTTAAAATTTCGCGATATTCGGTTCAAAATTGCGGCCTCTGCAGCGACCAGAAAACGCCAAATATTAAGTAATTGGTCCATTTCATCCACTAAATATTAACCGATCTTCACCAAAACATACAGGGGTCTTCATTGGCCAGAACCCATCCTACATGTAAAATTTCGTAAAGATTGGTCCATAACTGTGGCCTGTATCGTGTTTACAAATTATAATGGTCAAACGGACGGATGGATGGACACACATGTCTAGATCGACTCAACTAGTCGAGATATGACGATCGGTATACTTAAAGATGGATCTAGGATAAATATTTCGCGGCGTTACAAACACTTGGGCCTGCAAAAAGCTATAATACCCTGACAACACAGTTGTGTAGGGTATAGTAATACCCTGACAGCACAGTTGTGTAGGGTAAAAAATCCACCACTTAAAAATTTTTTTAAAAAAATTACGACTTCATGAAAAATATTTTCGAAAAAAATAACGCCTGCCATTACGTCGAAAAAATTTTGTATACCCTTCATAACTATGTTGTCAGGGTATTATAGCTTTGTGCAGCTGCAAGAGTTTGTAACGCGGCGAAATATTGGTCCTAGACCCACCTTTAAGTATACCGATCGTCATATCTCGACTAGCTGAGTCGATCTAGACATGTTTGTGCGTCCCTCCTTCCATTCCATTATAATTTGTAAACACGATACATGCCACAGTTATGGACCAATCTTTACGAAATTTTGCATGTAGGACGGGTTGTGGCCAATGAAGGCCCCTATTGTTTTTAGTGAAGATCCGATAATATTTAGGGGATGAAATGGATCAAATACTTAATTTTTTTCGGTTTTTTTGGTCGCTCCAGAGGCCGCAATTATGGCCCAAACATTGCGATGTATTTCATGGATAAGGGGATCGGGCCAAAGAATAAGCATGCCTGTTTTGATGAAGTTCCGTTAATATATAACGGGTCAAATGGATCCTGACTTTTGTGTAAAAATTACAAAATTTGTATTCTATAGCGTATAAATTTACTCCTGAAGGTGATAGACCCGAGAAGTTGATAGTATATCCAAGAGGAGTGGTTGACCTTTAAATTGATACCAATTTTATTGTCGTATGTGCTCGGATGTGGAAGTTACACGTACATTTTTACAGATGCTTACGTACAGATATATATTATTTAGTAACCCATTACCACACTAGAGGGCGGAAATATACCGCTGATTGCTTAGAAATTTACCATGAGATTCCAGATGTGGTCATGGACAACGCCTATAATTTTCGGTGATGATCAGATAATAATTTTGGGATAAAGTAGGCCGAAAACTTATTTTTTGTGTTTTTTTTTTCGATTCAATCTATAGGCTACGATTATAAGCCGAACTTCACAACGGTGAAGGGAATATGGACAAGTAATTAGAAGGTGCTGTTGACCTCTAATCGGGCAAGAGGGTGCAACTATCACGAAATATTACCCAGGCTCGGAATAAAAATCCGAAAAAGATAGAGGTCTGTGGTAGTTGTGTAGGGTATCGTATGGTCGGCCCCGTCCGACTTTACTGCTCCGCTCACTGGTTTAATTAAAGAGAAATCCTTATTTTTGATGGCGGGCATGATAACTCCTCACTGGAACATCGGAATCCGAAAATTCCAACGGTGTTAGAAAGAGTACATGTCTGGTTCTCGTATGAACTAGGATTATTGACTTCGCTCTAAAATTAACAAAATGGCGGACCTTTGAAAAAATATTTTTCCAAAATCGCCGATTTTTGACCAAAAACCAAGTTAAACAATATGGAAGATATTCACCGATTGTCTTTATCCTAGTTCATACGATAGCTATACATTCACAGAGAAACGTGTAAAAATTTGGAATCGATTGGGTTATTAGTTTTTGAGTTATCGTGCCCTCCATTCGCAAAAGAGAAAAACGCGTTTAAAGTTTGAGAAGACCTTTAGCCGTCATTTGATGCGGACACAATAAATCGGCTATATCTTCAAGAGTTCTTGAGATTTTCACATGAACTTTTGTAGGGACATTCTTGAATTAGTGTAGATTCGAATTGAATCAACAAAATTTTTGACCCCGAGAATGGGGGGTCCCTTAAATTGATGCCACTTATATTGTCGTATGTACTCGGATGCGGGAGTTACACATAAATATTTACGCGTGCTTACATATTCAGATAGTATTTAGTAGTCCATTACTCCACTAGAGGGCGAAAATATAGCACTGATCGCTTTGAAATTTTCCATGAGGATTCAGGTATGGTCAAAGACAACCTCTATAAATTTCGGCGATGATCAAATAATAATTTTGGGATGAATTTAACCGAAAACTTAATTTTTATATTTTTTCGAGTCGAGACAATTGAAAGCCGAACATTACAACACAACCCACGGTGTACGGAATCTGGACAAGTAATTAGAAGGGCTGTACTGTAATATTTGTTGACCTCTAGTCGATCAAGAGGGTTCATATTTGGCGAAGTATTGCTCAAACTCAGAATGTAGAACCACAGAAAGTTAGATTTTTGTGGAAGTTGTGTAGGGTATCATATGGTCGGCCCCGTCCGACTATACTGCTCCGCTCACTGGTTTTTAAATATCTAAATCTTGCAAAAATTTTTATGCCAATCTTTGAAAAAATTATTATTGAAAACATATTTGTTTAAAAGTGAAGCTTGTTTTAATTTTTCAAAAAAAAAAAATCCTCATCTTCTATCTCTTCTAGATATTGCAGGGTCTTCTAATACCATTCGTCTCAACCTTATTATCCCAAAATAAAAAAACCAAAGAGATATATATTTACCCAGCTGTACGTATATATTAACATTTGTATGTGTGCGTGTGCATCTCTCTCCAAAATATTCACAGAACAGAATTTACCAGATTTTTTTGTGTTTTTATATTTCAAAATTTCTATCTGTGTGAGTATTGTGGTGTAAGGCTGTTTTGTTTGTGTGTTTGTAATTTTGTTTTTGTTTATGTGTGTGTGTGTGAAGAATCAACAGTCTGGCAAACAGACGTTGAGGTTTTTTTTTTGATGTTAGTAATAATTTTTCAAGCATTAGAGTAGGATGTGCTGTATAAAATAATACGGAAGTCGACGAAGAAAAACAGATTCACACAGCAAAGCATAGTAGTATTAACAACATCCGGAAAGGATAAATTAAAAAAAAATATATATTGAAAAAAAAACATTTTGCAAGTGAATTGAAAAACTGTACGGTTTTATTATTATAGTTACGGAATACAGGCTATAAACGTATGTGTGTGTGGCTTGGTATTGGTGAACACATAAATCTGATTGGTTAAATTTTATAAATATCATTTTTAACCCCGTAAAATTGCAACCATGATTTTTTTTCGAAGAGATATTTTAATAAAATAAATTCTCAACTTATGAAATTTAAATATATATATATATATATATATCATTTCAGGGTTAATTGCCATGACATTGACTTCGTGATTGTTTTTTTTTTTTTTTTGACGATTTTATTTAAAGTGTGGTAGTTATAATTTTATTAAATCGAATAGTTCGTAAAGGTATTTCAGTTAATGCATCAAAAATTTCCAATATTAAAGTTCCGTGAATTAACAACATATGGTGGCTACTACTATGTGTGCTGGTGGTCAGCTATGGTTGCTCAAATAGCCTTTTGTGTGTGTAAATTTTTTTTTATACTTAATATATGTATAAAAAAATTTACACACACAAAAGCATCAAAAAGGAAATTCCGCTTAGCTAGAGAGGTTATTAAATTATCTGCCATAGTTAATTACAGGCGTATGACAAAATGCTAATACAAACTGAATATTGTGGAACCTCCCACCCAGCTCCTTTGCCGTAATAAACAGATTTCCCCCTCATGTGATATTCTATAGACCACTAATACATGCCAATTAAATTTTGTAAATATATCTGCACGAGGATATATTATTTCATCCTAATTTCATTGATACACATCGACATGGATTGTTATGTGATATTCGGCCTTGGGTTGGAATTTCATATGTTAATTTAATAATATGGGTTATGAAATTGAAACCGAAATATTTTTAAATGTAAAGTTTGAAACACATAACAATATACACATATCTACACAAAATATATCCACCACAAGCATGAATTTTTTATATCCTCCCCCAAAAGATGAGGATGAGGATCTCGATGGAAACATCCCTAAATATTTACCAGCGACCCAGTATATAATATATAATTACTGATTTGAAAAAAAAAAACTATGCGTCAATCTGTATGTCCGTCTCTTGAATTCACAATAGAGCTCTCAATATTAAATATGGAACGTTTTTTCAATCGAATTGCCTGTAATTTAACCATGGACAGTAAATCCTACTACAAGTTTTTTAAAAAAATCCACCCATTTTTGTAACCTTTAAAACTATGTAAAACCAGTAAGGAAAGTAATACAGTCGGACCGAGCCAACTATATGATACCCTTCATATTCAACAGATGAATCAACAGACGAATCCTAACAGACGTCGCATTTTTAAAGGACCAGTAAAACGAAATTGGATCCCTAAACATTTCATTCTGCAACCAATACTAAATTTTTCATTTTGTCAGATATAGAAAATATATCTAAATCTGAACCGAGGAAACTTAACACACATCATTCTAGACCTAATTCATTACGCTGTGCCAAATTTCGTGCAAATCGAAAGATATATAGGGACTTTGGTGCACCATTTACATTAAATCGGACGAATATATATATGAGAGCTTTATCTAAATCTCAACCGATTTTTCCCAATTTCAATAGGGTTCGTCCTTGGGCCAAATAAGTTACCAAATTTCATCCAAATCGGATCATAAATGCGTCCTGTACTTTGTTTACAATTTAACATGAACTGACAGACAGACAGACGGACTTGCATAAATCGACTTAAAAAGTGATTCTATGCATATTCTCAAATCGAACCATGTGTCTATCTCGTGTCCTTTTGCCTGTTACAAACATATGCACAAAGACATAATACCCTGTACCACAGTGTGGTGAAGGCTATAAAGATCCACCCATGTTTGTGAGCATTAAATATTTTTTGTTTTAAATCCACGCCTTAAAAAAATATTTGTAAACCAGTGAGCGGAGCAGTATAGTAGGACGGGGCCGACCATATAATACCCTACACAACTTCCACTAAAATCTAACTTTCTGTGGTTCTATATTCCGAGCTTGGGCAATATATTTGCACCCTCTTGGCCGACTAGAGGTCAACAAATATTACAAATATATAGTACAGCCCTTCAAATTACTTCCCCAGATTCCCTTCACCGTGGGTTGTGTTGTAATGTTCGGCTTTAAATTGTGGCCTATAGATCGACTCAAAAAAAAAAAAAAAAAAAAAAAATATAAAGTTATCCGCCACACTTCATCCCAATATCCTGGATCCTGATGGAAAATTTCAAAACGATCAGCTCTATTTTTTCGCCCTCTAGTGTGGTAATGGGTTATTAAATAATATATGAATAGGTAAGCATCTGTACATACATAAGTATAACTTCCGCATCCGAGTACATACGACAATATAATTGGTATAAATTTAAAGGTCAACCACTCCTCTTGGATATACTGTCAATATCTCGGGTCTATGTCCTTCAGGAGTAAGTAAATTTTGTAATTTTGTCACACAAAAGTCAGGGTCCATTTGACCCGCTAAATATTGACCGATTTTTACCAAAACAGGCATTCCTTTTCTTTTGCCCGATCCCCTTCTCCATGTAAAAGTTCGTAATATTTGGGTCATTATACCGGCCTCTGAAGTGACCAGAAAATCAGACAAAAATAAAGTTTTTAGTCCATTGCGTACCCTAAATATTAACCGATTTTTACCATCTTCATTGGCCAGAACCAATGAAGATGATCATCACCGAAAATTATAGGCGTTGTCCTTGACCATAATTGGAACTTCATGAAAAATTTCAAAGCGATCAGCGCTATATTTCCGCCCTCTAGTGTGGCAATGGGTTACTAAATAATATATGAATACGTAAGCACCTGTAAATATTTCATTGTAACTCTCATTTCTGAATAGATACATCAATATGTTTGGTATCAATTCAAAGGTCAAACATTCCTCTTGGATATACTATCAACTTATCGGGTCTATATCCTTCATAAGTAAATATATACGCTATAGAATACAAATTTTGACATTTTTCACACAAAAGTCAGGGTCCATTTGATCCGCTAAATATTGCCCGTCTTTATCAAAACAGGCTTGCATATTCTTTGGCCCGATCTCCTTCTCCATGCAAAATTTCTCGATTTTCCATAATTGCGGCCTCTGGAGCGACCAGAAAATCAGACAAAAATAATGTTTTTGGTCCATTTCGTCCCCTAAATACTAACCGATCTTTACCAAAAACAATAGGGGTCTTCATTGGCCTGAACCCATCCTAGATGCAAAATTTCGTGAAGATTGGTCCATAACTATGGCCCGTATCGTGTTTACAAATTATAATGGAGAGGCGGATGAACGGACGGACACACATTTCTAGATCGACTCAGCTAGTCGAGATATTTCAAAGCGATCAGCGCTATATTTCCGCTCTCTGATGTGTTAATGTCTTTACAAGAATGTCCCTACAAAATTTCATGTGAAAATCTCAAGAACCCTTGAAGATATAGCCGATTTATTGTGTCAGCATCAAGTGACGGCTAAAGGGCTTCTGCAACTTTAAACGCCTTTTTCTCTTTTGCGAATGACGGGCACGATAACTCAAAAACTAATAAACCAATCAGTTCAAAATTTTGACATGTTTCTCTGGGAGTGTATGAACTAGGATAAAGCCAATCGGAGAAGATCTTCCTTATTTTTGAACTTGGTTTTTGGTAAAAAATCGACGATTTTCCAAAAATATTTTTTCAAAGGTCTGCCATTTTGTTAATTTTAGAGCGAAGTCAATAATTCTAGTTTATACGAGAGCCAGACATGTACTCTTTCTAACACCGTTGGAATTTTCGGATTCCGATGTTCCAGTGAGGAGTTATCATGCCCGCCATCAAAAATAAGGACTTTTCTTTGATCACAAAAAACAACAACAAAAATTGTTTGTAAATTATTTTTCTTCCTTTTTAAATCTTCAAATATATATGTGCAAAGTTACAAACCTTAACAAGCATTGGTATTCATTTACCAGCCCATTTAAAATCTTAAAAATAAAAAAATCGAGAATGGGGGGGGGGGGGGTTCCCTTAAGTGTAACTCCCACTTCCGAATAGATACGTCAATATGTTTGGTATCGATTTAAAGGTCAACCATTCCTCTTGGATGTACTATCATCTTCTCGGGTCTATATCCTTCATAAGTAAATATATAAGCCATAGAATTTAAATTTTTTAATTTTTCACACAAAAGTCTCAGTGCATTTGAGCCGCTTAATAATCCCCGATCTTTCTCAAAGCTGACATGCATATTCTATGGCCCGATCCCCTTCTCCATGTAAAATTTCTCCATTTTCCATAATTGCGACCGACAAAAATTAAGTATTTGGTCCATTTCATTCCCTAAATATTAACCGATCTTTTCCAGTAGGGGTCTTCATTGGCCAGAACCCATCCTACATGCAAAATTTTGTGAAGATTGGTCCACACCTGTATAGTGTTTACAAATTATACTGGACAGACGGAAGGACGGACACACATGTCTAGATCGATTCAGCTAGTCGAAATATGACGATCGGTATAGTTGTATAGGGTATTAGAATCCTCGCATGCATATTTTCAAAAAATCCACACCTATTTCTAGTCCTTGAAAAATAATTTGTAACAAAAAACTCCTCGCCTGTATGTGGTCCTTATTTCTACCCCATATTTTACACCCAAACATATTTACATATGTTTTCACATATATAATGTATGTGTGCCATTGACGTTAGTTGCACCTTGTGGATATTGTGGTGACACACACGTTCTATGGTAATGAACTTTTAACCACAATTTGCAATAAAATCGTATTAATTTGCGGTCGAGACTGTGTACACGTGTGTGTGTGTACATACACATATACAGTTTACTACTTATGACAACAAATTAATTACAATTTTAAGGTTACTTAAATGAAAATGACCAACAAGATATTAAAGTATTATTTAATATAAATTATTTATATTATTAATATAAATGGTAATCAGGAGGAAATGTTATGTAAAATATTTAAATATATTTTCCAAGGACCACCCAAAGATGTGCAATGGTTAAAAATATATTTTAAGCATAACATTTTTATACCCTACACAACTAAGTGGTCAGGGTACTATAGCTTTGTGCAGCCCCAAAAGTTTGTAACGCCGCGAAATATTGGTCCTAGACCCACCTTTAAGTATACCGATCGTCATATCTCGACAAGCTGAGTCGATCTAGACATGTGCGTCCGACCGTCCGTCTGTCCATTATAATTTGTAAACACGATACAGGCCACCGTTATGGACCAATCTTCACGAAATTTTGCATGTAGTATGGGTTCTGGCCAATGAAGACCCCTATTGTTTTTGATAAATATCGGTTAATATTTAAGGGATGAAATGGACCAAAAATTTTATTTTTGTCGGTTTTTCTGGTCGCTCCAGAGGCCGCAATTATTGCCCAAACACCGCGAATTTTTGCATGGGGAAGGGGATCGGGCCAAAGAATAAGCATGCCTTTTTTGATAAAGATCGGTCAATATTTAGCGGGTCAAATGGACCCTGACTTTTGTGTGAAAAATTACAAAATTGGTATCCTATAGAGTATAGATTTACCCCTGAAGAGCAAAGACCCGAGAAGTTGATAGCATATCCAAGACGAGTGGTTGACCTTTAAATTGATACCAATTATATGGTCGTATGTATATATTACAGGTGCTTACGTACTGATATATTATTTAGTAACCAATTACCACACTGGAGGGCGGAAATATAGAGCTGATCGCTGTAAAATGTTCCATGAGGTTTCAGTAGTGGTCAAGGACAACGACTATAATTTTCGGTGATGATCAGATAATAATTTTGGGTTGAAGTGGACCGAAAACTTATTTTTTTTCGAGTAGATCTATAGGCCACACTTATAAACCAAACATCACCACACAGCCTACGGTCAAGGGAATCTGGACATGTTATTAGAAGGACTGTGCTGAGTATTAGTAATATTCGGAAAATATGTCCGTGTAAGGAAGAGTAGCTGTTGACCTCGAATCGGGCAAGAGGGTGCAACTATCACGAAATTTTGCCAGACTCGGAATAAAAATCCACAGAAAGTCAGATTTCCCTGATAGTTGTGTAGGGTATCGTATGGTTGGCCCCGTCCGACGACTATACTGCTCCGCTTACTGGTTTTATTTTAGTAAGTGTCTGTTATACTTTGGGATTTTATAGAAAATACATTTTTCAAGGACCTGTTATAGGCTTGGATTTTTTTAAATATTATGAACTACACGTTACTTGCGGAAATTCTCTCCGCATACTTCCCCATAGGTTAAAACGATGGATTAGAACCCCCTTCCAAAGTAATTCAATTTACTAATGTAATTCAATGATAAAATTTTGCTCAAATTTCCTCATTAATGTCGACAAACGAATGACAATTGTTGTCAACTGGATATAAATGGGATACATGAATAATTAATGAGATCTCATTAAATATGTATTTCAGTTGGTACAAAAACAACTAAACGTTCAATCGCAATCAAAGGAGGTAGGGGCGGGCAGGGACTAACAGCCTGCCCATCAAAGGCAATGATTCGAAAACATTGCAAACATAAACAAAAGGCATTTTTTTGTTATACTGCGTGGCAATTTTGTTATTGTTGGTGTTGAACAAACTAAAACACCTGTCTGTCAGGCAGCCAGCCACTAAGCCACACAGCCGGGCAGCGATTCTGTTGTCACCTTTGGCAATTCAGGGAAATTAATTTGCCAACCTAACAACCGTCCTTTTTTGACGGTGCAAAACGATGAGTTAATGAATGGTTGGTTGGTTGGTCGTCGGTGGTCGGTCTGGCGGGGCAGACTTGGCTTTTTGGTAATTTTCCCTTTGAAAAGTTAATAATTGAAATGTAAAATATGTTGCCGCGAGTTATTATTACCTTTCTTTGTGTTCTTACTTTTCTCTGTTGTTGCTTTTGTTAACAATTACTGAAAATGATCCCTTTTGATTCTTTTGTTTTTGTATGATCCTTTGTAAGGCACCTTTTAAAGGTATAATAATTATGATATAGTTTAATATTTGTTTATAATGTGACACAGGGGGGCAGAGGAATAATAAAATTTAAAAATAATCGAATAAAGAATATTTTTAAATTGAAGTATATAATTTAATTAGTTAATTGGGATGTATTTATTTTTACTTTTCGACGACTACACGCGTTCGTTTCTTAAAAAAAAATATTTTTTTATAGACTTGCCATAAAGATGTATTTTATAAAAATATTTTTTTTAAAGATTATAAGCAGGCGTACATTTTTTAAGGATTTTAAACAGGTGTGGAGTTTTTAAAAATAGTTGTCAAATAGTTCAAATACTACACACGTGGATTTCTTAAAAATAAGTTTTTAAAGACTAAAGGGCTATTAACAGGTATTTATTTTGTATAATATTAAAAAAAAAACTATGAAATAGCGTGGATGTTTAAAAATATTTCTCAGGGGTGGATTTTTATACCCTATACAACTATGTTGTCAGGGTATTACAGCTTTGTGCAGCCCCAAGAGTTTGTAACGCCGCAAAATATTGATCCAAGACCCAACTTTAAGTATACCGATCATCATATCTCGACTAGCTGAGTCGATATAGACATGTGTGTCCGTCTGTCCGTTATAATTTGTAAACACGATACAGGCCACAGTTATGGACAAATCTTCACGAAATTGTGCATGTAGGATTGGTTCGGCCCAATGAAGACTCCTATTGTTTTTGGTAAGAATCGATTAAGGGAACGCCCTTAATGGTAAATGAATACAAATGCTTGTTAAGGTTTGTAACTTTGCACATATATAATTAAAGATTTAAAGGAGAAGAAAAATAATTTACAAAAAAATTATTTACAAAAAAGTCCTTATTTTTGATGGCGGACATGATAACTCCTCACTGGAACATCGGAATCCGAAAATTCCAACGGTGTTAGAAAGAGTACATGTCTGGCTCTCGTATGAACTAGGATTATTGACTTCGCTCTAAAATTAACAAAATGGTGGACCTTTGAAAAAATATTCTTGGAAAATCGCCGATTTTTTACCAAAAACCAAGTTAAAAAATAAGGAAGATCTTCACCGATTGGCTATACACTCCCAGAGAAACGTTGCAAAATTTGGAACCGATTGGATTATTAATTTTTAACTTATCGTGCCCGCCATTCGCAAAAATGTTTAGAGAAAAACGCGTTTAAAGTTTGAGAAGCCCTTCAGCCGTCACTTGATGCTGACACAATAAATCGGCTATATCTTCAAGAGTTCTTGAGATTTTCACTTGAAATTTTGTAGGGACATTCTTTAATCAGTGTAGATTCGAATTATATCAACAACAATTTTGACCCACAGAATGGGGGGGTCCCCTTAATATTTAGGGGATGAAATGGACCAAAAACTGTATTTTTGTTTGATTTTCTGGTCACCCCAGAGGCCGCAATTATGGCCCAAACATCGCGATGTTTTACATGGAGAAGGTTACCGGGCCAAAGAATAAGCATGTCCGCCTTGATAAAGTTCTGTTAATATATAACGGGTCAAATGGACCCTGACTTTTGTGTGAAAAATTACAAAATTTGTATTCTTGAAGGACAAAGACCCGATAAGTTGATAGCATGTCCAAGAGTGGCTGAGCTTTAAATTGATACCAATTATATTGTCGTATGTGCGCGGATGTGGGAGTTACACTTAAATATTTACAGGTGCTTACGTACACAGTTATTATTTAGTAACCCATTACCACACTAGAGGAAATATAGCGCTGATCGCTTTTAAATTTTCCATGAGGTTCCAGTTATGGTCAAGACCAACGCCTATAACTTTTTGTGTGTCCGTCCGTCCGTCTGTCAATTATAATTTGTAAACACGATACAGGCCACAGTTATGGACCAATCTTCACGAAATTTTGAATGTAGGATGGGTTCGGCCAATGAAGACTCCTATTGTTTTTGGTAAAGATCGGTTAATATTTAGGGGATGAAATGAACCAAAAACTTAGTTTTTGTCTGATTTTCTGGTCACTCCAGAGGCCGCAATTATGGCCCAAACATCGCAATTTTTACGGGGAGAAGGGGATCGGCCCAAAGAATAAACATGCATGTTTTGCATTTAGCGGGTCAAATGGATCCTGACTTTTGTGTGAAAGATTACAAAATTTGTACACATTGGTGTATATATTTACTCCTGAAGGACATAGACCCGAGAAGTTGATAGTATATCGAAGAGGATTGGTTGACCTTTAAATTGATACCAATTATTTTGTCGTATGTACTCGGGAGTGACACTTAAATATTTACAGGTTCTTACGTATTCATATATTTTTTAGTAACCCATTACCATACTAGAGGGCGGAAATATAGCGTTGATCGCTTTTAAATTTTCCATGAGGTTCCAGTTATGGTCAAGACCAACGCCTATAACTTTCGGCGATGAAAATATTATAATTATGGGATAAAGTGGACGAATACTTAATTTTTTTTTTTTCGAGTCGATGCCAATTAAAAGCCGAATATCACAGCAAAAGCCGCGGTGAAGGGAATTTGGACAATTAATTAGACGGGCTGTACTGAATATGAATAGTAATATACGGAAAATATGTCAGTGCAAGGAAGAGGCTAGAGAGAGCAAATACCACAAAATATTGCACAGGCTCCGAATCAGAGATGGTATGTCAGAAACAGTGACGTAAATGACATACGTATAATACATACGTCCGAAACTATTAGGTTTTTGATAAAATAGCTATTTTCATTAATCAATTTGAAAATTATGAAAATAATGCTTTACTGAAATCCATATAAAATTTCAAAATTTTCTACTCAAAAAAGTTTAGAAATTTTTATCAGTTCTAGTAAGGAATAGTCAGATATATATAAAAACCAGTGAGCGGAGCAGTATAGTCGGACGTGGCCGACCATATGATACCCTACACAACTTCCACGAAACTATAAGTTTCTGTGGTTCTATATTCTGAGCTTGGGCAATATTTCGCGATATTTGCACCCACTTGACCGACTAGAGGTCAACAAATATTAAAAATATTCAGTACAGCCCTTCTAATCACTTGTCCAGATTCCCTTCACCCTTAGCCTATAGATCGACTCGAAAAAAATACCAAGAAATAAGTTTTCGGTCCACTTCATCCGAAAATTATTATCTGATCATCACCGAAAATTATAGGCGTTGTCGGTGACCATAACCTGAACTTCATGGAAGATTTCAAAGCGATCAGCGTTATATTTCCGTCCTCTAGTATGGTAATGGGTTACTAAATAACATATGAATACCTGAGCACCTGTAAATATTTATGTGTAAGTCCCGCATCCGAGTACATACGACAATATAATTGGTATCAATTTGAAGGTCAACCACTTCTCTGGGATATATTGTCAACTTCTTGGGTCTAGGACCTTCAGGTGCAAATATATACCCCATAGAATACAAATTTTGCAAATTTTCACACAAAAGTCAGGGTCCATTGGACCCGCTAAATATTGACCGATCTTTATCAAAACAGGCATACTTATTCTTTGGCCCGATCCCCTTCTCCATGCAAAAATTCGCGTTGTTTAGGCTATAATTGCGGCCACTGGAGTGACCAGAAAAACCGACAAAAATAAAGTTTTTAGTCCATTTCATTCCCTAAATATTAACCGATCTTTTCCAAAAACAATAGGAGTCGTCATTGGCCAGAACCCATCCTACATGCAAAATTTCGTGAAGATTGGTCCATAACTGTTTACAAATTATAATGGACAGACGGACGGACGGACACACATGTCTAGATCGACTCAGTTAGTTGAGATATGACGATCGGTATACTTAAAGGTGGGTCTAGGACCAATATTTCGCGGCGTTACAAACTTTTGGGGCTGCACAAAACTATAATACCCTGACAACAAAGATGTCAGGGTATTATATTCTTGAAAATAACTGTATATGTATATGTTTACACCTTTTTGACAGTCGAAAACCTAAAAATTTGTCATACGGACCATCCCTTCTCGGAATAAACATTCGCAGAATATTAGAGTTCCGTGGTAGTTGTGTAGGGTATCGTACGGTCGGCCCCGTCCGACTATACTGCTCCGCTCACTGGTTCTTAAATACTGTTTCAAGGACCTTAAACGGGCTCAATTTGTTTAAGTATATTCTCAAGGACCTTAAACAGTTTGGGATTAATATTTTATAAATGAATTCTTTATCCTTCCGCTTATTTTGCAAATGTATTCATTCAACAACTTGATCCGTACTAAAATCTCCATGACGTTAATATACAATGAGTGATTATTGAAATTTGAAAAATATATAAATAAATAAAAAAAAAATACCCAATCCCAAAAAAATATAGCAACACAAGGATATCCATCATAAAGAAAACTAATTTGTAAAGCCAACAACAAACAACATTAAGAACAAAAACCACAAAAGTAAAGTAAAATAAAAACAAAACATTCTGAGAAAAGCAACATTAATAACGAAAAGGCAACAACAACAACAACAATTTATATAAACAAAATAAATAATGCGTCGTAATAATCCGCCGAATTCCCGTTATCGTTCACAATCGATTTGTGTTACCAATACCAGTGGTGGCTCTGCTAGTGGAGGTGGTGGAGCGGCTGGGTCTCCAGCCCTATCACCATTACGCAGCACTACCCAACATTTATCATATGACACGAGGACAGAATCCAGCTGTTCATCACCAACGCCGGGCGGACGTCGTGAGTCTTTGGTTAAGCCGACATGGCAAAATATTCGTCCCGGTCAAATTCCCGTTAAAACCTTGGAAAAGATAAATGGCATTACCTCCGATTCGGATAACGATGAAACGGAACAGGCAGCTACAAGGCGATCAAGTTTGAATTTTGCTGCTGTTACTGGGCTGGGTGGAGGTGCGGCCACGGCGAATGGTGGTGCCAATAAGCATAAACAGAATAATCAACAACATCAGCCGCAACAACAACAACAACAGCAGGCCAATCATCATCAGCAACGTGGCCAACAAAATACAAATTCACCCGGACGTAAACACAGCACCAGCAATTTGGGTCAATTGACACGTAAAGGCAGTTTGGTTGTGCATCGCGATTCATTGTCCCACGGCTCCTCCAACAGATCCCGCCAAAGCATCGATTCCACCGCATCGGCAGCTTCACTATCAATAGCCGTGACAAATGCCAGTGGCAGTAATCCATCGTTGAAACAGGGCAAATCTGCGGGACGTTCTTTGGTGCGAATGCTGTCGGATCGATGCACCACCGCCCATGGCAGTGATGAGGAATTGGATTATGATTTTATGGCAAAAGTAAGTGAATTGTAAATTAATAATTTAATTACATATTGCTGATTATTTTAATTTAATTATATAGTTTAAATTATATTTTTTTAATTTTATTTTTTAAAAAGAATGTTTATTTTATTTATTTTTTTGATAAAATTTAAAATGAAAGATGGAGCCTTGAAATTTAGGATAAATACTGCCCATAGGATATTTGGTATTGAAAATGGGTTATGTCGGTCCACGTTTTTGTATAGTACTCATCATGGGCCTAAATTATTATTTTTTTTTATTAGTAAAAAACATGGGTCCAAAATCACTATTTCGATAAAGGTGATGTCAGCGCATAGATTAAATCATTAGGCTTAGGGTATAAAAATTAATAAAAAAAAAACAAAATATTTCCATTAAAACCAGTGAGCGGAGCAGTAAAGTCGGACGGGGCCGACCATACGATGCCCTGCACAACTACCACGAAAATCTAACTTTCTGCGGTTCTATATTCTGAGCCTTGGCAATATTTGGCGATATTTACACCCTATTGATCGATTATAGGTCAAAAGCTCCACTTTCTAACCCTGGCATATTTTCCATAAAATAGAAATGTGGTCATTTGGTTTTGGCTGATTTGATCGTCGGCATATTGACCGAACATCATTTAAACAGCCGTTCTATGTATTTGGTTAGATCCCCTTCCCCGTATAAAATATGCGATTAAAAAAAAACCAAAAATTGTTCGGTTCATTGCGCACCCTAAATATAATTTCAACATCACCGAAATGTATATGCGTCGTCCTTGACCATAACCGGAACTACATGTAAAATTTTAAAGCGATCAGCGCTACACTTCCGCCCTCTACCGGGTTAACCCTACGGTCAATAACCAAAAAAATATACGTAGATAAATAACCGTGGTACATTTGTACCCATCCAAAGATATCACTTTAACTCATTAAAAAATTGGACTATCGTGAGGTTTTTTGTTTTAAATTAGTCTATACGGATCTGGTCTAGATGTAGGAACTCAACATTATATATACATTAAAATAATATATATTAAATTATAATCTATCTAAAACAATCATAGTTAATTCGTCATAGCTTTCGAATGGGTTAAGCTTTTTTAGTTATTTTGTTATTGGGATCTTATTTAGGTGTTCTTCAACCCCTCTGCAAATTTTTGTGGCCCTGGACAACATGGGTCCATCAGGGCGACTCGTGGAAATCAGAAACTCGTTTGGTTTTCCTTTGGTATATAACATAGACACCTTTAAATATTTACGTATAACTCCCACATCCGAGTACATACAACAATATAATTGGTATCAATTTAAAGGTCAACAACTCCTCTCGGATATACTATCGATTTCTCGGGTCTATGTTCTTAAAGAATAACATTTTTTTTTAATTTTTCAAACAAAAGTCTGGGTCCATTTGACCCGCTTAATATTAACCGATCTATATCAAAATAATCATGCTTTTTTTTGGCCAGATTCCTTTCCTGTTGTAAAATTTCATGGTGTTCGGGTCATAATTGCGGTCTTTAGAGCGAGCAGAAAAACTGACAAAAAATAAAGTTTTTGGTCCATTTCACCCTATGATTTATTATTACCAAAACAATAGAGGTCTTCTTTGGCCAGAACCCATCCTACATGCCAAATTTCGTGAAGATTGACCCATTACTATGGCCTGTATAGTGTTTATAAATTATAATCCACATACGGACAGACAGACGGACTTACATCTAGAATGACTCAGCTAATCGGTATACTTAAAGGTGGGTCTTGAATCAATATTTCGCGGCGTTACAAACTCTTGGGGCTGCACAAAGCTATAATACCCTGACATAGTTGTTTAGGGTATATATAGTGAAAATGTCGTTATGTTCGGATGGGCGGAACCATGAGGTGTACGTTCGGAACTTTTATATGGATGCGATGCCATAATAAATTGCTGTCATAAAAAAAATCGAAATTTCAAACTACATCTTCTTAGGTTGGAACATTGGATATAGGACCTTGAACATACCGAAATCGAAAAAAAAGAAACATGTTAGCTATACCCAGATGAGATCTGATATTGGAACAGTTTGGTAGGAAAGATCAAAATTTGAGCCAAATCAAAGACGTGCCTAAACTCCTCAAAATATCTAAATTTGGGTGCCACCGTTATGCGGGGACTATCCTAAAAAATGGATCAATATTAATAATTTTTGGTAAGAAGATTTGCTATTCAATGTGAATTCAAAAAACTAAATTATAGCTAATTTGGCTAAGAAACGTGCCAAAAAAAATTCCCAAAAATAGCGGTACAGTTATATGGGGGCTATCCTAAGACGTTAACCAATATTGATAATTTTTTAGGAAGATTTGCTACTGAATTTTTCAAATTCGCTTTTGGGCACGTTTTTTCCAATTCGCTTGACAAAAAGTGCCCAAACTCCCCAAAATACCAGATAATGGGGATATCGTTATATGGGCAAATGGTCCCATACCAAATTAGAAACAATTCTGTTGAAAAACATGACCCAAAGCTTCAAAATGCCTAATAAAAGTGGAACCGTTATATGGGGCCCACCCAAAAAAGGCGAACTTTCTAGGTAGTTTGATTGTAAATCCCAAGTAAGAACCTAAAATCGCAAATTACAGCAGATTTAATGTTGAAAACGTGCCCAAAAGTTTCAAAATACCGAATATTGGTGGTACCGTTACCTGGGAGGATAACCTAAAACGTGTATTCCATTGTCTATAGATTTTTTTCGATTTATTCCTTTTCAAGGATTTATGGTGGAGGGTATAAAAATATAGGAAATTTGTTTAACTTAATTAACTAGCCTGCACTTAGCAACCCCCTTTAAATAATTTAAATTCTAAAAATCAAAACAAAAAGTTTTCAAATAAAACAAAAACAAGTTTTTTTATTTATCTAATTCCTTTGCTTTGTCATTAACTCCAGAAAAAACTCAAACCCCAAATGGATCTCGTCCCCAATTGTCTTCAAAGCCACAAAATCTCTCCTTATTCGTATTTCTAGTTCTGGTCTTCTATCTGGATTTCTCATATTTTTAGTTTCGGTCAATGTCAAAGTCACATTGTGTGTGCGGGTGTGTGTGGTATTTTGCATTTCTAGTGGTTACATTTTAATTTCCTTTGAAGGAAGGCTAAACCAGGTAAAAACACACACACACGCCCCTTTGTGTAATAGCCATGGCAACACTTAAAACCATCAACAGCAACACCAACATCATCGCTCTCGTTCTCATAATCTGCACATCTCATTGCCAATGTCATCTGGCTGACATAAGTTAGTCAAAGTCATCAGGGATAAGTTGTGGTTGGATAAACATAGACACACACACACACGCAACTATACACAAAATGTGGTGTGTGTGTATAATAGGGTGGTTTGGAAGTGTTTGGTTTTAATAAAATAAATAAGAATACAAAAAGCTTTAAGGGGACCCCAATTTTCCGTTTCAAAACATTTACACAACTATGTTGTCAGGGTATTATAGCTTTGTGCAGCCCCAAGAGTTTGTAACGCCTCGAAATATTGGTCCTAGACCCACCTTTAAGTATACTGATCATCATATCTCGACTAACTGACTCGATCTAGACATGTGTGTCCGTCCGTCCATTATAATTTGTAAACACGATACAGGCCAAAGTTATGGACCAATATTCACGAAAATTTGCATGTATGATGGGCTCTGTCCAATGAAAACCCCTTTCGTTTTTGGTAAAGATCGGTTAATATTTAGGGGACGAAATGGACCAAACACATGGTCGCTGCAGATGCCGTAATTATGGTACGAACATCGCGAAATTTTATATGGAGAAGGGGATCGGTCCAAAGATAAGCATGAATGGACACTGACTTTTGTGTGAAAAATCACAAAATTTGAATTCTATGGCTTATATATTTACTCTTAAAGGATATAGACCCGATAAGTTGATAGTATATTCGAGAGAAGTGGTTGACCTATAAATTGATACCAATTATATGGTCGTATGTACTCAGATGTAGGAGTTACATATAAATATTTGCATGTGCTTACGTATTCAGATATTATTTAGTAACCCATTGCCACACTAGAGGGCGGAAATATAGCGCTGATCGCTTTAAAAATTTCCATGAGATTCCAGTTGTGGTCAAGGACAAAGCCTATAATTTTCGGTGATGATTAGATAATAATTTTGGGATGATATATAGGCCACAATTATAAGCCGAACATCACAGCACAACTCACGGTAAAGGGAATCTGGACAATTAGAAGGGTTGTACTGAATATTAGTAATATTCGGAATATATGTCAGTGTAAGAAAGAGATGCTGTTGACCTCTAATCGGGCAAGAGGGTCAAATATCAAGAAATACTGCCCAGGCTCATAATAAACATCACCAGAAAGTAAGAGTTCCGTGGTAGTTGTGTAGGGTATCGTATGGTCGGCTCCGTCCGACTATACTTCTCCGCTCACTGTTTTTTTTTTTATTTTTATGTAACATGTACCTAAAAATTCTCCATAATGTCTTATTAAAATTTCAAGAGAAAAAATCCAAGCCTTATATGACACCTTTGGACCCAGAGTGACCCTCACCCCCAAATTTTAATATTCTAGCATCAGCCGTTTTCAAAAACCCAGCCTTATCTGACACCTTTGGCCAACAGTGACCCTCACCCCAAATTTCAAGATTCTAGCTTCAGCCATTTCGTCTGAGCGTTATTAAATAATTTCTCAGTACCTAAGCACCTGTAAATATTTAAGTGTAACTCCCACATCTGTGTACATAAGACCCTATAATTACTATCAATTTAAAGGTCAACCACTCCTCTTGGATATGCTATGAACTTCTCGGGTCTTTGTTCTTCGGGGGTAAATATAAACGCTATAGAATACAAATTTTGTCATTTTTCACACAAAATTCAGTGTCCATTTGACCCGCTAAATATTGACCGATCTTTATCAAAACAGGCATGCTTATTCTATGGCCCGATGCCCTTCTCGATGCAAAATTGCGGCCTCCGGAGCGACAAAAATAAAATTGTTGGTCCATTTCATCCCCTAAATATTAACCGATCTTTTCCAAAAACAATAGGAGTCTTCATGACCCGAACCCATGCTACATGCAAAATTTCGTGAAGATTGGTCCATAACTGTGGCATGTATCGTGTTTACAATTTATAATGGACAGACGGACGGACACACATGTCTAGATCGACTCAACTAGTCGAGCTATGACGTTCGGTACACTAAAAGGTGGGTCTAGGACCAATATTTCGCGGCGTTACAAACTTTTGGGGCTACACAAAGCTATAATACCTTGCAACATTGTTGTGTAGGGTATAAAAAAGAAAAATAAAACAAATATTTTATAAATTAACTATATCTGGATGTAACCATCCACCCTAATATATCATTGTGCAAACTTCCCCCTCAAATATTTATTTAGGCACAAAAATTCCAGAAAATAATGACAACAACAGGTGTCGGCATTTTCAGCTAATTTCAAAAATATTCATTTGGAATTTGAAAACTAATCAACTTTCATAGGTATGAATGTTGAAATTTCTAGTTTGAACATATTCCAATATGCTAAATTAAAATTGTCTATGTTATATGTTTTCCAAAGAATGTAATTTTTTCAAATTCTCAGTCCAATGAATAATAAAATTTTGTGTGTAGATTCCCAAATTTCGGTCGATGGTCATGCAAAGTCCCTATATAATGGTACCCTTGAATATTCGTAATTTTAAGGAATATCCGACCAATTTTTCAGCCGCATTGATTGGTATTTATGGTTTTCAATGGTCCATTTAACTATAGTCCCCATATACGCACACATTTTTCGACCAACTTGGGTATAATTTTATATTTTGAACTATTAACGTTTTTGATGAAATATTCGATGACCGAACAGGAGTGTTTGGCCATCTTCAGAACCAGTTGGACATGCAACCTATTTCGAAGGGTTTCAATTCGCCAAATTAACGGATCACCATTCTATGAAATAGCTTCACTCGTGTCAAAATCCCTCCGATGTAGCTTCGATATAACATTCTGGATGGTCAGAGGCACCCAGAAATAGCCAGATTTAAAGATTGTAGAGCGCTACCTAGACAAGCATATATCTCGCATAAATATTCTTGACTCTCGACCCGAGGGGAAACGTTGTGTCCCCATGGAAATACGGACTGATGTACTCTATGATCATCATAATTTCATACATGACGATCATTTCCTCTGACATTTTGCACAGACATTGCTAGTACTCCTAAGATATTTGGTATAGCAAATGGAACATATCGGTTTACCATTTAGTGTAGCCGCCAATATTCGGTATTTTGGGGATTTTGAACCAGTTTTTTCAATAGCATATGTCCGTACAGAGATTATTAATATTGTACCAAGTTTCAGGGTAGCCCCCATTTAGCGTTAGTCCCAATATTCGGTATTTTTTCGGAATTTGGATTTTCGGAATTTTAGTATTAACCAAAGTTTCAGGGTAGCCCCCATATAACGGTATATCCCCAATATTCTGTATTTTTTGGGTTCTAATTGAATACCACATCTCCATACTAAACATTATTAATAGTGTCTCAATTTTCGTGGTAGCACCCATATATGTATGTTCGTCCGTCCATGTTAAATTGTAAACAAAGTATAGGTTACATCTTTGATGCGAATTGGATGAAATTCGGCACAGCTAATTTATATGGCCCAAGGACGAACCCTATTGATATTGGGAAAAATCGGTTCAGATTTAGATATAGGTCCCATATATAGTTTCGTCCGATTTTATGTAAATGGTGCTACAAATGTCCAAAGTCAGGCTGATTGGCACAACATTTTGCACAACGTATTGCAGTTAGTATAGCCAAGTTAGGCCGATTGGCACAAACTTTTACACAACGTACAACGTACCCTTATAAAAATATCCCTCAATTATTCAATATTTAATGATTTTGATTATGTTTTCCAACCGTCTTGGCTCTAAGATGATATTATGTTTGGCCATCGGGTGGCAAATATTTATTTCCAAAAAATGACCAATATCGGTTCAAGATCCAGTATATCCCAACCCCTGTCCCCTGTCTATTAAAGAACTGTTTTTTGTATTCCCTTAAGGCAACAATTTTCATTCAATTGTTATTTTTTTTTTTTTTTGCCTGTAAAAATGTTCCCATTTCTATTCAATTTCCGGCAACGAAATAATGAAGCATTCCAGCAACCGATAATGAAAGGAAAAATTTTCCACATCAAATTGAGAGTTTCAATTTCAAGGACCAAATGCAAAGGATGATAAAAAACAAAAAATGGAACAAAAAGAGAATTTACCCAAAATCCACTTAATAAAAAGTAGCTTGCTCAGTCAGACCTAACATGGAAAATGGGCCATTGAATATAAGCCAAAGGCATATATTAGGTAGACACACACACATGCACGCACACAAAGCCAGCGGTGTGTATTTTCAACTTCATATCTTAGCCGGGCTTTTATTCCCTGTCTGCCATTGTACCCAATTAAAAATTCAACCTCCACCTTTGTGTGTGCCGTGAAGTGCACGCGCATATCCGTTCCGCATATTCTATTTCAAGTGCAGACAATATCGTGTTTTTTCTTTTCTTTATTAAAGCTAAGAATAAATAGGTAGGCTGCTTTCAGTACATACTCACATATATGTATATGTATAAAAATATGAAAATATACTTTACATAGATTTAATAAAAAAAACGTCTACGCCAATCTTACCTCAATTGATTTTCAAAAAAAAAAAATATATATATATATATATATATGTCGAAAATGATGACACAAACAAAATATAAAATAAGACCAAATAAGACCAGTTTAAACCAGTAAGGAAAGGAGTAAAGTCGGACGGGGCCGACTATATGATACTCTTCACCACTTTGGGTATATTCAACAGATAAATCCTAACAAACGTCGCATTTTTAAAGGACCATTAAAATGGTATCAATATACATGTCATTCTGCAACCGGTACTAAATCTTTCATTTAGTCAGATATTAATGATATTAAGGGACTTAAATCGGACGAAAATATATATGTGAGCTATATCAAAATCTGAACCGATTTTCAGTAAACTTAACGCACATAATTCTAGACCTAATTCATTACGCTGTTCAAATTTTCGTTCAAATCGAAAGATATATAGGGACTTTGGTGGACCATTTATATTAAATCGGACGAAAATATATATGGGAGCTATATCTAAATCTGAACTGATTTTCAGGAAACTTAACACACATCATTCTAGACTTAATTCAGTACGCTGTGCCAAATTTCGTGCAAATCGAAAGATATATAGGGACTTTGGTAGACCTTTTATATTTAATCGGACGGATATATATATATATGGGAGCTATATCTAAATCTGAACCAATTTTCAGGAAACTTAGCACACATCATTCTAGACCTAATCCATTACGCTGCGCCAAATTTCGTGCAAATAGAAAGATATATAGAGACTTTGGTACACCATTTACATTAAATCTGACGGAAATATATAAGGGAGCCATATCTAAATCTGAACCGATTTTCAGGAAACTTAACACACATCATTCTAGACCTAATTCATTACGCTGTACCAAATTTCGTGCAAATCAAAAGATATTAAGGGATTTTGGTGGACCATTTATATTAAATCGGACGAAAATATATATGGGAGCTATATCAAAATCTGAACCGATTTTCAGGAAACTTAGCACACATAATTCTAGACCTAATTCATTCGTGCAAATCGAAAGATATATAGGGACTTTGGTGCACCATTTACATTAAATCGGACGAAAATATATAAGGGAGCTATATCTAAATCTGAACGGATTTTTCCAAATTTCAATAGGGTTCGTCCTTGGGCCAAATAAGTGACCTATGTCAAATTTCATCCAAATCGGATCACAAATGCGACCTGTACTTTGTTCACAAAAATACATGGACGGACATGCGTAAATCGACTCAGAAAGTGATTCTATGCATATTCTCAAAAGGAAACATGTGTCTATCTCGTTTCCTTTTGCCTGTTACAAACCTATACACAAAGACATAATACCCTGTACCACAGTGTGGTGAAGGGTATAAAAATATTTAAAAAAACCACGCCTATTTTGGACCCTGAAAAAAATATTTTAAAACCAGTGAGCGGTGCAATATAGTCGAACGGCCGACCATACGATACCCTACACAACTACCACGGAACTCTAACTTTCTGCGGATTTTTATTCCGAGCCTGGACAATATATCGAGATAGTTGCACCATCTTGCCCGATTAGAGGTCAACTGCACCTCTTCCTTACACTGGACTTATTTTCCGAATATTACTAATATTCAGTACACACATGTCTAGATCGACTCAGCTAGTCGAGGTAGGTCAAGGACCAATATTTCGCGGCATTACAAACTTTTGGGGCTGCACAAAGCTATAATACCCTGACAATATAGTTATGTAGAGTATATAAATCCACGCATATTTTTGAAAAAATATTTAAAAAGTCCACGCCTACTTTGGACCCTAAAAATCCAGGCCCTTATAAAAAATCCAGGCCCTCTATAAAATACTTAAAAAATAGTACTTATTTTTAAGAGACTCACCAATATTTTGACCGAACAATTGATTAAAAAATAATCTTTAAAAATCCGCTCCTACTGTGATCATTGAAAAAGTATTTATACCCTACACAACTATGTTGTCAGGGTATTAACGATTTGTGCAGCTCCAAGAGTTTGTAACGCCGCGAAATATTGGTCCTAGACCCACCTTTAAGTCATATCTCGACTAGCTGAGTCGATCTAGACATGTGTGTCCGTCCGTCTGTCCATCTGTCCATTATAATTTGTAAATACGATACAGGCCACAGTTATGGACCAATCTTCACGAAATTTTGCATGTACGATGGTACAATGTTCTGGTCAATGAAGACCCCTACTGTTTTTGGTAAAGATCGGTTAATATTTAGAGGATGAAATGGAACAAATACTAAATTTTTGTCGGTTTTTCTGGTCGCTCCAGAGGCCTCAGTTATGGTCCGAACATCGTGAAATTTTGCATGGAGAAGGGGCCAAAGAATAAGCATGACTGTTTTGATAAAGATCGCTCAATATTTAGCGGGTCAAACGGACCCTGAGTTTTGTGTGAAAAATTACAAAATTTTTATTCTGGGGCGTATATACTTGATCCTGAAGGACATATATCAGAGAGGTTGATAGTATATCCAAGAGGAGTTGTTGGCTTTCAGATTGATCTCTTATATGTAATTAGGTAAAGATGACTATGTGCATAGTATTACTATTACTCCAGTAGAAGACGAAAATGTTGCGCTGATCGCTTTGAAATTGTACATGAAGTTCCGATTATGGTCAAGGACAAAACCTATAGTTTTCGGTGAAATTGAGATTTCATTCAGGGGTTGTAAAGAACCGAAAACTGTAATTTTGTCAGATTTTCCAGTCGCTCCAGAGGCAATTATTATATGCAAAACATCACATATTTTACAGGGTGAAGGGGATCTGAGAAAATAATTAGAGCGGCTGTTTAGATGATGATCGGTCAATATTCCGAGGGTCAAATCAACAAAAAACTAAAGTGACCAATTTTTATTGTATGGCGTAAAAATTCACTTCAAAAAAAAATTTTTTGGAAATATGCCAGGGTTAGAAAGTGGAGTTGTTGATCTATATTCGGTAAAAAGGGTGCAAATATTACGAAATATTGCCTAGGCTCAGAATATAGAATTGCTTTTCATGGTAGTTGTGTAGGGTATCATATGGTCGGACCCGTCCGACTATACTGTTCCGCTCACTGGTGTTTTGTTGTTCTTATAGTGTTTAAAACATATTCAAAACATTCCAAGTCAAGGTAGACTATTCTTAACACACATCAAAATAAAAATAAAATGTAAAAGTTGCAGACATGCCAAAGGCAATTGGTTAAACACACACATACAATGCCTTGTAAATAATCTACATCTGTAACTCAACCTCTTTGTCTAGACAGTGGTGGTATGTTTGTATAATAAATGAAATTAAGGTTCAGTGTTTGATTTAATTTTAGTTACTTAGTAAAATAATTTTTAGTTTTACATCAACAACAAAGGTGTTGTCTTTGGAAAACTCGATTTGGTCTAAGAATGAAAATAATTTCTCTGTAAGTTAATTTTCAAAAAAAAAAAAAATACAAAGATTTGAATGCCTTAAATCTTTTTTTTTTTTTTTGTATATTTATTTAACAAATCTTCTTTTTTTGCCCAACATGAATTTCATTATTTGTTGATTAAATAAGGATTACAATTTAAATATGGCCTGCCATGACATGCTAGTATTTTAGTTCTTGAGGCACGTTTCGTTTTGCAGGTTCAAAAACCTGCTATCAAGAAAAACAATCGGTATTTAATTTTAGTTTGCCCTTGAAATGGCCAAGACATTTTGATTTGGTGTCGAAAATGTTAGCTCGACATCAACATCTGGACGAAAGGTAAAAATGGCTACAGTATTTGATTTTCTTTTTCTTTTTTTTTTTTTGTCTATAACAAAACTTTGACCTTTTTAAATGGCAATCACGAAAGGAGATTTCATTTTCTGGCCTCACATTCTTAGGCGGATGCCAGCCAACAGATGTTAATAATGTCTTGAAAATATTGTGCCAGGAGAATGTCTGCATTAAATGTTTCGCAATTTTGACAGAAGTGATATGGCAATATCTAATAAATTGGTCTGTTGATGTTTAATAATATATAACAAGAAGCAAACATAAACTTCTAAAACCAGTGAGCGGAGCAGTAGAGTCGGACGGGGCCGACCATATGATACCCTACACAACTTCGACGAAAATCTAACTTTGTGTGGTTCTATATTCTGAGCTTGGGCAATATTTCGTCATTTTTTGACCCTCTCGGTCGGTCGGTAACTAGAGGTCAACAAATATTACAAATATTCAGTGCAGTCCTTCGAATTACTTGTTCGTTGTGTTGTGATGTTCGGCTTATAATTGTACCATATAGATCGAAACACAAAAAATACACTTCATCCCAATATTATTATCTGATCACCATAACTGGAACTTTAATGGCACTTTCAAAACTATCAGCGCTATATTTCCGCCCTCTAGTGTGGTAATGGGTAACAAAATAATACCTGAATATGTGGCCCGATCTCCTTCTCCTTATAAAATTTCACAAGATTAGGGTCATAATTGTGGCCTCTAGGGCGAACAGAAAAACAGACAAAAATAAAGTTTTTGGTCCATTTTATCCCCTAAATATTAACCGATCTTTACCAAAAAATACAATGGGGGTCTTCATTGGCCAGAACCGGTCCTACATGCAAAATTTCGTGAAGATTGGTCCGTAACTGTGGCCTGTATTGTGTTTACAAATTATAATGGACAGACAGACAGACGGACACATATGTCTAGATCGACTCAGCTAGTCGAGATTTGACTGCTTTGATGCTTAAATGTGGGTCTAGGACCAATATTTCGCGGCGTTACAAACTCTTGGGGCTGCACAAAGCTATAATAATAAAATATTCTTTAAAAATCCACGCCTATTTTTTTGCCTTGATAAAATATTCTTTAAAAATCCACGCCTATTTTTTAGCACTTGACAAAATATTCTTTAAAAATCCACGCCCATGTTGTCCTTCGAAAATATATTCTTTAAGAACCCACGTCTTGATTGGGCCTTTGAAAAAATATTCTTAATAATCCGCGACTATTTTACTTACTTAGCTGGCTTGTTACAGAACGGTTGATCCATAAGCCGAGCTTAAAAAAGATTTTCAAGCGCGTCGGTCTTGTGCGCAAATCCACCAATTTGGAAGACCACGTTCCAAGATATTGTTTTCTACTTGTACTTTCCATCTAATTCGTGGCCTTCCCCTTCTACGCGAACCATCAGTAGGCTCGCTTTTGAGCTGGGGCATTCTCATTTATTCGCACAACATGGCCTAGCCATCGTAGTCGCTGCAGCTCAATACGACTGACTATGTCGATGTCCGCGTATAAATTGTAAAGCTCGTGGTTTATTCGACGCCGAATATTCACCGTCGACGCAGATCGGCCCGTAGATCTTTCGGAGAATTTTACTCTCAAACACCCCAATAACTGCCTCATCTGCTGGAGCAAGTACCCATGCTTCAGATCCATATAATAGCACGGGTAGTATCAGCGTCTTGTAAAGTGTGATTTTGGTCTGACGGGAGGTGGCCTTGTTTCTAAACTGAATTTTTAGACCATAGTAGCATCTGTTGGCCATCACAATCTTTCTTCGAATTTCAAAACTGATGTCATTCGTTTTGTTTATGGCGATACCAAGGTATACAAAATCTTTAACTACTTCGAAGCTGTAGTTCTCAAGTTCCCCAGTTGGTCCGAGTCTACTGGACGGACCTCTTGCGCGTTGATACCATCAGCTTGGTTTTCTTGCCGTTTACTGCCAGACCCACTTTGGCAGACTCCTTTTCAATTTGTTCAAAGGTGGCTGTTACCGCTCGCAATGTTCGACCCATTATATCGATGTCATCGGCGTAGGCGAGTAACATGTGTTGTTTGGTGTACAGAGTGCCATTTCTGTTCACCTTTGCGTTTCGTATGACTTTTTTTAGGAGAATGTTAAATAGATCCTCGGTCGGTTATCCTGCATTCCGCGACTATTTTAGCCCTTGAATACATATTCATTAAATATCGAGGTCTCTTTTTTAGGCTTGAAACAAAAATCCCTATAAATCTGCGCCTAGATTGGGTTTATCAAAAAAAATGCTTTAAAATCCACGCCTATTTTAGCCCTTGCCGGTACATTTGCATAAAATTTAATCCTTTGCACCTGTATTTGTAATTAACTTTAAATCTCTTTTTTTATTCACCATAATTAATAAGTTTTACATTAAAAAAAAAAAAAACTAATTTATTGTTTATCCTCTTAAAAAAAATTATTCCATTCATTCAGAGCTAAGGATTGTGGAAAAATGATAACTTGTTCCTTTTGACAAGTTCATGAGATTATTAAAAATTATGCACTTTACAGTTTCCTCTGTCCCGTCAATGCTGTGGCGCGAAGAGGATTTCAAATCAAACCGTTGGTAAATTTATGTTAATTTTTTCGTTCTTATAAATTCAATAAAAATTCGAGGTTTTATCTGAAAATCATTTCACTGTAAATAATGTAAGCCTCTTATGTGGTCTCCCATTGTTTAGTTCTTTTCTTAGCTCCTTGTTTTTTTTTTTTTTTTTGTTAATGAAATTTTTCCTCCTAAAGGAGAAAAAAAATATAGAAAGACACAATTTCACCTAGAGGCACACGCATCCATACACATTGTTTTGAAGACAATCTGACTTCTTTGTGGGTTCGTCTCGTATTCGTTAACAATGTCAGGACAACGATGACTTCTTTTACAAAAGAAGCAACAACAATAAAGGAAAGGAGGAGGAGGTAGGAAAAAAATCAAAACTTTCCAAGCGAATCACATAAAATCAAACTCTCTCTCCCCCTTCATCACTCTTACCTTGTTTTTGAACTTCGAATAAACCAAAAAATATTCCCTGAAAATAAAAATAACTTCTTGCTTTTTATACCCTACACAACTATGTTGTCAGGGTATTATAGCTTTGTGCAGCCCCAAATGTTTGTAACGCCGCGAAATATTTGTCCTAGACCCACCTTTAAGTATACCGATCGTCATATCTCGACTAGCTGAGTCGATCTAGACATGTGTGTCCGTCCGTCCGTCCGTCCGTCTGTCCATTATAATTTGTAAACACGATACAGGCCACAGTTATGGACCAATCTTCACGAAATTTTGCATGTAGGATGGGTTCTGGCCAATGAAGACCCCTATTGTTTTTGGAAAAGATCGGTTAATATTTAGGGGATGAAATGGACCAAATACTAAATTTTTGTCGGTTTTTCTGGTCGCTCCAGAGGCCGCAATTATGGCCCAAAAACCGCGAAATTTTGCATGGAGAAGGGGATCGGGCCAGAGAATAAGCATGCATGTTTTGATAAAGATCGGTCAATATTTAGCGGGTCAAATGGACCCTGACTTTTGTGAGAAAAATGGCAAAATTTGTATTCTATGGCATATATATTTACTCCTGGAGGATGTAGACCCCAGGAGTTGACAGCATATCCAAGAGGAGTGCTTGGCCTTTAAATTGATACCAAATATAGTGATGTATCTACACAGATGTGGGAGTTACAGTCAAATATTTACAGGTGCTTACGTATTCAGATATTATTAGTAACCCATTACCACATTAGAGGGAGATATATCGCGCTGATGGCTTTGAAATTTTTCACGAAGTTCCAGTTATAGTCAAGAACAACGCCTACAATTTTCGGTGATGATCAGGATACAATTTTGAGATGAAATGGACGGAAAACATAATTTTTTGTGTGTTTTCGAGTAGAGTATAATCCGAAAATCTCAACACAACCCACCGTGAAGGTAATCTGGACAAGTTATTAGAAGGACTGTACTGAATATTCGAAAAAAGTAAGAAAGAGGTGTTGTTGACCTCTAATCGGACAACAGGGGGCAAATATCACGAAATACTACTCAGACTCAGAATAAACATCCTCAGAATGTTAGAGTTCGTGGTAGTTGTGTAGGGTATCGTATGGTCGGCCCCGTCCGACTATACTGCTCCGCTCACTGGTTATATTTATTTCAACATCTTTAAAATTGACATAAAGTATGTAACAATCATCCTTATGTCAATCGTACAATAAACAATCGAGAAATGAAGGAAGGATATGTACGAATGGGGACAACTGACAACGACATGACATCTTTGTAAAGTATCCGCTTACAGACACTTTATACCGAACAGCAGGTTACAATTCTGTACGGCATGATGATGACGAGCAGGAGAAGGAATGGAATGAGGTCATGTGGAACGTGGCAATGTAATAACTCTAGGGTTCCAGACATTGTCATGATTTGGCTATTTTGGACAAGTGAATAAAGGCCCCATCCAGCAGCTGTGTGTGTGTCAAAAACAATAACTTTATTTTATTTTTTCTGTGTAATCACCCACTTTGACTTTCTTTATTATGTTGTCGACAATTTTCGGTTTATTCACTTATCACTGGGTATACAGTGGCTCACAGAAAGTCAAAAGACAACGTTTGAATTTTTGTAAACCTCCAAACTAATTTTTGGTTTTCCGAAAAAAAAAAATATTTAAAGAATCCACGGCAACTTTTTGTACTGAAACAATATTAAACCAGTAAGGAAAGTTCAAAAGTCGGACGGGGCTGACTATATGATACCCTTCACCACTTTGGGTACATACAAGGGATGTTCCGTTGCCTACATTTTTTTGTTATCACTCCATATTCAATTTAATACCCTCTGCCAAATTTCACGTAAATCGAACAAACATAGGCCCTTCGGTGCACCATTTACATAAAATCGAACGAACATGTATATAAGACCTATATCAAAATCTGAACCGATTTCAATAAACCTTATCACACATAATTTTTTCCTCAATTGCAATATTTTGCTCAATCGGCAAATATTGGGAGTATGGTGTATCATTCACAAAAAAGTCGGACGAAACTATATATGGGAGCTATATCTAAATCTGAACCGATTTTAAAATAACTTCGCAGTCATAAGTCTGGACCTAATTCAGTACTCTGTGCAAAAAATTTTCCCAATCGGGCAAATATTTGGAGTTTAGTGCATCATTCACATAAAATCGGACGAAACTATATATGGGCGCTATATCTAAATCTGAACAGATTCCAACAAAACTTCGCATACATAAGTATGGACCTGATTCAGTGCGCTGTGCAAAATTTTCTCTCAATCGGACGAATATTGGGAGTTTGGTGCATCATTCACAAAAAATCGGACGAAACTATATATGGGAGCTATATCTAAATCTGAACCGATTTTAAAATAACTTCGCAGACATCAGTATGGACCTAATTCAGTACTCTGTGCAAAAAATTTTCCCAATCGGGCAAATATTGGGAGTTTAGTGCATCATTCACATAAAATCGGACGAAACTATATATGGTCGCTATATCTAAATCTGAACCGATCCCAACAAAACTTCGCATACATAAGTATGGACCTGATTCAGTGCGCTGTGCAAAATTTTCTCTCAATCGGACGAATATTGGGAGTTTGGTGCATCATTCACAAAAAATCGGACGAAACTATATATGGGAGCTATATCTAAATCTGAATCGATTTTATCAAAATTTCGCAGACATCAATCTGGGCATAATTCAGTACTCTGTGCAAAATTTCGTCTAAATCGTTAAAAATATTGGGAGTTTGGTGCACCATTTACCTTAAATCGGACGAAGATATATATGGGAGCTATATCTAAATCTGAACCGATTTTCAGGAAACTTAACAAACATCATTCTAAACCTAATTCATAAGACTGTGCCAAATTTCGTGCAAATCGAGAGATATATAGGGACTTTGGTGCACCAATTACATGAAATCGGGCGAAAATAGATATGGGAGCTATATCTAAATCTGAACTGATTTTCAGGAAACTTAACACTCATCATTCTAGACCTAATCCATTTCGCTATGTCAATTTTTAGGCAAATCAAAAGATATATGGGGACTTTGGTACACCATTTACCTTAAATCGGACGAAGATATATATGGGAGCTATATCTAAATCTGAACCGATTTTCGGGAAACTTAACACACATCATTCTTGACCTAATTCAATACGCTGTGCCAAATTTCGTGCAAATCGAGAGATATATAGGGACTTTGGTGCATCAATTACATGAAATCGGGCGAAAATATATATGGGAGCTATATCTAAATCTGAACCGATTTTTCCCAATTTCAATACGGTTCGTCCTTGGGCCAAATAAGTGACCTATGTCAATCCACGTCCATTTTTCGTACGTGAAAAAATATTTCTAAAAAATATCGATGGCCATTTTTTGGTTTCCGATAATAAAACAAAATCCACGTCTATTTTAGTCGTTGGAAAAAATATTCCACAAAAACTTCACGCCTATATTTGATACTTGAAAAAATAAGCATAATTTTCCCAATACTTTTCTCCCCTAGCATCACTGTACCCTCCTTTTTTATTCCTTTTCAAACTAATTGTTATGCCATCTCTCCAAAATGTGCTGAGGCCAAAATACATTTGCAAAAACCATGATTTACTTTTTTGACATGTCACTCAAGGAAATTGGAAGGAAGGGAGGAGAAGGCACACACACACACAAACAATTTCCCAACATTAAATAGACACTTGAGAATTTGTGAAATATATTCTGCTCACGCAAAGTAGGATAACGACTTTTAAATTGTTTCACACTCACTAAAATAAAAGTAAAAGGGAAACAACAGAGCTGAACGTTCAATTCTAAAATAGCTCCAGGGAAGATTCGAAATGTTGCACTTAAATGTTGCCTGGGGACTTAAAAAGGGGTTGTGTTATATACATCTCTTTAAGTTTATAGGCACTGAGGTGAGATGATAAACCACGTTTTAAAGACTATATAAAAGCGTTTTCATTTAAAAAAAATATTTAGTCTATAACGTAATTGTTTTAAAAATATTAAAATTAATGTTCGACCCATTATGTTGATGTCATCGGGGTAGGCGAGTAACATGTGTTGTTTGGTGTATAGACTGTCATTTCTGTTCACTTTTGCCTCTCGTATGACCCTTTCTAGCAGGATGTTAAACTATCACCTTGGCTGAATCTTCGTTCGGTATTAAAGGGCTCCCAGAGGTCCTTTCCGACTAACCTTGTGCCACTTAAAGTTATCCTGCATGACCGAATTAATTTTGCAGGAATGCCAAACGCAGACATGGCTTTATACACCTCTGAACGGATAGGGCTTTCGAATGCAGCTTTATAGTCGACGAATAGGTGGAATGTGTCGATGTGTTTTTCTTGGGTTTTTTTTCCAGGATTTGGCGCAGAGTGAAAATCTGGTCAATAGTGGATTTGCAAGGTCTAAAGCCGCATTGGTATGGTCCAATAATGACATTGACCGTTGGCTTCAGTCGTTCACACAGTACTTTGGATAGCACTTTATATGCGATGGGAAGGAGACTCATTCCTCTATAGTTGGCACATATCGTCTTGTCTCCTTTTTTTGTGCACGGGACACAGGATGCTGAGGTTCCAATCATTGGGTATGCATTCTTCTAGCCAAATTGTACTAATCAGCTGGTGCATGCTTCTTACCAGCATGTGACCACCAGTCTTGAATATTTGAGATTGTAATACATCGGCACATGCTTTATTATTCTTCAGCCGATTATTCCTCAGCTATTCTGACGTCATCTTGGCTAGGTGGTATACACTCTATACCGTAATCTATTATTGGTTTTGGGGTATCCACTTCACTGCTACTATTTGATACCAGAAGTTTTTCAAAATGCTCCTTACAGAGCCTTCGGTTTCGGTGTTTTACCTGTTGGTAGATTTTTCTGACTTCATTATGACTCCTGTACATCTCGATTTGCTCACGCTCATGTTTTTCTTGTTCTTTCTTCTTTTTTCTGAAAATACGTTTCTCCTCTCTCCTTTTCTCCCGATAGTTCTCCATCGCATTACGTGTTGCTACTGTCCGCAGGGTTGACCTATACGCTGCGTTTTTCATACTCTGTCACTGTGCTTAAGCAGTTGGGTAAGTTGAGCGGAGTAGGCTTCGGCTACCTGTTGTGTTTGCAGCTTTTCAACGTCGAGTTTCCGTGTTGTGTTAGATCGAACCTTTGCTGCAACATTAAGACGAGTTCTAACCTTGGCTGCCACAAGGTAATGTTCCGAATCGTCATTTGCTCCTCGGATCGATCGGACGTCTAAAACATTAGATGAATGCCTTCCGCCTATCACAACATGATCGATTTGATTTTTCGTTGTTCGATCGGTAGAAATCCAAGAGGCCGTGTGTATATCGAGATTCTAGAATCTGGTGCTGCTAACTACCATGTTTTTTGCTGCCGCGAAGTCAATCTATCTCATGCCATTGTCTGATGTGTCTTCATGGACACTGAATTTTCCGACGGTGGGGCCAAAGATATTTTCCCTTCCGATTTTTGCATTAAAATCTCCTTGCAGAATTTTAATGTCAGGTCATATGCTGTTTCTAAGAGCTCGTAAAATATGTCTTTGGTCTGTCCATCTTTATCTTCGATCGGAGCATGGGCGCAAATGAGACTGATGTAGAAGAACTTCGCTTTTATACGGATTATAGCAATTCGTTCATCTACTGGAGAGAATCTGGACACGAGGTCTTTTATTCCCCTGTTAACCATAAATCCGCAGCCAAATTCATGTCTCGTTTCATGGCAGCTATAATACAAGGCGTAATCATCTGATTTACTTATGCCAGTCCCTTTCCATTGCATTTCCTGTAAGGCAATAATATCGGCTTTGTACTTCTTGAGTACATCCGCCAAAGCGAACACTGCGCCTGCTTCTGTACAACGTGCGCGCATTTCTAGTGCAGATTCGCAGATCGTGGTTCTTTATACGTTTGCGGGGGTCGTCAACCTTAGGGGGTTTTGGTTTTCATTTTCTTTGCTTTTTCATATTAGGTTGGGGTTTCCGAGAGTGGGCAACTAACCCGACGCCTCAACCCATTATTTTTATAGTTCTTATGGGGGAACTCGCGGCACATATTAGCTCACTATTTCAACGGGTTGATGAAAATAACTACCCCAGGTGGCAGGGACGTACGCAGGGGGGCGGCCCTGGGGGCCCGTGATGATTGGTCCATAACTGTGGTTACAAATTATAATGGTCAGACGGACACACATATCTTGATCGACTCAGCTAGTCGGGATATGACGATCGGTATACTTAAAGGTGGGTCTAGGACCAATATTTCGCGGCGTTACAAACTTTTGGGGCTGCACAAAGTTATATTACCCTGACAACATAGTTGTGTAGGGTATAAAAATCCAGAAAAATCCCTTTATGGAATGCCTTTAACGAAATATATTTAAAAATATCCAAGTTCTCTGTTATTTGCCCCAAGCTACAGTTTATACCAAATGGTCTACTGACAATACGAAACCACGAAATCTCTGCTCTAAAAGGAAGGCGTAAAACCAACATTTGTGTCCCTGAATAAAATCTCTGTAAAAATAAACAAAACTACACACACACATACTCACCAACCAAATAGACTATTCATGTGTGTATAGAAGTCCTTCAATATCTCTCGTACAACAAAAAAAGCGTTGCCATTTTGTCTACAACAAAAGAGGCGAGACATCATTCAGAAACCACAACCACTTGATGGTGGGTTAAATGGAAACACCCTCCCCCGAGCTGTGCCATAATTTGCGCGCTCTTTGTTCAGTATGGCAAAACAACAAAAAATGGGCTATTTAAATGTTTTTAGCAGCAACAGCATCAGCTGTTGCGAATTTACAAGTTCAAGTTTACTATAAAATACCGAATACTTGAAATGGCATATTTTTTATTGTTCGATTTGAAATGCCGCTACATGTGAACCCACCTTCAAAATGATGCTTAGCTAATGCGCAGAGAGAGAGAGAGAGAGAGAATTACATTTTCCAAAGCTGAGAGTGAGTTGTACGAGTAGCTGAACTGTTGGGCGCCATTACAGGCATGAATGAATTTATTACTTGGCAACCGGCAACATGTTGTGTGGCAACAAGTCCTTATAACCCATCAATGTTGCTAAACAAATATCCTATTTTCGGTTGTTGTTATTGTTGCTGCCACCTCGAAAAATGTCTGTTGCTTCTGCGGGAGCAACAATGCCATTGTCTGTGAAATTCCATGGCAGTTTGTTTTGAGTTTTCCTTTGTAACGGTTGCGTTTCCATTTCAAATAACTCACAATAACGGACTCATACAGGACATTTTTCCAAAGGAAAAAAGACAACAACAATGTAACTAAAAATAAATAACAACTCAATAATTAAATAAAGTGTTATTTTTTAGTGTGTGTGTGTGTGAGTGAAATTTGTAACAATAAAAAAAATTAAAAAAAGTTTTAAACTGCGATTAAAAAAAAAGAACGAAAAATCAACACTTCTTTTTCTTCTTCGTCTAATTGGCTGAATTCTTTGAAATCTTGCTGAGGGGTTCCAATTAAACAAGGATTATTGTCTGTCTCCCTGTCGTTGTGATTTTATCCTTCAACAACACAATTGCCATTGTTTATTATCTGATAAGCGTAAACTTCTTAAATCGTGGATGCCTGCCTTCCTCTTGAAAGAAACTGATTCTGTAGAAGTCAGTCATTTCAAGGATTAAGTGTGAACCTCAAAAAAAAAGAGTTTTCCATAATCGTATTATTTCAAAAAAGAGGAAACATGGGTTGTGTCACACAAACAATAGATGTAATTTTGGGCTGTGGAGGTAGATGGAGGAAGAGGAGGAGGAGGAAGGGTCTGACATGAAGAGCCCTTTTAGGTGGGGATTACTTTTAAATTTACTTTATATTTATGTGTAAATTAAATGCCTTGTTTTTTATACCCTCCACCACACACTGTGGTACTGGGTATTATGTCTTTGTGCATATGTTTGTAACAGGCAAAAGGAAACGAGATAGACCCATAGTTCCTTCTGAGAATATGCATAGAATCACTTTCTAAGTCGCAAACAAAGTACAGGTCGCATTTATAATCGGATTTGCATGAAATTTGGTGCAGCTCATTTTTTGGAACCAAATGGCAATTGGGAAATATCGGTTCAGATTTAGATATAGCTCCCATATATATTTTCGTCCGATTTAAGGTAAATAGTGCACCAAAGTACCTATATATCCATCGATTTGCACGAAATTTGGCATAGCATACTAAATTAAGACTAGAAAGATGTGTGTTAAATTTCATCAAAATCGGTTCAGATTTAGATATAGCCCCCATAAATATTTTCGTCCGATTTAATGTAAATGGTGGACCAAAGTACCTATATATCTTTAGATTTTCACGAAATTCGGCACAGAGTACGGAATTAAGTCAAGAGTGATGTGTGCTAAATTTCGTGAAAATCGGTTCAGATTTACATATAGCTTCCATATATAGTTTCGTCCGATTTAAGGTAAATGGTGCACCGAAGTACCCATGTATCTTCAGATTTGCAAGAAATTTTGCACAGCGTACGGAATTAAGTCTAGAGTGATGTGTGATAAGTTTCGTGAAAATCGGTTCAGACTTACATATAGCTTCGTCCGATTTTATTTAAATGGTGCACCAAAGCCCCTATATATCTTTCGATTTGCACGAAATTTGGCATAGGGTACCGAATGTAGTGTAGAATGATGTGTGCTAAGTTTCGTGAAAATCGGTTCAGATTTATATATAGCTCCCATATTTAATTTCGTCCGATTTTATGTAAATTGTGCACTAAAGTCCCTATATATCTTTCGATTTGCACGGAATTTGGCATAGGGTACTAAATTGAGTGTAGAATGTTGTGTGCTAAGTTTCGTGAAAATCGGTTCAGATTTATATATTGCTCCCAAATATATTTTCGTCCGATTTAAGTTAAATGGTGCACCAAAGTACCTATATATCTTTAGATTTTCACGAAATTTGGCACAGAGTACGGAATTAAGTTTAGAGTGATGCGTGCTAAGTTTCGTGAAAATAGTTTCAGATTTAGATATAGCTCCCATATATAGTTTCGTCCGATTTCATATAAATGGTGCACCAAAGTCTCTATATATCTTTCGATCTGCACGAAATTTTATATAGCGTACTAACTTGCGACAGGGGTGATACGTGCCAAGTTTCGTGAAAATTGTTTCAGATTTAGATATAGCGTCCGTATATAGTTTCGACCGATTTTATGTAGATGGTGCACTAAACTTCCAATATTTTTCAGATTGATACAAAATTTTTCATAACGTACTGAAGTAGGTCCTGATTGATGTTTGCGAAGTTTTGTTGAAAACGGTTCAGATTTAGATATAGCTCCCATATATAGTTTCGTCTGATTTTTGGTAAATGGTGCACCGAGGAGCCTACGTCTGTTCCATATACACGAGATGAAATTGAGGACAGCGCTCTGTGCTGCAGCATAAGGATCATTATTCGATTTTAGGTAAATGGTGCACCAAACTTCCATTATTATTCAGATTGAGACAAAATTTTGCACAGCGTACTAGATTAGGTCCAGTTTGATGTACGTGAAGTTTTAATGAAATCGGTTCAGTTTTAGATATATTTATCCCATATAAAGTTTATCCGATTATATGCAGGTGGTGAACCAAACTCCCAATATTTGTCCGATTGAGACAAAATTTTGCACAGCCAACTAAATTAGGTCCTCTGTGATATTTATGAAGTTTTATTGAAATCAGTTCAAATTTAGATATAACTTCCATATATAGATTCGTACGATTTTTTGGGAAATTGTGCACCAAACTTTCAATATTTATTTCTATTGAGACATTTTGCAGAGCGTATTAAAATAGGTCCAACTTAATGTATCCGAAGTTTTGTGAAAATCGGTTTAGATTTGGATATAGCTACCGATTTTTTTTTTTTTTTTTTGGGAAATGGTGCACCAAACTACCAAGGATTGTTCGATTAAAACAAAATTTGGCACAGCGTATTGAGATAGGTTCATATTAATGTATACGACGTTTTGTGAAAAATCAGTTCAGATTTAGATAGAGCTCCCATATATAGTTTCGTCCGATTTTTGATAAATGGTGCACCGAGGAGCCTACGTCTGTTCCATATACACGAGATAAAATTGTGGACAGCGCTTTGTGCTGCAGCATAAGGATCACAAAGAGGGGTGGATTTTTTGAAAAATATTTTTTAAGCACCACAAACAGGAGTGGAGTTTAGTTTTTAAGGACCACAAACAGGCGTGGATTTTTTATAAATATTTTTTCAATCACCTTAAACAGGCACGGATTTATAAAATATTTTTTAAAGACCACAAACTGTTTTTATACCCTACACAAATATGTTGTCGGGGTAACGCCAAGAGTTTATAACGCCGCGAAATATTGGTCCTAGACCCCTTTAAGTATACCGATCGTCATCACTCGACTAGCTGAGTCGATCTAGACATGTGTGTCCGTCCATCCGTCCGTCCGTCTGTCCATTATAATTTGTAAACACGATACAGGCCACAGTTATGGACCAATCTTCAACATATTTTGTGTGGAGGATAGGTTTGGCCCCATGAAGACCCCTATTGTTTTTGGTGAAGATCGGTTAATATTAAAGGATGAAATGGACCAAATACTTAATTTTTGTCGGTTTTTCTGGTGGCTCCAGAGGCCACTGTTATGGTCCGACCATCGTGAATTTTTACATGGAGAAGAGGATCGTGCCAAAGAATAAGCATGCCTGTTTTGATAAAGATCGGTCAATATTTAGCGGGTCAAATGGACTCTGACTTTTGTGTGAAAAATTATTTTTATTCTGGGGCGTATATACTTGCTCCTGAAGGACATATACCCGAGAAGTTGATAGTATATCCAAGAGGAGTTATTGACCTTCAACTTGATAGCAAACTTATGGCTGCATGTACTCTGATGTGGTAGTTAATCGTAATTAGGTTAAGGTGACTATGTGCATAGTATTACTATTACTCCATTAGAGGACGGGAATGTCGCGCTGATACCTTTGAAATTGTACATGAACTTCAAGGACAACGCCTATAGTTTTCGGTGAAGTTGAGATTTCATTCAGGAAAACTTTAATTTTGTCAGATTTTCTAGTTGCTGTAGAGGCAATTATTATATGCAGAACATCACATATTTTACAAGGTGAAGAGAATCTGACCAAATACTTAGAGCGGCTGTTTAGATGATGGTCGGTCAATATTCCAAGGATAAAAACAACCAAAACCTAAAGTGACAATTCTTTTACTTTACGGCCTTACAATTCACTTCAAGAAAAAAATGGAAAATATGCCAGGGTTAGAAAGTGAAGTTGTTGATCTATAATCGGTAAAAAGGGTGGAAATATCTCGAAAGATTGTCCAGGCTCCGAATATAGAACCGCAGAAAGTTTGATTTTCGTGGTAGTTGTGTAGGTTATCATATGGTCGGCCCCGTCCGACTATACTGCTCCGCTCACTTGTTTTTTATAGCTTGGATTTTTTAAAATACTTTTCAGCGCTACAAAAGGGCGCAAATTATTAAAAAATAATTCTGAGCACCATAGAGCTTCGTTTTTTTTTTTTTGAAAAGTCTAAATATTCTTGGAAATTAATTTGATTTCATTTATTGTTGAAGAATATTCATAAATTTCATTATAGTCCAATTTCAAAACATAAAATTCATTGTCAGCTGGCTCTCAACAATATTCCCTAAAAAAACTTCTCTATTACGAAGCTATTTTGCAAATATTTACATAAAAATATATTATATTTCGTCCACCTATATCCATCATGCCCTAAGGGCCGCGTGTGGCACTGTCAAATTAAATTAAAACTTCCATTTTAATAAAAGAAAGAAGTCGTCTCCAGAGCAACCAACAGCTGGCTGTTTATATTTTATTGTCTATTGTTTGGAGAATGCGAACACCCATCATGCTTTACTTCATCTTTGTAGTTTCTATTCAGCTTTAAAATTTGAGGGAAATTTTCTGGAAATAACCTTAACTTGTGTTAGTTGCAATAGCCGCCACATGGAAAATATTTTCCTCTGTGGTTAAATTTCCACAATCACTGGCAATTCGATTCAAAACCCCATTTCAAACGAATGTTGATGCTTTGTTGTGGTTTGGTATTTTTTTTTTTTTTTCAATTGCTTACAGAATCATCGATGGCGAATGTGTGCCATATATGATGTTACTATGGTCACCAATAGCACACCTTTTGTGGCAATTGTTCACATTGTTGGGGCAAATCAGTTTATGTTTTGTAAATCAGTTTCTGATGAAAAAAATATATATATATATATATATATATATATATATAGTTTTTTCAATATAAAAAAATATTTTTTATTCAAGACTGTAATGGACTTTAAAACTACGAAAAATAATTTTCAAAAACATATATAATTTATAATTTATGTCTTTGAGCATATGTTTGTAACAGGCAAAGGGAAACGAGATAGACACATGGTTCCTTTTGAGAATATGTATAGAATCACTTTCTGAGTCGATTTATGTGTGTCCGTCTGTCCGTCCGTCCATGTATTTTTGTGAACAAAGTACAGGTCGCATTTATGATCCAATTTGGATGAAATTTAGCACATGTCACTTATTTGGTCCAAGGACGAAACCGGTCCAGATTTAGATATAGCTCCCATATATAGTTTCGTCCGATTTAATGTAAATAGTGCACCATTCGGTCCCAACTGATGTATGCGAAATTTTGTTGGAATCGGTTCAGATTTAGATATATCTCCCATATATCGTTTCGCCCGATTTTAGGTAAATGGCACGCCAAAGTCCCTAAATATATTTTCCGATTTGCACGAAATTCGGCACAGCGTACTGGATTGAGTCTAGAATGATGTGTGTAAAATTTCTTGAAAATCGGTTTAGATTTAGATATAGCTCCCAAATATATATTCGTCCGATTTTAGGTAAATAATACACCAAAAATTCTATATATCTTCCGATTTGCACGAAATGAGGCATAGCGTAATGGATTGAGTCTAGAATGATGTGTGTAAAATTTCGTGAAAATCGGTTCGGATTTAGATATAGCTCACATATATATTTTCGCCCGATTTTAGGTAAATGGTGCATCAAAGACCCTGACAACCAATCGATTTGCACGAATTTTGGCATAGCGTACTGAATTAAGTCTAGAATGACGTGTGCTAAGTTTCGTGAAAATTGGTTCAGATTTAGATATATCTCCCATATAGAGTTTCGCCCGATTTTAGGTAAATGGTATGCCAATGTCCCTAAATATCTTTCGATTTGCACGAAATTTGGCACGGTGTACTCAATTGAGTCTGGAATGATGTGTGTAAAATTTCCTGAAAATCGGTTCAGATTTAGATATAGGTCCTATATATAGTTTCGCCCGATTTTAGGTAAATGGTTTGCCAAAGTCCCTATATATCTTTCGATTTCCACAAATTTTGGCACAGTGTAATGAATTGAGTCTAGAATGATATGTGTTAAAGTTTTTGAAAATCGGTTCAGATTTGGATATATATCTCATATATATTTTCGTCCGATTTTAGGTAAATGGTATGCCAAAGTCGCTAAATATTTTCCGATTTGCAAGAAATTTGGCACGGTGTACTCAATTGAGTCTAGAATGATATGTGTTAAATTTCGAGAAAATCGGTTCAGATTTAGATATAGATCCCATACATATTTTCGTCCGATTTTAGGTAAATAATGCACCAAAGTCCCTATATATCTTCCGATTTGCACGAAATTAGGCATAGCATACTGGATTGAGTCTAGAATGATGTGTGTAAAATTTCTTGAAAATCGGTTCACATTTAGATATAGCTCCCATATGTATTTTCGCCCGATTTTAGGTAAATGGTGCACCAAAGACCCTGACAATCATTCGTTTTGCACGAATTTTGGCAGAGCGTACTGAATTAAGTCTAGAATGGCGTGTGCTAAGTTTCGTGAAAATCGGTTCAGATTTAGATATAGCTCCCATATATATTTTCGTCCGATTTTAGGTAAATAGTGCACCAAAGTCCCTATATATCCTTCTATTTGCACGAAATTTGGCATAGCATTCTGAATTAAGCATATAACGACGTGTGTAAACTTTCTTGAAAATCAGTTCAGATTCAGATATAGCTCTCATATATAGTTTCGTCCGATATAATTTAAATGGTATACCATATATATTTTCGCCAGATTCTATGTAAATGGTGCACCAAAGACCCTGACAATCATTCGATTTGCACGAATTTTGGCGTAGCATACTGGATTAAGCCTAGAATGATGTGTGTAAAATTTCTTGAAAATCGATTCACATTTAGATACAGCTCCCATATAAGGATACATTCGTTTAATATACCCATAGTGGCGAAGGGTATCATATAGTCGGCTCCGTCCGACTTTACAACTTTCCTTACTGGTTTTAATTTTGAATTTCCCAAATGAAAGCTAAAATGTTAAACAATTTTAGTAATATTATCCATGGTGAAGACCAACCTTGTCAGTCACTGTCCACAATTAAAATTCCAGCGTAATTTTTACCAAACAAAAAAATTATAATACCCTTCATTGGAATTTAGATTCTTGGAGTATGCATACAATGGTATGAGAGAAGTAATGCAGATCTTCTCTTTTGTTTTCTCACCAAATTTTAAATGAAAATTGTTTTATAATATTAATGGTCTATGTAGTTGTTGTTTACATTTCCAAAAAAAAACAAATCTGAACACTTCGGGGAATACGAGTCACCGTTGTTGAAGCTGTGACTCACAAATTGAATTTTTGTAGTCTGATGAGAGTGAGTAGTTCTGTTGATTTTTCAACAGAAATATCAACAACAAATGAATATTTCATTAGTTTCTGACAACTGTATTTATCTCCTGTGGATATGCACGTGGCCTCGATAATGAATACAAAACGTATTATCCTTGTTTTATTTAAATTGTTGTTGTTCTTTTACAATTCTTTGAAAATTAGTTTGTTAATGTTTCGAATAACTGGGAATGTCAAACTAATTACTGAGTTTTAGTTTTCTGCAAAAATACTCTTAAGAACAATTATGGTAATTTTAGTCCTTGTAAATACATTTTTTAAAAATCCGCTCCCATTCTAGTCTACCACAGAAAAATTTCATTACAAATCCAACTCTATAGCTAGTGGGTTATTGAAAAACCTACTTCTCTTGGGAACTTGAAAACTATTTCTTAAAAAATCCAAAAAAAAGAACTTTTTAAAACCAGTGAGCGGAGCAGTATAGTCGGACGGGGCCGACCATATGATACCCTGCACAACTACCACGAAAAGCAAACTTTCTGCGGTTCTATATTCTGAGCCTGGGCAGTATTTCGTGATATTTGCACTTATTTATATTTGGTCACTTTAGGTTTTTGTTAAATTGACCCTCGGAATATTGACCGATCATCATCTAAACAGCCGATCTAAGTGTTTGGTCAGATCCCCTTCACCTTGTAAAATATGTGATGTTCTGCATATAATAATTGCCTCTAGAACGATTGAAAATCTGACAAAAGTAAAGTTTTCTGTTCATTGCACCCCCTGAATGAAATCTTAACTTCACCGAAAACTATAGGCGTCGTCCTTGACCATAATCGGAACTTCATTAAAAAATTTAAAAGCGATCAGCGCGACATTTCCCTTCTCTAATGGAGTAATAGTAATACTAGGCACATAGTCACCTTTACCTAATTACGGATAACTCACACATCAGAGTACATACAGCCATATAATTGGTAATCATTTGAAGGTCAGCAACTCCTCTTGGATATACTATCAACTTCTCGGGTATATGTCCTTCAGGAGCAAGTATATATGCTCCCAGAATAAAGATTTTGTAATTTTTCACACAAAAGTCAGGGTCCATTTGACCGATCTTTATCAAAACAGGCATGCTTATTCTTTGGTCCGATCCCATACTCCATGCAAAAATTCGGGGTGTTTGGGCAATAATTGCGGCCTCTGGAGCGACCAGAAAAACCGACAAAAATTTTTGGTCCATTTCATCCCCTAAATATTAATCGATTTTTTCCAAAAACAATAGGGGTCTTCATTGGCCAGAACCCATCCTACATGCAAAATTTCGTGAAGATTGGTCCATAACTGTGGCCAGTATCGTGTTTACAAATTATAATGAACAGACGGACGGCCACACATGTCTAGATCGACTCAACTAGTCGAGATATGACAATTGGGCAATAATTGCGGCCTCTGTAGCGACCAGAAAAATCGACAAAAATTAAGTATTTGGTCCATATCATCCCCTAAATATTAACCGATCTTTACCAAAAACAATAGGAGTCTTCATTGGCCAGAACCCATCCTACGTGCAAAATTTCCTGAAGATTGGTCCATAACTGTGGCCTGTATCGTGTTTAGAAATTATAATGGACAGACGGACGGACGGATGGACGGACACACATGTCTAGATCGACTCAGCTAGTCGAGATATGACGATCGTTACACTTAAAGGAGGGCCTAGAACCAATATTTCACGGCGTTACAAATTCTGGGGGCTGCACAAAGACAACATAGCTGTTAGTATGCCTTGAAAATAATTTTTAAAAAAATCCACGCCCTCTTTGCCAGATTGTGATTTTTAAAAAATTATTTTTATAAAATCCACACGTGTTTATGGTTCTTTAAATAATAGTTTAAAAAAACTAACTTTTGTGTTGGCCGACCCTTGAAAGAAAATATTCATTAAAAAATCTACACATCCCTTTCCTTTTGAGAATCATAAAGAAAAAAATTAAGCATTTTTTAAACATTTATTTGCCCCATTTAAATCTCAGCTAAAAGGGTTGACTTATCATAGAGCTGTTGTACCCTGCTCAAATTCGAAAATCCCTAAAAAGTTCTCTGCAACAGAAATTGGGATGTAGACAGATTACAGGGTGAGAAACATTGTTAAAATTTTTCGTTCTCCCCAAGCCCATCAGCATTGCTTATATTTTTTTGGGAAACGTGTAGGTTAGGTTAGGAGTGGGCATGATATTACGCTTTACAAATGTCAGCCATGGGTAGCGAGTTCATTTTTTACAGGAAACTTGATATGTTTCAATTTTTTTTTCGCTCTCGTGTAAAGCATTTGAGCCCCACAAATTTCAAAGAATTCATAGCCACACCGAAGATAATTGCTTACAATTCTGGCAACAGTGTTATAGTAACCAACCAACCAACCTACACGTTCACTGTTTGGTCCAAGACAGAAATTCAAAGACAATAAATAAATTTAATTTGTAGTATACAACAAAAACAATAAAGAATTTAACAACAGCAACAATACTTTGTCAATTAAATTGTCAAATAATACCAAGAAAAAAAATAAAAATATTTAAAAATGTCTCGAGCATTTAAAAATCGCCGAAATCGTCCGGATTCTGTAAGAATACCGGCTGTGCCGAATCTCTCCAAACATCCCATTATGTTGGCACGCTCCTCCTCCACGGGTCCACCGTGTAGTGGTGTATCCTCTACCAGACCCATTATCCTCAATAAATCATCATCCATCACAGCCCCAACAACACCTGCTTCCCATAAGAAAACTCTCGATAAAATACCAAGTATATCGGCCCAAAGTGAAAGCAGCGAGGAAGAAGATGAGGAGGAGGAAAAAGAGGGGGAGGGGGATGGTGGTAATGGAAAACACAAAAATCATTTCTTTAATAATAATGTTACCACAACAACATCATCCACAACAACAACCCCTGTCAACAGCACAGGTGACAATGGCGGTAGCGGTGGGGTTGGCATCGTAAATGAGAACGACGACGAAGATGATGATGACGATGACGAAATCTTACACAAACGGGTCAGTGTCATTGCCCATGAATTTCCCAATACCATTAATTGGTCACCAAATGGTGGTGGTGGTGGTGGTGGCAGCATTGCCGAGGGTATTGGAGGAACCTCGTCGAATGCAACAAAAAATATTTCAACGAAAATGGCCTGCGGTCTACGAATGTGCAAAGCCACTGGACGTAACTTCATCAAGATGCTGTCGACCAGCAGCAGCAACAGCAATGAACACAGCAGCAGCCCCATCACTTCATCATCGGCTGGCAAATTTGGAAGCCATACCACCACCAAACCATTGACCAATATCGATGCAGCTAATAATGAAAACCGCTATCACATATCGAGCAAGGTGAAATTCAATTATTTTGGTTTCGCTTTTTTTTCTTCTTCAATATTTATGTATGTTGTTTTATTATTGTTTTAATTTTGGTTTGAGGTTGTTGTTGTTTCTCTTTTTTGTTCATTCTTCATCATAAATGTTGGAAATATCCTTGGTAAAGGATTTGATTTCATTAACATGTAACATGTTCAATGACACATGTAGATGAATTATTAGCCAACGGTGTGGGGAATTGGCAAGGACATTTTAATGGAAAGGGATATTGAAAACAGGGAAAAATAAATAGAAAATATGTTACTTAAAATGTCATTGGAAAATAGATTTTTTTAAAAATTCACGCTTTAAAAATTATTAAAAAAAATATATTAAATAAAAAATTCACTCATTACTTATACTTGAAACAATACTTGTTGATACTTGAAAAAATATTTTTTTAAAAAAACCCACATTTTTCTTGAGATTTGCAAAATATAAAAAACACTTTTTTGACACTTGAACAATTTTTTTTTAAAACCAGTAAGGAAAGTAGTAAAGTCGGACGGGCTCGACAATATGATACCCTTCATCACTTTGGGTATATTTAACAGATGAATCCTAACAGACGTCGCATTTTTAAAGGACCAGTAAAATGAAATTGGGTCCATAAACATATCATTCTGCAACCGATACTAAATTTTTCATTTGGTTAGATATAGAAGCTATATCTAAATCTGAACCGATTTCAGGAAACTTAACACAGATCATTCTAACCTAATTCATTACGCTGTGCCAAATTTCGTACAAATCGAGAGATATATAGGGACTTTGGTGCACCATTTACATTAAATCGGATGAAAATATATATTGGAGCTATATCTAAATCTGAACCGATTTTTTCCAATTTCAATAGGGTTCGTCCTTGGACGAAATATGTGACCTATGCCTAATTTCATCCAAATCGGATCATAAATGCGACCTGTACTTTGTTCACAAAATACATGGACGGACAGACAGACATGCGTAGATCGACTCAGAAAGTGATTCGATGCACATTCTCAAAAGGAACCATGTGTTTATCTCGTTTTCTTTTGCCTGTTACAAACATATGCACAGAGACATAATACCCTGTACCGCAGTGTGGTGAAGGGTATAAACACACTTTTTTATACTAGAAAAATATTAAAAATCCACATATGTTTGTAACAGGCAAAAGGAATCGAGATAGACCCATGGTCACTTTTGAGAATATGCATAGAATTACTTTCTGAGTCGATTTATGCATATCCGTCCGTCCGTCTCTTGATTTAAAATTGTAAACAAAGTACAGGTCGTATATATAGTTCGATTTGGATGAAATTTGGTACAGCTTATTTATTTAGCCCAAGAACGAACACTATTAAAATTAGAGCAAATAGATTCAGATTTAGATATAGCTCCCATCCCATCAGATTTAGATATAGCTCCCGATTTAATGTAAATGGTGCACCAAAGTCCCTATGTATCTTTCGATTTGCACGAAATTTGGCATAGCGTACTGAATTAAGTCTAGAATGGTGTGTGCTAAGTTTCGTGAAAATCGGTTCAGATTTAGATATAGCTCCCATATATAGTTTTGCCCGATATTAGATAAATGGTGCACCAAATTTCCTGAAAATCATTCGATTTCCACGAAATTTGGTACTGCGTACTTAATTAAGTCAAGAATGATGTGTGCCATGTTTCGTGCAAATCGGTTCAGATTTAGATATAGCTCCCATATATATTTACGACCGATTTTATTTCAATGGAGCACTAAAGCCCTTATATATATTTCGATTTACATATATTTGGCATAGCGTACTAGCGAATTAAGTCTAGAATGATGTGTCCTAAGTTTCGTGAAAATCGGTTCAGATTTAGATATATTTGGCATAGCGTACTAGTGAATTAAGTCTAGAATGATGTGTCCTAAGTTTCGTGAAAATCAGTTCAGATTTAGATATAGCTACCATATATAGTTATGCCCGATATTAGATAAATGGTGCACCAAATTTCCTGAAAATCATTCGATTTCCACGAAATTTGGTACGGCGTACTTAATTAAGTCAAGAATGATGTGTGCTAAGTTTCGTGCACATCGGTTTAGATATAGCTCCCACATATATTTCAGCTCGATTTTATGTAAATGGAGCACCAAAGTCCCATATATCCTTCGATTTGCGGAAATTTAGTAGAGTGTACTGAATTGGGTCTAGAATGATGTGTGTTAAGTTTCGTGCAAATCGGTTCAGATTTAGATATAGCTCCCATATATAGTTTCGCTCGATTTTAGGCAAATGGAGCACAAAGTTCCATATATCTTTCGATTTCCGCGAAATTTGGTATAGCATACTGAATTGGGTCTAGAATGATGATTGTAAAGTTTCGTGAAAATCGGTTCAGATTTAGATATAGCTCCCATATCGGTTCAAATCGGTTCAGATTTAGATATAGCTCCCACATATATTTTCGCTCGATTTTATGTAAATGGAGCACCAAAGTCCCATATATCCTTCGATTTGCGCGAAATTTGGTATGGCGTACTGAATTGGGTCTAGAATGATGTGTGTTAAGTTTCGTAAAAATCGGTTCAGATTTAGATATAGCTCCCATATATACTTTCCTTCGATTTTACCAAAGCCCCTATATTTTTTGCGATTTACATGTATTTGGCATAGCGTACTGAATTAAATCTAGAATGATGTGTGCTAAGTTTCGTGAAAATCGGTTCAGATTTAGAAATAGCTCCCATATATAGTTTTGCCCGATTTTAGGTAAATGGTGCACCAAAGTCCCTATATATCTTTCGATTTGCGCGAAATTTGGTATGGCGTACTGAATTGGGTCTAGAATGATGTGTGTTAAGTTTCGTGAAAATCGGTTCAGATTTATATATAGCTCCCATATATAGTTTCGCATGATTTTATGTAAAAGGTGCACCAAAGTCCCCTTTCGACTTGCTCGAAATTTTGTATAGCGTAATGAATTAAGTCAAGATTGACGTGTGCTAAGTTTCGTGAAAATCGGGTCGGGATTTATATATGGCTCCCATATATAGTTTTGCCCGATTTATAGTTTTGCCACCTTTAAGTATACCGATCGTCATATTTCGACTAGCTGAGTTGATGCAGACATTTGGGTCTGTCCGTCCGTCTGTCCATTATAATTTGTAAACACGATGCAGGCCACAGTTATGGAAAAATCTTCACGAAATTTTGCATGTAGGATGGGTTCTGGCCAATGAAGGCACCTATTGTTTTTGGTAAAGATCGGTTAATATTTATGGGATGAAATGGACCAATAACTTTATTTTTGTCTGATTTTCTGGTTGCTCCAGAGGCTACAATTATGACCCAAACATCGTGAATTTTTACAAGGAGAAGGGAGTCGGTCCAAAGAAAAAGCATGCCTGTTTTGATAAACATCGGTCAATATTTAGAGGGTCAAATGGACCCTGACTTTTGTGTGAAAAATAACAAAATTTGTATTCTATGACATATATATTTAGCCCTGAAGGACATAGACCCGAGAAGTTGATAGTATACGCCTATAGTTTTCGGTGATTACCAGATAATAATATTGGTATGAAGTGGGGCGAAAACTTAATTTGTTGTATTTTTTCGAGTCGATCTATAGGCCACAATTGAAAGCCGAACATAACAACACAACCCACGTTGAAAGGAATCTGGACAAGTAATTACACAATCTTTACTGAATATTAGAAATATTTGTTGACCTCTAGGCGGTCAAGAGGGTGCAAATATCGCGAAATATTACCATAGCTCAGAAAGTAGTGCCACAGAAAGTTAGATTTTCGTGGAGGGTGCAAATATCGCGAAATATTACCATAGCTCAGAATGTAGTGCCACAGAAAGTTCGATGTTCGTGGAAGTTCTGTAGGGTATCATATGGTCGGCCCAGTCCGACTATACTGCTCCGCTCACTGGTTTTAAAAATACTTTTTCAGTTTCTGTAACAGTGCTGAATATTGAGAGAATATTTTTTCAAGGTTTGTAATGATTCTGTATTATTTTTTTAGAATACTTTTGCAGGCTCTGCAATTGTGGGAGATTGTTTAAAAATATTTTTTCAGGCCCTAAAATTGTTATAGATTTTTAGGAGATTTAGGATTTAGGAGATTTTTTCTGGGTCTGTATTGATTTTTTTTAAATACTTTTTCAGAATCTATACTTGGCGTAGATTTGTTTAAAAATACTTTTTTTGAGGATATTTTTTTCATGGTTTGTTATTTTCGAGGATTTTTAAATGACAAATTTGGGGCCCAAATGATTTAAAAGACAAAATTAGTGCCCCTAGCGTTCCCGATCTTTTAAATATTTGTTCAACGTCTATAATGCACCCAGTTTTGTTTTTAATATTTCTTCAGTTCTTCTGCCCCCAGTATTTTCAGTTGATTTTTCAGGGCCTCCAATTGACGTGAATTTTTCTAATGTCTTATTTTTAAGGACTTGCAAAGATTTTTTTTATAAAAAACCCCCCGTTACAGTCATAATCAAAACGTTGCCATCGAATTGTAAAGCATTTTAAATTTGACGACTCATTGTTTCATTAAATTTCATTTGATTACTTAATTTCGTTTTGAAAACCACTTATTTTCATTGTAGCTTTTTATTTGAAGTATGTACGAGTATGTAGATATTCTCCATTAAAATATCCTTAGAAGTGTGCTAATACCCGTCATTATGCCAACTGTCGTAATCCTCGGCACTTATCTCATTTTTTATTCATTTTTCCCATTCCATGTTCCATTTTTGTTTTTTTTTTCTTTTCTCTGCACCTATCAACAGGTCATAATGCTGGGTGATTCTGGTGTGGGCAAGACATCGCTTCTGATAATGTTTCGGGATGGTGTTTATATGCCCTGTTATTATGTCACAACGGTTGGCATTGATTTTATGGTAAGCGATTTTCACAGAAGTTGATGTTGAAGAAGACGTACTCAAAAAACAACTAAATGTGTACTGAATGAATATTTAATTTTAATGTTTTTGGCAACAGAAAAAATTATATTAGGGGTATTCACGTGGGGTACAAAATATAAAAGGGATGGCAATCATTTTATTTATAAAAATAAATTTTATTAAAATTTGTATAACAACTAAAAAATTGTATACCAAAATTATAATTATTGTATCTATTTAACGTGAATGCCCCTAATGTCAACATTCCCAAAAATAAATCTTCTTAAATGTTGCTGGTTCTTGTGGTCCTTATTACTATTCCTCAATAAATCATCAATTTATCTGTGACAAATATGTTTGTATATCTGTATATGTGTGTGAGTGTATTTTTCTTGTTTATCTGTATGTGTGTAATAAATCTTAAAAACAAAACCTTTTCACCTTCTTTCTCTTCTCTCTTCTTCTTTCTAAGATTTTTTGGGGGTATATCTAAGAGTTATGTCTTGCCATAAAATTGAAATTTATTTACATAGTTAAATGAATATCAATATCGTATGGAATAAGTGTATATATTTGTGTATGGGTATGTGTGCAGGGAGAGGGGATTGGTTCGTTTTTAATAATAATAATAATAGATAACATAAATATCTTCCCTTTTCGGGTGTACTCTGTGTCAATAAAAATAAAAAAATAATAATATTATTATAATGTTCCCTTTGAAGGATGACCCAAATCTATTATCGGTATTTCACTTCCACATAGCTCCCACTCTTTGCTATTCTCCCCATCCCCCTTTCTCTTTTCCTGTCTTTTAATACTTTTGCATTCCAATGTATTTACTTTTGTTTTCGAATGACTCTATTAAAATACATTATTTGTATAATGTTTATTTTACTAAAATATATTTCGGAGGTGCTTAAAAAAATATTTTAAAAAATCCACGCCTATCGGAGGTGCTTAAAAAAATATTTTAAAAAATCCACGCCTATCGGAGGTGCTTAAAAAAATATTTTAAAAATCCACGCCTATCGGAGGTGCTTAAAAAAATATTTTAAAAAATCCACGCCTATCGGAGGTGCTTAAAAAAATATTTTAAAAAATCCACGCCTATCGGAGGTGCTTAAAAAAATATTTTAAAAAATCCACGCCTATCGGAGGTGCTTAAAAAAATATTTTAAAAAATCCACGCCTATCGGAGGTGCTTAAAAAAATATTTTAAAAAATCCACGCCTATCGGAGGTGCTTAAAAAAATATTTTAAAAAATCCACGCCTATCGGAGGTGCTTAAAAAAATATTTTAAAAAATCCACGCCTATCGGAGGTGCTTAAAAAAATATTTTAAAAAATCCACGCCTATCGGAGGTGCTTAAAAAAATATTTTAAAAAAATCCACGCCTATCGGAGGTGCTTAAAAAAATATTTTAAAAAATCCACGCCTATCGGAGGTGCTTAAAAAAATATTATAAAAAATCCACGCCTATCGGAGGTGCTTAAAAAAATATTTTAAAAAATCCACGCCTATCGGAGGTGCTTAAAAAAATATTTTAAAAAATCCACGCCTATCGGAGGTGCTTAAAAAAATATTTTAAAAAATCCACGCCTATCGGAGGTGCTTAAAAAAATATTTTAAAAAATCCACGCCTATCGGAGGTGCTTAAAAAAATATTTAAAAAAATCCACGCCTATCGGAGGTGCTTAAAAAAATATTTTAAAAAAATCCACGCCTATCGGAGGTGATTAAAAAATATTTTAAAAAAATCCACGCCTATCGGAGGTGCTTAAAAAAATATTTTAAAAAAATCCACGCCTATCGGAGGTGCTTAAAAAATATTTAAAAAAAATCCACGCCTATCGGAGGTGCTTAAAAAAATATTTTAAAAAAATCCACGCCTATCGGAGGTGCTTAAAAAATATTTAAAAAAAATCCACGCCTATCGGAGGTGCTTAAAAAAATATTTTAAAAAAATCCACGCCTATCGGAGGTGCTTAAAACATATTTTAAAAAATCCACGCCTATCGGAGGTGCTTAAAAAAATATTTTCAAAAATCCACGCCTATCGGAGGTGCTTAAAAAAATATTTTAAAAAATCCACGCCTATCGGAGGTGCTTAAAAAATATTTTAAAAAATTCACGTCTATCGTAGGTACTTAAAAAAATATTTTAAAAAATCCACGCCAATCGGAGGTGCTTAAAAATATATTTTGGAAAATCAACGCATTTTTATACCCTTCGGCACACTGTGGTACAGGGTATTATGTCTTTGTGCATATGTTTGTAACAGGCAAAAGGAAACAAGATAGACACATGGTTCCTTTTGAGAATATTCATAGAATCACTTTTTAAGTCGATTTATGCATGTCCGTCCGTCCGTCTGTCCATGTTAAATTTTAAAGAAAGTACAGGTCGCCTTTTTGATTCGAATTGGATGAAATTTTGCATAGCGTACTGAATTAAGTCAAGATCGATATGTGTTAAATTTCATGAAAATCGGTTTAGATTTAAATATAGTTCCCATATATATTTTCGTCCGATTTTAGGTAAATAGGGTACCAAAGTCCCTATATATCCTTCGATTTGCACGAAATTTTGCATAGCGTAATGAATCAAGTCAAGATCGATGAGTGTTAAATTTGATGAAAATCGGTTTAGATTTAGATATAGCTCCCATATATATTTTCGTCCGATTTAAGGTAAATAGTGTACCAATGTCCGTATATATCCTTCGATTTGCACGAAATTTGGCTTAGCGTACTGAATTAAGTATAGAACTATGTGTGTTTAATTTCGTGAAAATCGGTTTAGATTTATATATAGCTCCCATATATATTTTCATTCGATTTAAGGTAAATAGTGCACGAAAGTCGAAATTTGACTTAGTGTACTAAATTGAGTCCGGAATGACCAATAGTGAGTTTCGGGAAAATCGGTTCAGATTTAGATATAGCTCCCATATATATTTTCATCCGATTTAAGGTAAATAGTGCACCAATGTCCCTATATATCATTTGATTTGCACGAAATTTTGCATAGCGTACTGAATTAAATCTAGATCGATGTGTGTTAAATTTCATGAAAATCGGTTCAGATATAGATATAGCTCCCATATATATTTTCGTCCGATTTTAGGTAAATAGTGCACCAAAGTCCCTATATATCCCTCGATTTGCACAAAATTTGACACAGCCTACTTAATTAAGTCTAGAACGATGTGCTTTAAATTTCATGAAAATCGGTTCAGATTTAGATATAGCTCCCATATATATTTTCGTCCGATTTAAGGTAAATAGTGCACGAAATTCCCTATATATCCTTCGATTTCACAAATTTTGGCTTACAGTACTAAATTGAGTCCGGAATGATGAATAGTGAGTTTCGGAAAAATCGATTCAAATTTAGATATAGCTCCCATATATATCTTCGACCGATTTTATGTAATGGGTGCACGAAAGTCCCTATATATCCTTCGATTTGCACGAAATTTGACACAGCCTACTGAATTAAGTCTAAAACGATGTGTGTTAAATTTCATGAAAACCGGTTCAGATTTAGATATAGCTCCCATTATATTTTGGTCCGATTTTAGGTAAATAGTGCACCAATGTCCCTATATATCTTTAGATATGCATTCGATTTGCACGAAATTTAGCTTAGCGTACTAAATTGAATCCGGAATGATGAATATTGAGTTTCGGGAAAATCGGTTCAGATTTAGATATAGCTCCCATATATATATTTTCCTCCGATTTTAGGTAAATAGTGCACGAAAGTCCCTATATATCATTCAAGTTGCACGAAATTTTGCATAGCGTACTGAATTAAGTCTAGATCGATGTGTGGTAAATTTCATAAAAATCGGTTCAGATTTAGATATAGCTCCCATATATATTTTCGTCCGATTTTAGGTAAATAGGGCACAAAAGTTCCTATATATCCTTCGATTTGCACGAAATTTTGCATAGCGTATTGAATTATGTCTAGATCGGCGTGTGTTGAATTTCATGAAAATCGGTTCAGATGTCGATATAGCTCCTATATATATTTTCGTCCAATTTTAGGTAAATAGTGCACCAAAGTCTCAATATATCGTTCGATTTGCACGAAAATTTGCATAGCGTACTGAATTAAGTTTAGATCGATGTGTGTTAAAATCGGTTTAGATTTAGATATAGCTGCCGTATATATTTTCGTCCGATTTTAGGTAAATAGTGCACCAAAGTCCCTATGTATCCCTTGATTTGCACGAAATTTGACACAGCGTACTGAATTAAGTATAGAACGATGTGTGCTTAATTTCGTGAAAATCGGTTCAGATTTAGATATAGCTCCCATATATTTCCGATTTAAGGTAAATAGTGCACCAGTGACGTTATTGCATTTTTTTGAAATTGGTACATATGCTATAGCTTCCATATATATTTCGAACGGGTGTCTGAATAACGTGTATCAAATTTATTATAAAACGTTTTCGATAAATTTGTCCCATGGTACGCAGACGACTGTAAATCTGCCCGAATGAAATTTAATTCAGGATAAATGGCAGAAAGACATGAATATGTTCCTTTGAGAAAACCTTGATATGCACTTGTAAGGATACATATGTAGAATATACCCATATATATCATATAATCGGTCCAGTCCGACTTTACTACTTTCCTTAATGGTTTTGTACCGAAAACAATATTTTTAAAAAATTTACACATGATTGTGGTTCATGTAAATCATTTTAAAAGAAAATCCACATAACTTTGTTTTAATTTCCGTTCTGATCTTTAAGAATTTTCAATTTTCCAAATCATGGTAAGGCCAATAGTTTGACAACAATCAGTTGATTTTTTTTTCTCAACGTTACATCAATACCAATATTATTGTACATGGGTGTGTATGTGTCCTTACAATTTCCTTTACATGACAGTTGACATTACACACTGAACTCACTGATGATGGTATAGTTTTTTTTTTTTTTTTGTTCCTTTTATTATAAAATATCTATAGAGTGATTTACTTTCTGACATTATGGACATAGCATTCCACGAAACATATCCCTCCAAAAGGGGAAAATTCATGCGAGACTGTCAGTCTTTCAGATTTATGTATTGTAACTTTAAGCCGATAAAGAGGATTAAACTAGATCATACTTTTCGTTATTAAATTTGTTCACAATATGCAAAACTAGTTAGGAGGTTTCACTTGTGTGTACCATAAATCCTTTGAATACTTTTTTTTTTGCTCTCTATTTAGGGAGTACAAAGGACGTTATGGCCAACCACATCATAATCTTCTCCATCCTAGCCAACAGCATCTATATTATCAATATCAGTCAGTAATAACGGAATCGTTGTCATCAGTAAATATGTAACATTTCCTTTCATGTATAACGGGGCTAACAGAAGGGGTGTTAAGGGGGATTAATAATTTTTTTTTAAAGTATATTAGCGTGGACTCAAATAAACGCACCGTTCTTTATTTTAGAAAGTGTTGTATCAAGATAAATATTTTTTAAGGACCTCAATAAAGGGAGGATTTGTTACAAATATTTTTTCAAGGACTAGCTATGTGGATTTTTAAAAATATTTATTACAGGACCAGTTATAGGCGAGGATTTTATAAAATTTGTTATTCAGGAAAATAATTAAAAATATTTATTCAAACACAAACATTTAAGGACCTTAAAGAGGCTATAACTTTTTAAAAAAAATTTTCCAAGGACCTCAAATGAGTGCAGATTTTAAAATTTTTTTCGAGACCTACAAATGGTTGGGAATTTTTAAACTTTTTTTCAAGGATTTAAAATAGGCTTAGATATTTTAACAGTAGTAGATTTTTAGGCTTGGATTTGTTTAAATATTTTTTCCAACTGCACCAAATTTACTCATAAACCAGTGAGCGGAGTAGTACAGTCGGACGAGGCAGGCCATACGATGCCCCACACAACTACCACTTAACTCTAACTTTATGCGGATTTGTATTCCGTGCCTGTGCAATATTTTGTGGTAGTTCCTTACACTGTTCCTTACATATTTTCGAAATTTTTCTAATATTCAGTATTGTCCTTCTAATTTATTCGCCCTGGGATGTTTTGTGATGTTTGGCTTATAATAATAGTGGCCTATAGATCGACTCGAAAAAAGAAAACACAAAAAATTAAGTTTTCGGTCCACTTCATCCCAAAATTATTATCTGATCATCACCAAAAGTTATGGGCGTAATCCTTGACCATAACTGGAAACTCATGGAACATTTCAAAACGTTCAGCGCTCCGCCCTCCAGTGAAATAATATGTAAATAAGGAAGCACATGGAAATACTTAAGTGTAACTCCAACATCCGAATACATAGGCCAATATAATTGGTATCAATTTAAAGGCCAATCACTCCTCTCGGGTCTATGTCCTTCAGAAGTAAATATATACGCTATAGAATACAAATTTTGTAATTTTTCCCACAATAGTCAGTGTCTATTTGGTCCGTTAAATATTGACCGATGTATATCAAAACATTCATGCTTATTCTCTGGCCCGATCCCCTTCTGCATGTAAACATGTTCAATGTTTGGGTCATAATTGATATACTATCAATTTCTCGGATATATGTCCTTCAGGATCAAGTATATACGCCCCAGAATAAAAATTTTGTAATTTTTCACACAAAAGTCAGAGTCCATTTGACCCGATAAATATTGACCGATCTTTATCAAAACAGCCATGCTTATTCTTTGGCCCGATCCCCTTCTCCATGCAAAATTTCACGATGTTCGGACCATAACTGCGGCCTCTGGAGCGCCCAGAAAAACCGACAAAAATTTAGTGTTTATTTACCAAAAACAATAGGGGTCTTCATTGGTCAGAACCCATCCAACATGCAAAATTTCGTAAAAAATGGTCCATAACTGTGGCCTGTATCGTGTTTCCAAATTATAATGACCAGACGGACAGACACACATGTCTAGATCGACTCAGCTAGTCGAGATATGACGATCGGTATACTTGAAGGTGGGTCTATGACCAATATTTCGCGGCGTTACAAACTCTTGGGCTGCACAAAGCTATAATACCCTGACAACATAGTTGTGTAGGGTATAACATATGAATAATTCAGCCTATTCGATTTCTATACCCTACACAACTATGTTGTCAGGGTATTATAGATTCGTGCAGCCCCAAGAGTTTGCAACGCCGCGAAATATTAATCCTATACCCACCGATCATCATATCTTGACTAGCTGATCGTCATATCTTGACTAGCTGAGTCTATCTTGACATGTGTGTCCGTTCGTCCCTCTGTCCATTATAATTTGTAAACACGATACAGGATGGGTTCTGAATAATGAAGACCCCTATTGTTTTTGGTAAAGATATGTTAATATTCAGGGGATGAAATGGACTATATACTTAATTTTTGTCGGTTTTTCTGGTCGCTCCAGAGGCCGCAATTATGGCCCAAAAATCGCGATTTTTTACATGGAGAAGGGTAATGGGCCAAAGAATAAGCATGCCTTTTTTTATAAAGATCGATCATTATTTAGCGAGTCAAAAGGACTATGACTATCCAAGAGGAGTGGCTGACCTTTAAATTTATATCAATTATATTGTCGTATGTACTCGGATGCGGGAGTTACACTTAAATATTTACAGGTGCTTACGTATTCAGATATTATTTAGTAACCCTTTACCACACTAGAGGGCGAAAATATATCGCTGATGGCTTTGAAATGTTCCATGAGGTCCCAGTTATGGTCAAGGCTAATGTCTATAATCGAGTCGATATATAGGCCACAATTATAAGACGTACATCACTACACAACCCACGGGGAATGGAAAATGGACATGTACCGAAAATTAGAACTATTTGGAAAATATGTCAGTGTAAGGAAGAGCTGTTGATCTCTAATCATGCAAGAGGGTGCAAATATCGCGAAATAGTGCTCAAGCTCAGAATATAGAAACACAGAAAGTTAGATTTTCGTGGAAGTTGTGTAGGGTATCATATGTTCGGCCCCGTCCGACTATACTGCTCCACTCACTGGTTTTATTTCATTTTTCTAACCAAATTTTTTTTCCAATCGAATAATTTTGTAATATTGAAAATCATTAGAAAATCATTAGAGTTTACAACAAATATGCGTGTCCTACGACCCTAATATCTCTATGACGACACATTGGCATGCCTTTCTATCAATATCATATCATTTTTATTAAAAAAAACCCTTTACACATACCCACATACATTTGTGTGTTTGTATCAACATTCCGGTAGAAAAAAAAGAACTACACCGGCAGACAAACAGTTCAGCTGTCTGTCTCCATCTCATTGGTGGATAGACAGGCGAGCAGACCTGTCCATCTGTGTGTGGCAAGTATAACAAGTTTACAACCAACATATCTACTACCTATATTGTGTAAATGTCATATCTACTATATTTATATAAATGTCAATATGTGTGTAGATTGAAAATAAAAGAACATACTTCTTTTTTTTCGTTGACACAGTCACCAGCAAAACGTTTCTGCTATCTATGAAATCTGTTGATGTTCGTTCTAGTTTCAGTCCTGTATATCCTGTGTGTTCGTGTTTCTGTGTGTTCATGTTTTGTCAGTGTTTAAAATAATATTTTTTTCATCGCCAACTTAAATATTCAATATTTTGTTAAATAAACTCAACTGGTATTAAATATAAATACGTGTTCTGTGTAAATAAATATTTTAGTTGTAAGCTTTTAAATTAAATAAATATTTTGTTAAATATTTTCCGGAAAGATTTCATTTATTTTTACGACAGAGTTACAAGTAAACATTTGTTGTTGTTTTTTTAATTTAATTTCCACTAATTTAAAATAAAAAAAAAATATTTTTTATCTCTCTTTACTTTAGAATAAAGTGGTGGTTGTGGATGGAACCCGAGTGAAATTGCAAATTTGGGATACCGCCGGTCAGGAACGTTTTCGCAGTGTCACTCATGCTTATTACCGAGATGCTCATGGTAAGTAGCTTTGGAATGCCCACAAGCGGGGACTTTGAACAAATATTTTTTCCCGAGAGAACTATAAAATCATGAACTATTTAAAATATGAATTTTTTTTTAAATATTTTTTTCAAAAACAACCTGATACAGGCCTGGATTTTTTAAAAAATATTTTTTCAAAAACCTGATATAGGCGTGGATTTTTTAAAAATATTTTTTTAAAAACCTGATATAGGCTTGGATTTTTTAAAAAATATTTTTTCAAAAACCTGATATAGACGTGGATTTTTTAAAAAATATTTTTTCAAAAACCTGATATAGGCGTGGATTTTTTAAAAAATATTTTTTCAAAAACCTGATATAGATTTTTTAAAAATTTTTTTAAACCTGTGGATTTTTTAAAAAATATTTTTTCAAAAACCTGATATAGGCGTGGATTTTTTAAAAAATATTTTTTCAAAAACCTGATATAGGCGTGGATTTTTTAAAAAATATTTTTTCAAAAACCTGATATAGGCGTGGATTTTTTAAAAAATAATTAATTTAATTTAAACAAGGATTGGTATTTTTTTATTGATTTTTTTCTAAGACTGATACATCCACAGATTTTTTTTTGTAATATTTTGCCAGGATTATTAGAACTACATATTTTTATAAGTAGTAGATCCACAAACTTTTTTAATTGTCGATTTGAGACCCAACATATTTCGTAAGAATATTTTACAGAGACAATTTTTTTTTATTTTTTTTAACAAAGCGAAGTTTAGCTGACCAACGACATAAACTGCATTAATTTCCTGGAGCCTCATTCGAGGTTAACAAGGCATTTACAAACAATACCACACCTGTGGTACTGTTGTGTGTTGTCACATCGCGACAAATGCACACAACGACTTTGTTGGTGTTGCTAGTGTACAGCAACAAACCAAACAGTTTAACCGTGCCTGCGTCTACAACTTCAGTAGTGTTGGCGGTTTATTTGGGATACCATTTGTATTTTGTTTTTGCAAAATAGTCAGTCAGCAATAGCTTCTGGGGAGAATATCCCAACAAAAAACTAAGGGAACTGATGAGGATCAGTGGCGTGATCCGAAACTATAGTCTTCCCTGCCTTACCCCTCGGCAAACAATGCCATACATTCCCCACTGATAATTGTTTTTTATAAAAACAACAAACTGGGATTCAGCCTGACTATTTTGCAAAAACAAAATACAAATGGTATCCCAAATAAACCGCCAACACTACTGAAGTTGTCCGATTTTATGTGAATGATGCACTGAACTCCCAATATTTGTCCAATTGGGACAACATTTTGCACAGAGTACTGAATTAGGTCCAGACTGATGTATGCGAAGTTTTGTTAAAATCGGTTCAGATTTAGATATAGCTCCCATATATAGTTTCTTCTAATTTTTGTGAATTATACACCAAATTCCCAGTATTTGTCCGATTGGGACAAAAAATTGCACAGAGTACTGAATTAGGTCCAGACTGTTGTTTTCGAAGTTTTGTTAAAATCGGTTCAGATTTAGAAGTGGTGAAGGGTATCATATAGTCGGCCCCGTCCGACTTTGGATCTTTCCTAACTGGTTTTTTTTAAATATTTTTTTGAAGAACATGATAAAGGCGTGGATTACCATTTATAGCTTTGTGCAGCCCCAAAAATTTGTAACGCCGCGAAATATTGCTCCTAGACCCATCTTTAAGTATACCGATCGTCATATCTCAACTAGCTGAGTCGATCTAGACATGTGTGTCCGTCCGTCTGCCCATTATAATTTGTAAACACTATACATGCTACGGTTATGGACCAATCTTCACGAAATTTTGCATGAAGGATGGGTTGTGGTTATGAAGACCCCTATTGTTTTTGATAAAGATCGGTTAATATTTAGGGAATGAAATGGATCAAATACTTAATTTTTGTCCGATTTTCTGGTCGCTCTAGAGGCCGCAATTATGGTCCAGACATCGCGAATTTTTACATGGAGAAGGGGATCGCGCCAAAGAATAAGCATGTCTGTTTTGATAAAGATCTGTCAATATTTAGCGTGTCAAATGAACACTGTCTTTTGTGTGAAAAATGACAAAATTTGTATTCTATGGCGTATATATTGACTCCTGAAAAAAACATAGAAGTTGATAGTATATCCAATGGGAGATAGTATATCCTTTAAATTGATACCAATTATATTGTCGTATGTACTCGGATATGGGAGTTACGCTTAAATATTTACAGGTGCTTACGTATTCAGATATAATTTAGTTAATCATTATCACACTGGAGGGCGCTGATCTCTTTGAAATTTTCCAAGAGGTTGCAGTTATGGTCAAGGACAACGCCTATAATTTTCGGTGATGATCACATAAAAACTTTGTGATGATTTGGACCGAAAACTGCATTTTTTGTTTTTTTTTCGAGTCGACCTATAGGCCACAATTGAAAGCCGAATATCACAACACAAACCACGGTGAAGGGTATATCGATATTTTATTAGCAAGGCTGCAATGAATTTTGGGAATACTCGGAAATTATGTCAGTGTAAAGAAGAAATACTGTTGATCTCTAATCGGCCAAGAGGGTGCAAATATCACGAAATGTTGCCCAGGCTCGAAATAAATATCCGCAGAAAGTAAGAGTTCTGTGGTAGTTGTCCCTGTATACCAAGAGACAATCAGGGTAGTTTCTGACTTCCACGAGTCGGCCTGATGGCCCCATGTTGTCTAGGGCTACAAAAATTTGCAGAGGGGTTGAGGAACACCTAAATAAGATCCCAATAAAAAATAAATAAAAAAGCTTAACCCATTCGAAAGCTATAACGACTTTATTATGATTGTTTTAGATAGATTATCATTTAAGCATGGATTTAAATATATATGTATATGTATATATAATTTTGAGTTCCAGCATCTAGATCAGATCCCTATAGACTAATTTCAAACAAAAAACCTCACGATAGTCCAGTTTTTTAATGAGTTACAGAGCTATCTTTAGTTGGGTACAAATGTACCACGGTTATTGATCTACGTAGGTAATAACTTTAAAAATTTTTAAAAATTATGTATGGAAAATATTTATATTTTTTTTTTGTGAATTTTTATGTGTGAAAATACCTCAAGAATGATTCCTCAAATTTTGATCCAAATATCTCCATTATTAAAAATTGTACAGCATTTTTATTCAAAAAAGGTACAAATGTACCCGGTTATTGACCGTAGGGTTAAGGAAGAAGGGCTGTTGACCTCTAATCGTGCAACAGGTTGTAGATATCATGAAATATTGCCCAGGGTTGGAATAAACATCCGCAGAAAGTTACAGTTCTGTGGTAGTTGTGTAGGGTATCGTATGGTCGGCCCCGTCCGAATATACTGCTCCTCTCACTGGTTTATTTATTTATTTATTTATTTCTTCAAGGACTATTAGTTCCTGGATATTCTTATACCCTTCACCACACTGTGATAAAGGGTATTATGTCTTTGTGTATATGTTTGTAACAGCCAAAAGAAATCGAGATAGAACCATAATTCCTTTAGAGAATATGCATAGAATCACTTTCTGAGTCAATTTATGCATGTCCGTCCGTTCCTCTGTCCATGTTAAATTGTAAACAAAGGACAGGTCGCATTTATGATCCGAATTGGATGAAATTTGGCACAGCTTATTTGTTTGGGCCAATGACGAACCCTATTGAGATTGGGAAAAAATCGGTTCAGATTTAGATATAGCTTTCATATATACTTTCGTCCGATTATCAGTAAATGGTGCATCAAAGCACCAAAATATGACCGATTACCACAAAATTTTGCACAACGTCCTACTGTATGGAAAGTTTCACTGAAATCGGTTCAGATTTAGATATAGCTCCCATATATAGTTTCGTCCGATTTTCAGTAAATGGTGCACAATAGCTCTAAAATATGTCCGATTTGCACAAAATTTTGCACAACGTACTGAATTTAGTATAACCTACTGCGTGGAAAGTTTGAAATGGGTTCAGATTTAGATATAGCTCCCATATATAGTTTCGTCCAATTTTCAGTAAATGGTGCACCAAAGCCCCATAAAATGGCTGATTGGCTCGTAATTTTGTACAATTTACTGAAGTTATTATAACATAACGTGTGTCAATTTATATATATATATATATATATATATATGGGCAATATTGCCAATTTTTTAATATTCCATTTTCAAAAAATCAGCTTTTTTGTTTTTGTGGCACATCAATGATTTTTGGTACACATATAGAGAAAAATGTTCTGACTCCGAAACCGTTCGAGATCAAATTTTTGGTTGATGCGCGCAAAAGTTATCGAGGTTTTAATTTCGGGCATAAGAAAAAAATCTTAAAATTACGCCGTTTATTATATTGACCAAAAACGTTGATATATATCTTCCTCCGTAAAATAGGAATATGAATATATTATAATAATCGCGATAAAGTTGCACATCTTCGCGAAATATGAGAAAAATAAAAAAGATATAGCAGATTACATCAATATTTTCATTATATTAATGACATACACACACCTAAAAATTAATTTAAAAATATCTACATAATCTAAACACCATGATGAATCAAATGATATCAAAATCACACAAGTCCATGTAAAATTAAAAAAACACTCAAAATCGAGCTTCAAAATGTCAGCATCATTCAAAGATAGATACAGTTAAAATTTTGAAAAATGATACATAAGGGGCGTTGTCCCCATTTTGTTGGCTTCTAGTTTTATTTTGACACGAAGACCGTGCAATGAGTGGCTTAGTCACAAATCGATATAGAACATAAAAAAACTGATTCGCCTCAACCTGTTTTTACACATTTTTTTACATTAAAGTAGACACAGCTTCCACCAAAATAAAGTTTGGAGGCCAATATCATGAGCAGTTTGCAACGACAGACCAATTAACCCAAAACTATTCACTTTTTTTCATATACTTAAGTAATTCCCGAGTTATAAAGGGGTGAACCTCCGCTTCAGCTATGTTAAAAAATTGGCAATATTGCCCATATATATATATATATATTTTTTTTTTTTATATATATATATATATATATATTTGACCGACTTCATGTTAATGGAGCTCCAAACAAACAATGGGTATCCGATTGAGATTTGCTTTAACTCGATTTACATAATTTTGTCAATATGAAAAATTTAGCATAGGTTGCAGAATGACATGTGTATGATTGATTTAAGTCGGTTCACAGTTAGATAAAGATCACACATGATGAAGGGTATCATATAGTCGACTCCGTCCGACTTTACTACTTTCCTTACTGGTTTACATTTTTTTCAAAGACTATTAAACTGCAGTTTCATTTTTAAATTTTCAACCCGTCTTCTTTAAAAATGTATTATCATAATTTTAACTTTGTTTTCTATTCATTGCAGCTTTACTGCTACTCTACGATGTTACCAATAAAACAACCTATGACAACATCAGAGCCTGGCTATGTGAAATACGAGATTGTGCCCAAGAAGATGTGGTTATTGTACTGATTGGTAAGTATGGCTAACAACTAACCACACGTGTAACAATTTGTTACCCATTTAGAAAGACAAAAACACCAACAACAACAAATTTGCATATGAAACAGACGAGAACAAACCAAAACTTCAATAATGTCATTAAATTGAACTAATTTTGGTTCTTTTGTTCTTACTTTCTCCCCACAACCTTTCTTCGTTACCCTCCCCTATCCAAAAAATTCAATTTCAAACTCTAGGCAACAAGGCTGATTGCAGCAGCAGTGATCGACAAGTGAAGCGTGAAGATGGTGAACGTTTGGCACGTGAACACAATGTACCCTTTATGGAGACATCGGCCAAAACGGGTTTGAATGTGGAATTGGCATTTCAAACTGTTGCCAGGTTTGTAACTTAAAATTGAATGAACAAACAAAAAAAGAAACTGAAAGTGTTAAGTTTTGACAAACTTGTAGACAAAAGTTTTAAAGAAACATTTTTGTTTCACTGAAGACAATTAAGGAAAGGAAATTAAATTAAATAATTTTGGGGTGGACAGATGCTTGAATATGAAATATTTTAGGTTTGCTTATTTTGTGGTTTGAAATGGTGACAAGTGTTGAATTTAATTATAAAGTTTTTTATTTATTTATTTTATTTATTTATTTATTTTTTTTTTTTTTTGGCAGTTAAAGAGCAATCAGTACGGCAAGTAGCCGAATCATAAGATTTAGTTTTAATTCAATTAAAAGTTTGATTGATATAATTGAAAGCCTTGCCTACAAATTAGGCTAATATATTGTTGTTTTGAAATACTATTCAGGCACTATTAGAGCACCAGGACTTTTTAAATATTTTTTTTTACGAATTTAAAAAAATATGTTTTAATTTTTTTTAATCCTTATTAGCATTTTTTAAAGAATATTTGTCTCAGGGCTTCCATTGACATTTGTTGTTTATACCGTTCTGGTATTAGGTCTTTGTGCATATGTTTGTAACAGGCAAAAGGAATCGATATAGACCCATGGTTTATTTTGAGAATATACATGGAATCACTTTCTGAGTAGATTTACGCATGTCCGTCCGTTCGTCTGTCTGTCTGTTCGTCCATGTATTTTTGTTAACAAAGTATAGGTCGCATTTGTGATCCATGAAATTTTGTGATTGGATGAAATTTGGCACAGTTCACTTATTTGGCCCAAGGACGAATCCTATTGAAATTGGAGAAAATAGAAAAAATAGTTTCGTCCGATTTTATGTAAATGATGCACCAAACTCCCAATATTTGTCCGATTGGGACAAAATTTTGTACAGCGCACTGAATCAGGTCCACACTTATGTGTACGAAATTTTGTTGGAATCGGTTTAGATTTAGATATAGCTCCCATATATATAGTTTCGTCCGATTTTATGTTAACGATGCACCAAACTCCCAATATTTGTCCGATTGGGACAAAATTTTGTACAGCGCACTGAATCAGGTCCATATTTATGTGTACGAAATTTTGTTGGAATCGGTTCAGATTTAGATATAGCTCCCATATATAGTTTCGTCCGATTTTATGTAAATGGAGCACCAAACTCCCAATATTTTTTTGATTGGAACAAAATTTTGTACAGCGCACTGAATCAGGTCCATACTTATGTATGCGAAATTTTGTTGGAATCGGTTCAGATTTAGATATAGCTCCCATATATATAGTTTCGTCCGATTTTATGTAAATGGAGCACCATACTGCCAATATTGGTCCGATTGAGACAACATTTTGCACAGAGTACAGAATTACAGAATCGGTTCCCAATATTTGCACAGAGTACTGAATAAGGTCCAGATGAATGTCTGCGAAGTTTTGTTAAAATCGGTTCATATTTCGATATAGATCACATATATAGTTTCATCCGATTTTATGTGAATGATGCACCAAACTCCCAATATTTGTCCGATTGGGACAAAATTTTGCACAGAGTACAGAATTAGGTCCAGACTTATGTCTGCGAAATTTTGTTAAAATCGGTTCATATTTCGATATAGATCACATATATAGTTGCATCCGATTTTATGTGAATGATGCACCAAACTCCCAATATTTTTCCGATTTCCGAGGAAAAAAATGATGTGTGATAAGGTGTGTTGAAATCGGTTCAGATGTTGATATGGGTTTTATATATATATTTTCGTTCGATTTTATGTAAATGTTGTACCGAAGGGCCTATGTTTGTTCGATTTACACGAAATTTGGCAGAGGGTATTAAATTGAATTTAGAGTGATAACAAAAAACAAACAATGTTTATATATTTGTTTGTATATATAGCTTATTCTTTGGCCCGATCCCCTTCTCCATGAATTCTTCTCCAAAAATTCGCGGTGTTTGGGCCATAATTGCGGCCTCTGGAGCGACCAGAAAAACCGACAAAAATAAAGTTTTTGGTCCATTTCATCCCCTAAATATCGATTATTTTCTACAACAATAGGGGTCTTCATTGGCCAGAACCCATCCTACATGCAAAATTTCGTGAAGATTGGTCCATAACTGTGGCCTGTATCGTGTTTACAAATTATAATGGACAGACGGAAGGACGGATGGACACACATGTCTAAATCGACTCAGCTAGTCGAGATATGACGATCGGTATACTTAAAGGTGGGTCTAGGACCAATATTTCGCGGAATTACAAACTTATGGGACTGCACAAAGCCATAATACCCTGACAACATAGTTGTGTAGGGTATAAAAAACAACCGAATAAAAAGCCAGTGAGCGGAACGACCATTTGTTTTTCAACGACCATTATATGCGTTAAATTTTTTTAACATTTTTTAAAGACCATGAGCTTAGAATTTAAAAAAATATATTTTTTTCAAAGGCTTAGATTTTATAAAAATAATTAGTGGCGAGGATTAAAAAACACATTTCTATTTCTCTAACAAATTTTATTTCTATTTTTTCTTCCACACTCTTCTAGACAACTAAAAAGTCGTGGCTACGACCAAGGCGATGCGGGAAAATTCAATGTACACGATTTTGTTCGAGATAATACCAAGGCAAAAAGTATATGCGCTCAGTGTACTTTTTAAACGATTCCATGGAATTTGAAGCAGTAAATAGAACAAAAATTCACACATGCAGCAGCAGCAACAAACTCCCCGAAAAAAAATCTAATCTGTGCTAAGGTTTCCTAAACAACAAGAACAACAACAACCAAAAATAGACAACAACAAAAATAACCAACATGAAAATGAAATGAAATAATGAAGATGAAACCTAAAATCCAAAACCAAACAAACAAACAAAAAATATACACCCACCCCTCTAGAACTGAATCCGATACCAAACTCAATGTTGTGGAACTTTTTGTAAATTTAAACCAAAATATTGCAATTTTTGGCTTTAGTTTAAAATGTAAAAAAAATATTTGTTTTTTGTTATAGCCTGAAGGTAAAAAAAAATCTCCCAACCAGATGTTTGCCTTTTTCGTCTTCTCATTAGATATTATATTTTATTCTGTTTCTGTAGATGATAAAAAACATTTTAATTTTATTCTGTTTTTTACCTGAGGCACATGCCTCCGACAAAAGGATTTTTTTGTTTCTTGCCAAAACTCATACTGTTGTTTAATAAATTAATTTTTTTCTAGATGAAGTAGCCCGAAAGAAACTCGAATACAATTGTAGCTGTTATTTATCCAGCTAAGTAGATGGACTACGACGAATTGCCAATTTGGGTAGTGGGCGATAGTAGATTATGTGTAAAATTTCATAATTTTTTATTCATATAATTAAATTATACACTTAACATTTATTTCTCCTCAAACTCATAGATCATATGACATGTTTTTGTTTGTTTTCCAAAAAAATTGTAATTAAATTTTAATTAATTACATTTCTGTATAAGCAGCATGTGGGTGGTGCAGCAGGATTTCTCTTCTTGAACATTACGAAAATTTGAAATTATTAATTTTATGAGAAATTCTTATGAAATTGTTCAGTTTCTAAAGAAAGCACAATGTGTTTTAAAACAATATCCTGGAATCCTGGAAGCCTTTAAGGAGAATATTTAATGCATAAAAAAAAACAAAATTATTAATATTTAGGATATATATATATATATATTTTTTTTTTTCAAAGGCGTGGATTTTTATCTTTGTGCATATGTTTGTAACAGGCAAAAGGAATCGAGATAGACTTTTGAGAATATGCATAGAATCACTTTCTGAGTCGATTTACGCATGTCCGTCCGTTCGTTCGTCCATGCATTTTTGCGAAAATTTTGCGAACAAAGTACAGATCGCATTTATTATCCTATTTGGATGAAATTTGGCACAGTTCAGTTATTTGGCCGAAGGACGAACCCTATTGAAATTGGAGAAAATCGGGTCAGATTTAGATATAGCTCCCATATATATATATATATATATATATATTCGTCCGGTTTTTTTGTGAATGATGCACAATTGGTACAAAATTTTGCACAGAGTACTGAATTGTTTATAAAATCGGTTTAGATTTAGATATAGCTCCCATATATAGTTTAGTCCGTTTTTTTTTTTTTGTGAATGATACACCAAACTCCCAAACAAATTCGAATGGACAGACGGACGGACACACATGTCTAGATCCAAATGTGTGATATGTAGCGTGTTTACAAATTCGAATGGACAGACAGACGGGCACACATGTCTAGATCGACTCAGCTGGTCGAGATATAGCGATCGGTATACAAAAAAGTGGGTCTAGGACCAATATTTTGCGGCCTGACAACATAGTTGTGTTGGGTATAAATACTGATTTTTTTTTTTTTGTAAACATTTGTACATGGAATAAAGTGAAAAAAAAACTCACAATATTTGTCCGATTGGGACAAAATTTTGCACAGAGTACTTAATTAGGTCTAGACGGATATTTGCGAAGGTTTGTTAAAAACGGTTCAGATTTATATGTAGATCCCATATATAGTTTCGTCCGATTTTTTGTGAATGATGCAACTCCCAATATTTGTTCGATTGAGACAAAATTTTGCATAGCGAATGCAATTGAGGAAAAATGATGTCTTTATATATTTTCGTTCGATTTTATGTAAATGGTGCACCGAAGGGTCTATGTTTGTTGGATATAGACGAAATTTGGCAGAGGGAATTAAATTGAATATAGAGTGATAACAATGGTATGTGTATGGGGTTTTTTTCAATTGGTTCAAATATCTATCTAGATAGCACATTTAATTTTCGATTCCATCTCAATGGTCGTCCAAAGATTCTATGTCTGTCTTATCTACAGAATATTGTAGATATTAACTTCTCTTGTATGTACCCAAAGTGGTGAAGGGTATCACATAGTCGACCCCGTCCGACTTTTGAACGTTTCTTACTGTTTTTTTTTTCTTTTCAAAAGACCTAACCAAAGACGAGGATTTTTTAAAGAATATTTTTATCAAAGACCACCATTGTCGTCGATTTCCATAATAAATTCCCGAACATACTGTGACCTTTTTCACAATTTGTATATGGCGCCCAATTGTTGTCATAGATGGACTTTTCTTTAATTGCAATATAGGTTTATGTTTTTGTAATTTTATTTCGAAGTATTTCGAAATATTACAGAGTCTCAACAAAGGTTTTAGTACAAAGCCTTTTGTTTGAAGATTATTTTCATATGTTACTGTAAGAGCACCTGAAATTCTTAACATGCTTTGTTGACTTTTTTGGTAATGAATAGAACGACTCCCTACCGTTCGATTTTAGATAGTTATTATTTATTTAAAAATCTGAAAAAAAATTTTCGAACTATCAATGCTATAAATTCGGCGAATTGTCAGCGAATTGTAAAGGATTTAAGATATTCAAATTTTTGTAACTCTATTCAAATTATATTGAGGCCATTCGATTTTTAATAATCATTCCATGTAAAAATGTTTCAAATTATTTTAGGGCACCCGAGTTATCAATGCTTCAAATTCAGCGAAAATTTATTTTGAATCTTAAAATTTTATTTGTAATCTTATCTCATGCGTTTTAAGGGGACCCCCCCCCCCCTTCATTCTCGGTGTCAAAATGTACTCTAATTCTAGAATGTACCTACAAAATTTCAAGTGAAAGTCTCAGGAACTCTTGAAGATATAGCCGATTTATTGTGGAAGCATCAAATGACGGCAAGAGTGATTCTCAAACATTAAACGCATTTTACAAATGGCGGGCAGGGTTCCAAATTTTTACACGTTTCTCTGGGAGTTTATAGCTCTCGTATGAACTAGGATAAAGCCAATCGGTGAAGATCTTGCTTATTTTTTAACTTAGTTTGTGGTCAAAAATAGGCGATTTTCAGAAAAAAAATCAAAGATCCGCCATTTTGTTAATTGTTGTTCGAAGTCAATAATCCTAATCCGAAAATCCTAACACTGTTGGGATTTTCGGATTCCGATGTTCCAGTTAGGAGTTATCATGCCCGCCATCAAAAAAAAAAAAAAGGAAAATAAGGAAAGGAGGAAAAACAACAACAAAAATTTGTTGTACATTATGTTTCTTCCTTTTTAAATCTTCAAATATATATATATATATATATATATATATGCAAAGTTACAAATTTTAACAAGCACTGGTATTCATTTACCAGTCCATTTAAAATCTTCAAAATAAAAAAATTGAGAATGGGGTTGTTCCCTTAATTGCCATGATAATTACTGTATTTGTATATGGAATGGAAGGTGGGAAAATAGTTTTAAGTTAATATTTTTTGTATTGAACATCTTAAATTATTAAAAATTAAACAGAAAACTGGAAATTTTTATAAAATCCCATTGAGTTTGAAATTGTTTAATTGATGTTGATGAGACGTGGGGTGGTATGAGTAACGTCAGTACTTATACGCCCCTGTTGTAGTTGAAATTGTTTTCATTGTTAATGGACGAGTATATTGTTATTTGTTGTAATCTTAGCGAATATTTAGATTTTTTATTATTAGTATTCATTGTTTTATTTGAAAATATCTTGATTTAACATAGGATTTCGTGCAAGTCGAGATATTTATTTATTATTTTTCTCCCTTCATCTTCATTTGTATCTGCCATAAAACTTCATATTTTTTTAAAATAGCAATGGAACAATAAAAAAACAACAACAAATTTTTACAGGGTTATTAATTATGAGTTTTTTTACAGATAAATAAATACAAAATGAAACATAAAAACAAAACCAAAACAAATAATCCACAAAAAATATATAAATGAACCAAACCTTAAAAATATGCCTACAATAAATTAAATAAATATACCACATATTCATATATAAATATATACAACAAACATAACAAAATATACATATATTGGAGAAGAGAACAAAAAAACTAAAACAAATTAAGAAAAGAAGATGAAACTATTCTATAAAAAATATATTGTAATAATTGTCATTCTGCAAGAAAAGAAACTTCCCCCAAGAAAACAAAAAGAAAAAAGAAATATGCATTAAGCGTTTCAAAGAAAACAAGTAAAAAACAACCGAATAAAATACCAGTGAGCGAACGGCACCGACCATATGATACCCTACACAACAACTAAATTTCTGTGGATCTATATTCCGAACCGTTCCAACATTCAAATTTCGTAACAGCTGGTCCATAAGTGTGACCTGTAGCATGTTTACAAATTCGAATGGACAGACGGACGGACACACATGTCTAGATCCAAATGTGTGACATGTAACGTGTTTACAAATTCGAATGGACAGACAGACAGACGGGCACACATGTCTAGATCGACTCAGCTGGTCGAGATATAGCGATCGGTATACTAAAAAGGAGGTCTAGGGCCAATATTTCGCGGCCTGACAACATAGTTGTGTAGGGTGTAAATACTGATTTTTTTTGTAAACATTTGTACATGGAATGAAGTGAAAAATATTAAAATAATAACTGATATATAAATATTTATACATACATATAAACAACAAGAGAAAGAAATAATAGCTTAAATATCAAAACGGAGTTATAGTGAAATAACAGATTTTATTTTTTTATAATATTAAAATTTATTTTTATTACATTGGTTTTTTTTTAACATATAACAAAATGCATAAGTTATTGTTAGAATTAAAAGGAACTAATTTGTATAATTAATACATTTTTAATTTTACAATATCGGAAAAATAGCTCTCTATCTAAATGCAATTTCTAAACTCATAGAAGTCTTCTATACATACAAAATGTTTACAGGCTTTTATAATATCATATATATATATATATATATATATATATTGCGGTCGGAAGAAACATATACCTTTTCAATTTCGTTATCTATTGTAGTCTTTCCGGTTAGCATATAAGTTGTCCCAATGTACAGTACATATATGTACTCTGTTGTAAAGGCTTCGGACATCTTACCTTTTTTTCTCTGTCATCTAGGGTTATTCGCGACAGATTTCATTTCTCAAAGAAGACATCTTTCTTCGAAAGTCTTTAGGCTATCATAGTTATGTTGTCCTTTGATCAAACTTGCGAATTTCCCACAATTTGTCTTAAAAAGTGGGTCTATTCATTCTCGTGATTCATTATAGGTCGCGAGATTCTAAAGAAATCCATTAGACCGGTCGTCGAAAATGTTGATAAAATCGGAGAAATAATCGAAAGAGCTAAAAATTGATCAGAAAAATGTTTTAAACCAGTTACACATAGCAGGATTCAAAAAGAAACTCGATGTTTGTGTGCCACGCCAATTAACAGAAAAAATATGATGGATCGAATTTCCATCTGCCAAGCTTTGGCCAAACGGAATGAGATAGACCTATTTCTTAAACGGATGGTGACTGGAGATGGGAAATGGATCACATACAATAACCCTGTCCGAAAACGATCGTGTTCTAAGAGCGGTGAAGGACCTCAAACGGTGGCCAAACCAGGACTAACGACCAGGAAGGTTCTGCTATGCATTTGGTGGGACTGGAAGGCTATTATTTATAATGAGTTACTTCCATATCACCAAACGCTAAATTTTGATCTCTACTGTCAACAATTAGACCGTTTGAAGATTGCGACCAGAATTGGCCAACAGGAGAGGTGTCGTATTCCAATCGGACAACGCTAGCCCACACACATATACAGTGACTCGCCAGAAACTTGGGAGCTTGGTTGAGAAGTTTTAATGCATCCGGACTTGACACCAAACGATTATCATATTTTTCTTGCATTGCAAAATTTCTTTAATGATAAAAAAAATGTTATCTAGGGAGGATTGTGAAAATCGGCTACTAGAGTTTTTTTTGCAAATTGAGAGCCCTCAAAATGGGAAACAAATCATACAACACAACGGTGCATATTTGGCCCAACTCGGACATTTCGAAGCATGTTAAATAAAGACCTATTACTTACTTACTTGGCTGGCTTGTGACAGAACTTTCGTTCCATAAGCTGAGCTTGGAAAAGATGTCCAGGCGCGTCGGTCTATTGCGCAGTTTTTCCAATTTGAAAGACCATGTTGCCTTCGACTTAATCTTTCCATCGTAATCGTGGCCTTCCCCTTCGGCGTGAGCCATCAGCTGGTTCGCTTTTGTATGCCTTCTGGGCTGGGGCAGAATTCTCACAACATGACCTACCCAATGTAGTCGCTGCAGCTCAATGTCGATGTCCGAGAATATCTGGTACAACTCATGGTTCATTCGACAGTGATATTCACCGTCAACGCAGATCGGCCCATAGATCTTTCGGAGAATTGTTCTCTCAAACACTTTAAGAGCTGCCTCATCTGCTTGCGTAAGTACCCATGCTTCAGATCCATATAACAGCACGGGTAGTATCAGCGTCTTGTAGAGTGTGAGTTTGGTCTGGCGGGAGTTGGCCTTGCTTTTGAGTTGTTTGCTCAGACCATAGTAGCATCGGTTGGCCATCACTATCCTTCTTCGAATTTTAAAACTGATGTCATTCGTTTTATATATCGCGGTACCAAGGTATATAAAATCGTGGATTTCCACGAATCTGTAGTTCTCAAGTTCAACAGTTGGTCCGAGTCTACCGGACGTCTTGCGCGTTGATACCATCAGCTTGGTCTTCTCGCAGTTTATTGCCAGACCCACTTTGGCAGAGTCCTTCTCAATTTGTTGAAAGGTGGCTGTTACCCATATCAATGTTCGACCCATTATGTCAATGTCATTGGCGTAGGCGAGTAACATGTGTTATTTGGTGTACAGAGTGCCATTTCTGTTCACTTTTGCCTCTCGTATGGCCTTTTCCAGCAGGATGTTAAAAAGGTCGGACGACATACTATCACCTTGTGCGAATCCTCGTTCGGTATTAAAGGGCTCCAAGAGGTCCTTTCCGACTTTAACTGCTGATCTTGTGCCTGTTAAAGATATCATGCATAGCCGAATTAATTTTGCAGGAATGACAAACGCAGACATGGCTTTATATACCTCTGAACGGATAGGGCTGTCGAATGCGGCTTTATAGTCGACGCATAGGTGGAATGTGTCGATGTGTTTTTCGTTTTTTTGCAGGATTTGGCGCAGAGCGAAAATCTGGTCAATGGTGGATTTGCCAGGTCTGAAGCCATATTGGTATGGTCCAATAACGTAGTTAACCATTGGCTTCAGTCGTTCAGACAGTACGCTGGATAGCACTTTATATGCGATGGTAAGGAGACGTTTTCCTCTATAGTTGGCACATATCGTCTTATCTCTTTTTGTGCACGGGACACAGGATGCTGAGGTTCCAATCATTGGGCATGCATTCTTCTAGCCAAATTGTACTAATCAGCTGGTGCATGCATAAAGACCTATAGTTCATATAAAAATAATGGATTTCTTTTCCCCCAAACAAATATTAATGTTCACAGATGCAGTACTAATATGAGACTCTCTAATCCTGGACCTTGTCTATTATGTTCGGTGAACATATTCGTATATATAATACCACCTACCTAATCCTATTAAAAAAGTTTGGTTTACAGCTTACGTCAAGGGTTATCAGATCTTTAGTAATCAAATAAACTTGAATCATCGAACGGAAGACCCATGCCGGGTAAATATTTTATATGGTTTAATCCAGAGAGCTAATTTTTAATAGTCTAAGATTCCTGAATTTGTCCAATGTGTATAGTGGCTTTGATTCATTTTTTTCCATCAGATCCATTGTTGCCATCTCACTCCGTTGGAGGTTTATCTGGATGACCTCAATAGATTGTCCTCCGATGAGGACAAAGTTAGATATTTTCTCAGAAAATGGGATAAACAGTGTAAAAAACATTTGGTTATTTTAGCCAAGTCAGAATTGTAATAAAGTTAAGGATATTGCTGGGGTATATTTCGGAGAAGAAGGCTGGATTATCAATTTCATATTTTCCAAACTGTCTGTGTCTTCTGCTCTGTTTCCTGCTCCTCCTCATCCTCACATAGAATGCAATAATCCACTCCGTTAATGTTCCATTTGGAAATGAGAGATCTAATTCTACAGAGACCTGTTATGATCTCCACAATTTATCTTTTTTTATCTCGCTCTTAGTATGAGACAGCAGGGAAGAAGTTCTAAGACAAGAAAATTCTGGCCAGATGGTTTTTGAAAACCTGCATCCAGGTTCTGTTGACCATCTGTTAACGACTACCTCGCAGTAGGTTATACGGATTTTGCCAATGAAATAACCAATGGGAGGTTGTACAGATCCAAGCAAGCTCGTCGACTATCTCTGTTACTATGTTCTGGAACCCAACATAATTTAACTATCCGTCGTATTGCATAAAGATCACCTTTGTAGTTACGAACCGCTTTTGAGTTTATCCACATATATAGTCACCGGTCTGATATTATCGGCAGTAAATATTTTGACTATCTCAGCCACTTTCGTGATTGCTAGGATTTCTGACTGAAAAACGCTGCAAAGATCGTTAGGTTTATATGACTGCACCAGTTCCTTCCCCCATCTTCGACCCGTCTGTAAATATCGGCAGACCGGCCAAAGGTAAGGAGCCACTTGCCAAGGATTCCCTACTAGGAAACTCTACTTGAATGCTTTATTCTTAGCAAGAATTGCCAGTGAAGACCAGTTCAAGCCTACCACAGGGAGACTTCCTTCCCTCTTAGTTTTGTTTGCTATTGAAAACATATCAATTCTCCATCAGCAGTGTCTTTTTGTGAATGGCGAAAACTTCGAGCATGCATTCTGTCGGGATATCGCTGTCCCAACCTCTGACGAAAACCGCTGACTTTTATAATTGAGGAATATCTGCGTTGCCTCATCAGCTTGTGTTTAATCGTCTCTGAAAATGTTTGCCACTAGTTTCATCAGGGTTCCATGACTTTGATCATCATATTATCAACCTCTTCATTACTCCAGCATTCTAAGACGCTTATACTTTTTTTACTCTTGCCTTCAGACTCGGAATTTCAGTTTGAGTTCCTTGGCCTGTCTCGAAAGGCTTGGTCGGGTTTGTTCTTCCTCTATGCTTCTTAAAAACACATTCAGTTTTTATTTCTTGGCTGACAAGACATCTGCATCTGTGGGACCTTTAAATCTCATAAACAGCCCCTAACGAAACAAACACTAATAATTCACATGGTCGTATAATGAATATTAATTTCCTGTACTATCTAACGTATGATCAACTCAAATTACTTATACGTGAATTGGAATATTCATACGCCCACATTCATACGATATGTTCGTAGCAATTTAATAATCTCTCAAAAATTTCATTTGATTCTCAGAAAATTTATTTTATTATTAACAAAAACAAATATATGCATGTACCTAAATACCACATACACATACAATATTACATTGGAACAAAAACTCCCACTCATTGAACCAAACAAAAAAAAAACGTCAGACCTCAAACAAATTATCCTCAAATTGTTATTCTGCACCCTGTACCATAAAAACAAAACCAAAACTAATAAAACACGACATATGTAGCAAAAATAATAAAAAAAATTCAACCAACTACTCTTATAGCAAAATTATTTTATTTTTCAAAAATAATGTGCAACTGTTATTATTAATTATGAAAAAAGTAAATTTTAATAAAAAAATTATGTTGAAATTAAAACCACCAAAACATTACACAAAAATTATATTAGGGGTATTCACGGTGATAAATGTAAATAGGAAGAAGATATGACATTAACAATGAACCATCTTTAATAAAGTATGACAATTTTTTAGGTTTTCGACTGTCAAAAAGGTGTAAACGTCATATACCTGTATTAAATGTAAAAAATATAGTAAACGTCATTTATTTCAATATTATCACCATATACAGTTATCTTCAAGAATATATATTATTTTTACATATATCTGGCTATTCCTTACTAGAACTGATAAAAATTGCTAAACTTTTTTAAGAAAATTTTGAAATTTTATACAGATTTGAGTAAAGCATACGTAATTTCCAAATTGATTAATGGAAATTGCTATTTTGTCAATAACCTAATGCCTTTGGGTAGGTTTCCGACGTTTTTTGACGTATGTATTATTCGTCGGAAATGTATGTCATTTACGTCACTGTTTCTGACAGACCATCTCTGATGTTTATGTTAGGCTGATAATGTTTTACGGCTTCAATTCAAGCCCTGTCAGACATTTAACATATTTGATTCTTTACCAAGAACCAAATGGCGCACAATTAATAAAATGTTTTTTTTTTAAGTTAAAAGCGATGTCCTAGATAATCGGTCTAGAAAAAAAAACAATAAATTTCTGAAGACTGAGTGATCTCTTTGAGATTTACACGAATTCTGGAATGTCAATTTACAACCATTTCGGTGAGTGAAATGTGGCAAAAATCTACCGAAAATTAGATGAATACTTTTATATATAAGGCTATGTCAAAACATGGACCTATATAGAAATAGTTTAGCAAAAGTGTTTATCATCCTCTACGAACCCGAACTGCCACATTACAGCCACTTTAATGGGGGAAAATTCGACAAAAGCCTTAAACACCGACCTCCAATTGGGGAGTTATGCCAAAACATGGACCTATATCGAAATAATGTTGTAAAAATTAATTATCGGAATGTCAAATTAAATCCACTTTAATGGGGGGAAATTTCGGCTAAATCCTTCAAAATTTCCGAACTTTTGGGGAGACCTCTATATGGGAGCTTTGCCACAACATGTACGGAATATTTTCTTCAAAAGTATCGTTCCCTTCTCCCTTATACCCCCTGGAAATATTAGGATTCCCATATTCGTCCCTAAGGCTATGTTTACATACGATGGCGTCTCTATACCCTTGACTGTTGAGACTTGACCCTCTCGTATAACTTATCCACGCCTATTTTAGCCCTTTCTTCAAAAAGTCAAGACCTCTATGTGACCCTTGAAAAAATATTCGTTGAGAAATCCACGCCTCTAACTAACCCTTGAAAAATATGCTTTTAAAAATGCAAGGCTCTATTTGACCTTTGAAAAAATATTAAGATTTGGACCAAATATGCACCATTTTGTTATATGATTTGTTGCCATTTTAAAGTTAACTTCATAGAAGTCCTGCTCTCTATTTGCAAAAAACTCTAGTGGTCGATTTTCGCAATCTTCCCTAGATACCAATTTTTATCATTAAAGAAATTTCGCAATGCAAGAAAAATATGATAATCGCTTGGTGCCAAGTACGGACTGTACGGCGGATGCATTAAAACTTCCCAACCAAGCTCCCGAAGTTTCTGGCGAGTAACTGTAGATGTGTGAGGCCTAGCTTTGTACACGTGGAACACGACACCTCTCCTGTTGGCCATATCTGGTCAATTGTAAACTGTTTAAAACAGTTTTATTGTCGATTTTTAGCTCCTGGGCGACTGCGATTTTATCGACATTTTCGACGACCTTCATAATATTCTTAAAAAGAACCAAGCATATTTTAGCCCTTTAAAAAGTATTATTTAAAAAATGCAGACCTCTGTGTGACCCTTGAAAAATATTTTTTAAAAAATCCACGCCTCTAAGTGGACCTTGAAAAAATATTCTTTGAAAAGTCCATGCCTATTTTTGGTGCTTAAACAATAATCCTTAATAATCACTCTTCTTTGAAAATGTCTCCTATCAAAAAATATTCTTTAAAAAATCCAGGCCTCTGTTTTCCTCCGCGAATACCCCTAATATTAATTGGTTGTTAATATAACGCATTTATATATTCCAACCAAAAAAATAAAAAAAAACTTCGAACTATGTGCAAATATTATGCAATTTAATATATTTTAACTTAAAAAAATATTTTCTCTCAAAAACAGCAACAACAAACAAATAACCACATATAATCCCAAATAATGTACCCCCCTAAAAGAATTCCCCAACATTTGTTAAATAAATACCACAGAAAATAATAAAAAAATATATATTGAAAAGCAATTAGCGCTTCAGAATATATACAAATACTGTTAAAACTTATATAATGTGAATTGTGAAAAAAAAACCATTGAACCATAATGGAGCTTGAAAATGTGTTTTTAATTTGTTCATTAAATTAAGTTTCAAAAAAACCAAATAAACATCAGCACCAATTTATAACTAATTGCTAATTACTTTAAAACCTCCCTGTCACATTTATATTTCAAAATGTAAGGCTCGACTGTGTTAAAGTTCTTATTCGATTTGGAAATATTTTTTTGTAATAGTAATTATACTATTTAATTTACAGTTTTATTTTGTTCAAATAGAAAGGAAAAAAACTGCATAAATAAAATTAAAATTATAAAGAAAAGATTATTGTAAACTTGGCACACAAAACAATTCCATTAAAAATTTACTGATTTTATAAAGTTTTTTTTAAATTTAATTTTAAAATAGAAAATATTGGAATTTTAATGGAATTGTCTTGTGCGAAATGTCGTTAAACAGGAACCATACAAAGAAGAAGAAAGTAAAAACAAAATTAATAAAATAAAATATTATATTTATGTCTCAAGTGGACAATATATATATATGAATATTATGAAAAATATATTTATGATGAAAGACAAAACAGAAATAAAAATATGAAAAAAAACAAATTAATAAATGATATATATTTTAAAAAATGTGCGGAAATTGTGTTTTATTTATTTAAATACAAGTGAGCGGAGCAGTATAGTCGGACGGGGCCGACCATACGATACCCTACGCAACTACCACGGAACTCGGATGTTTATTCCGAGCCTGGGCAATATTTCGTGATATTTGCCCCGACTTGTCCGATTAGAGGTCAACAACACATCTTCCTTACATTTTCCGAATATTTTCCTCTAATCTATCCACGCCTATTTTGGATGCTTCAAAAATATTCTTTATCAAATCCACGCCTCTAATCTATCCACGCCTATTTTGGATGCTTCAAAAATATTCTTTATCAAATCCACGCCTCTAATCTATCCACGCCTATTTTGGATGCTTCAAAAATATTCTTTATCAAATCCACGCCTATTTTGGATGCTTCAAAATTATTCTATCAAATCCACGCCTATTTTGGATGCTTCAAAAAAGTCTTTATCCACGCCTATTTTGGATGCTTCAAAAATATTCTTTATCAAATCCACGCCTATTTTGGATGCTTCAAAAATATTCTTTATCAAATCCACGCCTCTAATCTATCCACGCCTATTTTGGATGCTTCAAAAATATTCTTTATCAAATCCACGCCTCTAATCTATCCACGCCTATTTTGGATGCTTCAAAAATATTCTTTATCAAATCCACGCCTATTTTGGATGCTTCAAAAATATTCTTTATCAAATCCACGCCTATTTTGGATGCTTCAAAAATATTCTTTATCAAATCCACGCCTCTAATCTATCCACGCCTATTTTGGATGCTTCAAAAATATTCTTTATCAAATCCACGCCTCTAATCTATCCACGCCTATTTTGGATGCTTCAAAAATATTCTTTATCAAATCCACGCCTCTAATCTATCCACGCCTATTTTGGATGCTTCAAAAATATTCATCAAATCCACGCCTCTAATCTATCCACGCCTATTTTGGATGCTTCAAAAATATTCTTTATCAAATCCACGCCTCTAATCTATCCACGCCTATTTTGGATGCTTCAAAAATATTCTTTATCAAATCCACGCCTCTAATCTATCCACGCCTATTTTGGATGCTTCAAAAATATTCTTTATCAAATCCACGCCTATTTTGGATGCTTCAAAAATATTCTTTATCAAATCCACGCCTATTTTGGATGCTTCAAAAATATTCTTTATCAAATCCACGCCTATTTTGGATGCTTCAAAAATATTCTTTATCAAATCCACGCCTCTTCAAAAATATTCTATCCACGCCTATTTTGGATGCTTCAAAAATATTCTTTATCAAATCCACGCCTCTAATCTATCCACGCCTATTTTGGATGCTTCAAAAATATTCTTTATCAAATCCACGCCTCTAATCTATCCACATTTTGGATGCTTCAAAAATATTCTTTATCAAATCCACGCCTCTAATCTATCCACGCCTATTTTGGATGCTTCAAAAATATTCTTTATCAAATCCACGCCTCTAATCTATCCACGCCTATTTTGGATGCTTCAAAAATATTCTTTATCAAATCCACGCCTCTAATCTATCCACGCCTATTTTGGATGCTTCAAAAATATTCTTTATCAAATCCACGCCTCTAATCTATCCACGCCTATTTTGGATGCTTCAAAAATATTCTTTATCAAATCCACGCCTCTAATCTATCCACGCCTATTTTGGATGCTTCAAAAATATTCTTTATCAAATCCACGCCTCTAATCTATCCACGCCTATTTTGGATGCTTCAAAAATATTCTTTATCAAATCCACGCCTCTAATCTATCCACGCCTATTTTGGATGCTTCAAAAATATTCTTTATCAAATCCACGCCTATTTTGGATGCTTCAAAAATATTCTTTATCAAATCCACGCCTCTAATCTATCCACGCCTATTTTGGATGCTTCAAAAATATTCTTTATCAAATCCACGCCTCTAATCTATCCACGCCTATTTTGGATGCTTCAAAAATATTCTTTATCAAATCCACGCCTCTAATCTATCCACGCCTATTTTGGATGCTTCAAAAATATTCTTTATCAAATCCACGCCTCTAATCTATCCACGCCTATTTTGGATGCTTCAAAAATATTCTTTATCAAATCCACGCCTCTAATCTATCCACGCCTATTTTGGATGCTTCAAAAATATTCTTTATCAAATCCACGCCTCTAATCTATCCACGCCTATTTTGGATGCTTCAAAAATATTCTTTATCAAATCCACGCCTCTAATCTATCCACGCCTATTTTGGATGCTTCAAAAATATTCTTTATCAAATCCACGCCTCTAATCTATCCACGCCTATTTTGGATGCTTCAAAAATATTCTTTATCAAATCCACGCCTCTAATCTATCCACGCCTATTTTGGATGCTTCAAAAATATTCTTTATCAAATCCACGCCTCTAATCTATCCACGCCTATTTTGGATGCTTCAAAAATATTCTTTATCAAATCCACGCCTCTAATCTATCCACGCCTATTTTGGATGCTTCAAAAATATTATTTATCAAATCCACGCCTCTAATCTATCCACGCCTATTTTGGATGCTTCAAAAATATTCTTTATCAAATCCACGCCTCTAATCTATCCACGCCTATTTTGGATGCTTCACACAAACAAACAATTAATTAACACACAAACAATTAAGTTTTCGGTCCACCTCATCCCAAAATTTTAATCTGATCATCATCGAAAATTATAGGCGTTGTCCTTCACCATAATTGGAACTTCATGGAAAATTTCAAAGCGATCAGCGCTATATTTCCGCCCTATAATGTGGTAATGGGTTACTAAATAATATCTGAATACGTAAGCACCTGTAAATATTTGAGTGTAACTCCCACATCCGAGTACATACGACAATGTAATTGGAATCATTTTGAAGGTCAACCATTCCTTTTGGATACACTATCAACTTCGCGGGTCTATGTGCTTCAGGAGTAAATATATACGCCATAGAATACATATATATTTCACACAAAAGTCAGGGTCCATTTAACCCGCTAAATAATGACCGATCTTTATCAAAGCAGGCATGCACATTCACTGGCCCAATCCTCTTTCCTATGTAAAATTTCGCGATGATCGGGTCATATTTGCGGCCTCTAGAGCGACCAAAAAAAAACCGACAAAAAATAAATATTTGGTCCATATAATCCCCTAAATATTAACCGATCTTTACCAAAAACAATAGGGGTCTTCATTGGCCAGAACCCTTCCTATATGAAAAATTTCGTGAAGATTGGTCTATAACTGTGTTCTGTATCGTGTTTACAAATTATAATGGACAGACGGACGAACGGACACACACATCTAGATCGACTCAGCTAGTCGAGATAAGACGATCGGTATACTTAATGGTAGGTCTAGGACCAATATTTCGCGGTGTTACAAATTCTTGGGGCTGCACAAAGCTATAATACCCTGACAACATAGTTGTGTAGGGTATAATGATGTTAAGTTCTACCGGACCGAATTTCTTATACCTCCAACAATGGATATTTAAAATCGCTAAATTCATTCAGGAAGTCGCAATAACAATCAACAATATATAAAACAAATTCGGTTGAATTTTCGATGTGCATAATTCAAATCAACATTGATACTGGAATCGCCTCATATTACCTTTATAGTTTTCTTAAATTCTTACCCCAAACCTTCTAAAAAAATTACAAATATTGATTATTTCCGGTTGATAGATTTGAAACTCAAAATTACAGCACATTCTGATGAACGTGTGTACCTTTGTATGGTGGCTATCTTAAATATGGAACAATTTTGATATTCGGCATGAAGAGTTTAACGAAATATGGAAAATTAAGCAAAGCCTTTATATGGATTCTATGTCGGAGCAGAAACTATTTTGAAAATTTGCTGGAAAGCTATTTTTCACCCTCTAAGAACTCGGAATTAAACGTTGAGAGATATCTGACAATATTATTCATGAAAATGTCGAGTACTTACCTAGATCTGCGTAACTTATTTTTTCAGAGAATTTCATGGTCCAGAACCATTCCACATGTCATGGAGATATTGAAAAATTCTTCAACAATAAATTCTTCAGCTCCCATAGTTTGGAAAAGACTTTTTAGTCCCGAGCGTCCATTTCAATCGAAGTTCAATGACGAGGTAGTGATCCAACCGACGCATCTGTAGTCATTCGATAATAGATCTGTAACAAAAAGGTTGTGATTATTACAATACACATATGATTTTTAGAAATACGCCGTCTTTATCGTGGGACTTCTATATAGGTATATATATAAACATATGTTGCTACCCGACCAAATGTATTTTTAATTAAAGAAGCTTTTAAATAGCCCGGAACATTCCACATGCCATGATGATATTGCAAACTTATTTAAAAATTACATCTTCAGCTCACATAGGTTGGAAAAGGTATCAAATGCTTTTTAGCCCAGAGCATCCATTTCAATCGAAGTTCGATGATGAGGCAGTGGTCAGACCGATCTAACCGAGGCATACCTATGTGGTCATTCGATGATAGATCCGTAACAAAAATGTCATTATTATTACAATATATATATATATATATATATGATTTTTAGAAGTCCGCCTGCTTTATAGGGGTACATCTATATAGGTATAAACATAAACAGATGTTGCTAACCGACAAAATGTTTCTTTACTTGTTTGTTAGCTGGCTTGTGACAGAACTTTCGTTCCATAAGCCGAGCTTTGAAAAGATTTCCAGGCGCGTCGGTCTTTTGCGCAGTTTTTTTCCTGTTTAAAAGATCATATTCGGCAATGTTGTCCTCCACTTGATCTTTCCATCTTATTCGTGGCCTTCCTCTTCTGCGTGAACCATCAGCTGGTTCGCTTTTACGTGCCTTTTGGGCTGGGATATCTTCATCTATTCTCACAACATGACCTAGCCAACGTAGTCGTTGCAGCCTAATACGTCTAACAATGCCGATGTCCGAGAATAGCTGGTACAGCTCATGGTTCATTCGACGGCGATATTCACCGTCAACGCATATCAAACACTCCGAGCTGCCTTATCTGCCTCAAAATGTACTTTTAATTAAAGAAGCTTTTGAATGGGTGCGGTCTTCGGTAGAGGATTTCATATTCCCTGCATACAGGTCAAGAGCTGCTACGACATATATCTAATAAAACTTCTCAGGTTCTTTCTCCTATGGCCAGAAACCACAATAGTCTACGCAATCTCCTCGAAACCTCTTTTTAAATGCAACGTTGCTGAACTTTGGAAGTCTTTTTCTCCGGATGTAGGTACTAAACCACAGCAAGAGAAGTGAGATTTTACCAGAAAATGTATTTTGGCGCAATAAGTATTCCAAGGACTTCTCGTGACACGAATCCTATATCTAAAATTGTATTTAAACCGCAAATTCTTAATTATCTATTTTTTGAAAGGAAAAAAAAACTCACCATCCAGAGCTAAGGTAGCATTACTCTAATTCTTCTTTTAATTTAAAAAGTTAATTAATTTTTCCATCAAATGAAAATAAATTAAAAAATAAACAATTTTTTTTTTCCTCCATACCCAACGAATTTTTTTCACTGAATTTCAAATGGTTGGCAACTCATCACAACCCGTCATTCACCAATCATTAATAACACTCGCACGCACACACACCAAATACAACCCTGTGTTGTGTTGACACACGTAAACAAAATATGACAATTTGTCAGCAACACCAACAACACAATTCCAATTGGCAATCATACGTAGAGTGTTTTTTCTTCTTCTCACAGCTGAAGAAAAATACTACCGAACGAGTCGAAGGAGTAGCAGCAGAAGGGAAAACGCCGCAAGCCACAACCGAAAAAGAAACTCCAAACATTTGTCTTCATCGTTCGCATCCTCGTTCATGCTAGAAGTCTGGCAATGGCCAAATTATTGCTAAGCAAAGCCGATGAAGAATATCTGGAAAAATGTGCAACACAAATGAAATTTAGCTATGGCATCATCATTGGTCAGGTAAGAGGTGTAGAGCTGCTACTGCTGCTGTCACTGGTGTTGTTGTTGTTTGCAATGTGTTGAAATGCAGTTGCTGTAAAATAATGTCTTGGGGAGCAGCTGTTTAGGTGACTGCATTGGGATTTAACACTGCTGGTGGTGGGGCATTCCTACAGACCCTAACATGCAATAGCAAACAAATTTTTTGATTTTAATTGTTTGATCAAGATACAAATTGAAATATTTCAAGAAATATGGTTATGTGTGTGTGTGCGTTTGTCATAATGTTTGCATTTACTTTGGCTAACATTTGTTAACGTCATCAACCATCACTGCCACCAGCATTCGCATCGATGATAATTATCTACGTCTCATTTGTTGTTATTATTTTGCTTATCCGAGAAATATAATTTAATTTTTTTTCTCCAGAAATCCGAACCCGGTAAATATATCGTCGTGCATTTGGCCAAAAATGACGAGGAGGAAAGTGATTTTCCCGATGCCGATTCCTCGGCGACCGTTGGCCCTCAGAAGGTCGAGCAAATAAATTTACACTCACTGGGCAATCAATGGTTAAGTGCCGGCAAAATGATACCTGGTTCATTTAATGTTATGGGTAAGTTTGTGAAAATTGTATTTCTCTGAATTGTATTTCATTTATTTTATTCGATTACAGGATTATTTATTGCCGGTGTCAGCAAGGATTATGTTGATGATTCTTCGGATGAATTTAAATCTGCCAAAAGACTGTTCTTTGATATGCACAAGTAAGTATGAGCGAAGCTCAGATATGAAAATTCTTAATGAAATCTACGATGGCAAAGATACCATCATGGTACCTATACAGATACTGGGAAGTCACAACCGGCATGACTTTAGCTTAAGGCGCGGTAGAGGATTGCTTTGAGAATTTTACTATTCTAGGGCCCATGGTTACAACGATATTCTTTACTCTCTTTTGCAAATTCATATTTTCTAAGATATGGACATCGAAACGCATTTTTCCATGCTTTTTAAAATTTATTACAACAATATGGATAAACATTTGGAGCTGTTTATTCAATTCTAAATAGAATTCTGTTGGGTTGTTGATTTTGTCATCCATATATATGAAATACCTAAAACACAGGCAAATGGCCGGTAACATACGAAACCATATATTTTTTAACCTTCCACGTTCTAGGGGTCATATTCGATAGCCTTTATAAGCCACAGTTACTCCCAATAAGATAATGAACAATGTTAACAAATGCTAGTCGGCAGTACTTGGAGAGTGGATAAAGAAACATGTGCAGCGGCTGGGCTGTGTTAAACTATGCGACACCAGTGTTACCCGCCAACGTTAGTTCAACGCAATGGAAAAATATTCAATCCTGTTCGAACTTGAGGAATGCAACAGGGTGTCCTCTATCACTCTAATGGACTGCTTATATGAGGAGACGAAGATTCTTCCTGTGCCTCAACACAACCATATGTTGTCGATGCAATATATGCTGGATTGTAAAAATAGCCATCTGAACCATCTCCTTATGGATAGGCAACCACCACCTGGGTATGTTAGGAAGGATCTTCATAGTCTGCAGAGAGAGAGAGAGGTCTAAAGATGCAGAAGAGAGCCTCTATATCAACAGACCTCTCAAGCAGGATTGTATAGTATTCACACTGATGTAGTAGAGGAAGCAAATCGATAATACAGAAGCAAACCTGTCACCGAGTAGCAGCTACCAAGAGAAACCTGAGTGGTCATGACACAACTGGGATCTAGGTGATGTAGCCGTCTCAATTCGTATTGGGTACGAAGTGGTGCCAGTGGTAATGGTTCACATGACACGCTATAACTCTTCAATTGCCCAACCAAACTCCGAACCCCAGTTTCAGTTTAGAGACAAACGGTACAAGTCGCGGACTTTTGCACCTGGAATCAGAAACAGAGTGGCAGGGAAAAAATCACAGCAGTTTAAGTTGCTATATCAACAACATCGTTGAGCAGTTTTGGGCATCTGTCCATAGGAAGAAGTCCTATTGAAATTATGGAGGCCCAAAAACAAAAAAATATTAGGAAATTTGAAACAGTAAGGGAAAATGAAGGGTCTTAGCGGAATTTTGGGAGGTCCATATTTAGGAATCAATAGATTTCCATAAGAATATCGTTGAAATCAAAACTTTTCACTCATCATGACTTGTTCCTACTTTCCTAAACCTTGGCATAGCTTCATATAAAGGTTACGCTCCATTTTAGGTGTTTTGAAGGTCCTGAGGCGTGGATTTTTAAAGATTTTTTTTCAAGGGTCTAGCAGAGGTGTTGATTTTTTTTGAAGAATATTTTTTCAAAGGCCTACTAGAGGCGTGGATTTTTAAAGATTTTTTTTCAAGGGTCTAGCAGAGGTGCTGATTTTTTTGAAGAATATTTTTTCAAAGGCCTACAGAGGCGTGGATTTTTAAAGAATTTTTTCAAGGACCAGAGTATATCTGGTCATTTGTTTGAATAATAATTCTTTCTAGGACCAAAACAAGGCCTGGATTTTTTAAAGAATATTTTTCAACTTGCATTCTCAAATAATATTTTGTAAAGAATCAATACAAGCGTGAATATAACAAAAATATTGCGTGGATTAAATAAAAAAAAATCGCTTTAGGTGATTTCTGAGATATAGCTTCTATATAAGGTTATCGTATTGTCGAATCTAATTTGGACATTTGGTATTAATTTTCATTTGTTTTATGTTTTTTTTTTATTAAATTTGTTTTTCTTTTCTTTTTACAGTCTACTTAAACAGGGACACCAATTTAAGAGTAATGAACACGATGATACCGAATATATATTCCTCACCTATTCCAGTGCTGCTAAAAAGGCTGCCAGTAAAATATACAACTATGTTGCCAAGTAAGTAAAACCCAAAAATCGCATACATGTAAACATTCTATTAGTTGTATTTTTTTATGTAACACCCTCAACATGTTTTGTAACTAAATATTAACACACCATTATTATGCACCCTGCTTATTTCATTTTAATTAATTTAATACTCATTTTATTTATTCGTAAAAAAAAAATACGTAGAACGGCTATTAGATGTTATTCTGTAGATATGAAAAAATGAGAAAATCTTCATTATAAAACATTTAAAAAGATCATGACATGTATATAAGGTCTTTATATGACAAACTTCTGTAAAACTTTATAAAAAAATTCTCAAACTGAATTCGTCTTAGAATTTGCATGTCTCTCAAAAATAATAATTTGTGTTTTGTTATTTTTCTGTTGGAATTCGTTTGTTTCTTCTTTTTTACTTCTAGCAAATGCCAAAAATCATTTAGAAGAATTTATTTGTTTGAATAACTTGTTAATTCGTCATATAATATTGTTGAGATTTTAATACCATTTAATTGTTCTATTTCGATTTTTAATATTTTCTCTTTGAACCAAAAACAAACAAATTTTATGAAATGATAATCATTAACAGGGAATGCAAGAAAACCTACTTTACAGCACATATTAAATGTGTTTTATGGTAAATAATTTGATATTCAATTTAAGAAAAAAACATCATTTATTATGAATATTGTGTGTATCGAATATTTGTTGCTAATTTGGTTTAGTTGTTTTTTGTTTTTTCATTACATTTTGTATTTTTTTATGTTCCGTTGCTTTTGATGAAAATTATTTATATCACGTCACGTAATTTGCAATGTTGAGAGGGCTTGAATATAGATTAAGTAATTATTGTAAATGTAATTGTTGATATTAAGGATATAAGAAATTCTTCAGAAATGAAAGCGGAGATTTTCAAAAAGTAGGTATTAAAATTGCTATGATTTTCAATTTTTAAATGATTCATAAAGGAGAGGAATTTTTTAAGAGTATTTTGCACAGGACTCACAATGGCGTGATTTTTTTACAGAATATTTTTTCTAGGACCCACCCAAGGCTTGGTAATTTTTTTAGGACCCACACAAGGCGTGGATTTTTTATAGAACATTTTTTCAAGAACTAATCGATGGCGTGTATTTTTTATAGAACATTTTTTTCAAGAACTAATCGATGGCGTGGATTTTTATACCCTTCACCACACTGTGGTACAAGGTATAATGTCTTTGTGCATATGTTTGTAACAGGGAAAAGGAAACAAGTTAGACACATGGTTGCTTTTGAAAACATGCGTAGAATCACTTTCTGAGTCGATTTGCGCATATCCGTCCGTCCATGTATTTTTGTGAACAAAGTACAGGTCGCATTTATGATCCGATTTGGATGAAATTAGGAATATGCCACTTATTTGCCCCAAGGACGACCCCTATTGAAATTGGTAAATAATCGGTTCAGATTTAGATATAGCTCCCATATATATTTTCGTCCGATTTTGCTGTAAATGGTGCACCAAAGTCCCTATATATCTTTCGATTTTAACGAAATTTGTCACATGGTAATGAATTGAGTCTAGAATAACGTGTGCCAAGTTTCGAGAAAATCGGGTCAGATTTATATATAGCTCCCATATATATTCCCTTCCGACCTAAGGTAAATGGGGCTCCAAAGTCCCTATATATTTTTCGATTTGCACGAAATTTGGCATAGCGTACTGAAATAAGCCTAGAATGATATGTGCTAAGTTTTGTGAAAATCTGTTCAGATTTAGATATAGCTCCAATATATATTTTCGTCAGATTTAAAGTAAATGGGGCACCAAAGTCCCTATATATTTTTCGATTTGCACGAAATTTGGCATAGCGTACTGAAATAAGCCTAGAATGATGTGTGCTAAGTTTTGTGAAAATCGGTTCAGATTGAGATATAGTTCCAATATATATTTTCGTCCGATTTAATGTAAATGGGGAACCAAAGTCCCTATATATCTTTCGATTTGCACGAAATTCGGCATAATGTACTGAATTAGGTACAGAATGGCGTGTGCCAAGTTTCGAGAAAATCGGGTCAGATTTATATATAGCTCCTATATATATTTCCGTCCGATCTAAGGTAAATGGGGCTCCAAAGTCCCTATATATATTTCGATTTGCACGAAATTTGGCATAGGGTACTAAATTAGGTCCAGAATGATGTGTGCCAAGTTTTGTGAAAATCGGTTCAGATTAGGATATAGCTCCCATATATATTTTCGACCGGTTTAATTTAAATTGTGCACTAAAGACTCAAAGATTGGCCGACCGGCACACAATTTTGTACAATGTACTGTATATTACTATAACCTTTCGTGTGTCAGGTTTTCTTGAAATTGGTTCAGATTTACATATAGCTTGTATATATACTTTCGTCCGATTTTAAGTAAATGGTGCACCTAGGCCGATTGACAAAACGTACTGAAATTAATAAAAATTAATATCTAGCAAGATTCCTTGAAATCGGTTTAGATTTAGATATAGCATAACTTCCGTATATAATTTCGACCTATTCATGTTGATTTTTTAAAGAATATTTTTCAAGGTCCCAACCAATTCGTGAATTTTCAAGCACAATAGGCAAGTTTTTTTTTGAAAAAGGAACAAGGTGGTTAATAGCGGCGAGTTTAAACAGTTTTTTAGATTTAAATAAGATACTCAAATACTGGTTTCTGCTTTTGTTTTGTTTGAATACATCATCATGCGATTTCGTTTTTATGTTCCATATTATTTCGAAACACAATTAACACCACATCAGTGTCACCATTTCCAAAAAAGAAAAAAAAAAAACTAACAAAAACCTGAGTTTAAAATTCAACAAATTATATATAAAAAATTACCAATAACCAATTTAAAATCAACTCAATTTTTGTAGCGGTGGCACCTTCTCGCCTCTGGACTATCGTTTTGTGGAGAAACCCTTTGAATGGTTTACCTTCGAGTGTAACTATGAGCTAAACGATGTTTTCCCCATCTTGGATGCTTCGGAAAAGATCAACATCGAAGTGCAATTCCAGAAAACAATCGATACGGTGCGCAACAACCTGAATGCCAGTGAGATCTTCTTACAAAATGAATGTGTGGACGATGACCAAATATTGGATGGCTATATTAAACAATTACGTCAGGGCAGTGGCAAATCGAATAGCGATGAAAGTTATAAGGCAACAATATTCCTACCCATTAAGTGCCAAAATACCAAAGGATCGAATAGCCCACCTGTGCATGTCAAGGAATTCAATGGTACAATACGTTTGTCGGGTGTTGTCTCCTCAAGGGTGTGGTGTAATCCCAAGAATACCATTGGTGATGTGAAACGTTTTATTCGCGAGGATATTATACGTTCCCTGATGGCTCGTATCCAGGTGTATTGTGATGGTCTGACGGAGCCAAATATTAGCAATGATGCCATTTTCATATCGGAACCTCCACGAAGGGTGTACTTCAATGTCAATGCTGGCGGTCAGAAGTCAATACAATTCAGTGATTACATATTCCGTGGCGAAACTCCCACAGTTGCCGCCGCCCAGGCGAAACAAATACTCGATTTGGACATTACCACCGATAGCATAGTGGGCGATCTGGAAGGTGTTCCCGAGGATGAAACCTTCAGCGATACCTCTTTCGAAATGCAGACTGAAAAGCAGCAAATGCAAAAATTGGGTTCTCTGGATCCGGCCGGCCAAAGGGATCTGACTCGTACCATGTATATGTTGGGTATTGCGGTTTCCCTGCTGGTCCTGGTGATAGCCATTGTGGTGCATTATTTTATGAAATGAAATTGACGGTGGCGGCGAATGCGGCTTTTCTTTTTGTTGTAACAAGTTGATGATAGAGTATATTTGAAACATCACCTGGTTCATGCACACCCATATACACATACACACACACACACACCCGATCTGTACTTGTTGGTAGAATACGTCGTTTTTCATGTTTTATATTTCTTTTTTACTTAATTGTATAATGTACTTTTTGTATTTTGTTTTAATTTTTTTATATATATAAATTATTACTTTTTGTAATTGTCCTGTTTTGAGAGTAAAATATTATTATACACACTATTATATAAAAATATTGTATTTAACAAAACTAAAAAACAAACGAAGGGAAATTTTGTAAAGCCATCACACAATGGTTTTGGCAATAGTTAAACAAAATATATTTAGAAATTAGTTAAATAATAAAACAAAAAAGAAAAATAAAAAACGTATAACAAAATCCCAAAATTGTTTCGTAGAAATGGAAAACGTAATTATTTCGAAGGAGTTTCAACAATTGCGACGCATTTGCATTTAAAGTTATACACACATCGAATTCTATACTTTAAGAAACAATCCGACAATATTTGTTTTCAAATACCAAAATAGGCGTGGATTTTTTAAAGAATATTTTTTCAAGGATTCAGACAAGGCGTGGATTTTTTAAAGAATATTTTTTCAAGGATTCAGACAAGGCGTGGATTTTTTAAAGAATATTTTTTCAAGGATTCAGACAAGGCGTGGATTTTTTAAAGAATATTTTTTCAAGGATTCAGACAAGGCGTGGATTTTTTAAATAATATTTTTTCAGGGATTGGATTTTTTAAAGAATATTTTTTCAAGGATTCAGACAAGGCGTGGATTTTTTAAAGAATATTTTTTCAAGGATTCAGACAAGGCGTGGATTTTTTAAAGAATATTTTTTCAAGGATTCAGACAAGGCGTGGATTTTTTAAAGAATATTTTTTCAAGGATTCAGACAAGGCGTGGATTTTTTAAAGAATATTTTTTCAAGGATTCAGACAAGGCGTGGATTTTTTAAAGAATATTTTTTCAAGGATTCAGACAAGGCGTGGATTTTTTAAAGAATATTTTTTCAAGGATTCAGACAAGGCGTGGATTTTTAAAGAATATTTTTTCAAGGATTCAGACAAGGCGTGGATTTTTTAAAGAATATTTTTTCAAGGATTCAGACAAGGCGTGGATTTTTTAAAGAATATTTTTTCAAGGATTCAGACAAGGCGTGGATTTTTTAAAGAATATTTTTTCAAGGATTCAGACAAGGCGTGGATTTTTTAAAGAATATTTTTTCAAGGATTCAGACAAGGCGTGGATTTTTTAAAGAATATTTTTTCAAGGATTCAGACAAGGCGTGGATTTTTTAAAGAATATTTTTTCAAGGATTCAGACAAGGCGTGGATTTTTTAAAGAATATTTTTTCAAGGATTCAGACAAGGCGTGGATTTTTTAAAGAATATTTTTTCAAGGATTCAGACAAGGCGTGGATTTTTTAAAGAATATTTTTTCAAGGATTCAGACAAGGCGTGGATTTTTTAAAGAATATTTTTTCAAGGATTCAGACAAGGCGTGGATTTTTTAAAGAATATTTTTTCAAGGATTCACACAAGGCGTGGATTTTTTAAAGAATATTTTTTCAAGGATTCAGACAAGGCGTGGATTTTTTAAAGAATATTTTTTCAAGGATTCAGACAATGCGTGGATTTGTTAAAGAATATTTTTTCAAGGATTCAGATAAGGCGTGGATTTGTTAAAGAATATTTTTTCAAGGATTCAGACAATGCGTGGATTTGTTAAAGAATATTTTTTCAAGGATCAGACAAGGCGTGGATTTTTTAAAGAATATTTTTTCAAGGATTCACACAAGGCGTGGATTTTTTAAAGAATATTTTTTCAAGGATTCACACAAGGCGTGGATTTTTTAAAGAATATTTTTTCAAGGATTCAGACAAGGCGTGGATTTTTTAAAGAATATTTTTTCAAGGATTCAGACAAGGCGTGGATTTTTTAAAGAATATTTTTTCAAGGATTCAGACAAGGCGTGGATTTTTTAAAGAATATTTTTTCAAGGATTCAGACAAGGCGTGGATTTTTTAAAGAATATTTTTTCAAGGATTCAGACAAGGCGTGGATTTTTTAAAGAATATTTTTTCAAGGATTCACACAAGGCGTGGATTTTTTAAAGAATATTTTTTCAAGGATTCAGACAAGGCGTGGATTTTTTAAAGAATATTTTTTCAAGGATTCAGACAAGGTGTGGATTTTTTAAAGAATATTTTTTCAAGGATTCACACAAGGTGTGGATTTTTTAAAGAATATTTTTTCAAGGATTCAGACAAGGTGGGAAGGGGTTTTCAAGGACTTTTCAGCAGGCGATCCGAATGATCCTTGACAAAGCCGTTCCGATGGGTGTATAAGCAATGCTTAATAGTTTTTAGAGCAGTAGATGGTGGGGACATAGAAAGAGCCTATCCTCATTTACCACCCCAAGTAGCTCTTATTGGGCATATCTGGTCCTTCTCAGAGAACATTTTCAATCCTTGGAATGTGTAGAAATAATTTTTCATTTTTCTTCCTCATGGTGGATGCTACAGAAGTGTGGCCTGGTTAATTATCGCAATGTGCTGGAAGGAAAACATTTATAAATAAAATTTGTAAAATTCTTGTAAATTGAAATATTTAAAAACTGTTTAAAGATTGGAAATTGAAAACATGTTTCTTTGGTGTAACACGAAATTAAATTAAATACACACTTCATTAGAAGATATTATCATTTAAAATTATGACCCACAAGTGTCCCCACAATATGGGGGAAGTTAATGCAACCACATACTCCCTTCTTACTCTCGATACAGGACACCATATTAAAAAGTCCCTCTGGGACAATTATTATCACAGAAATAATTGTTTTAAGTGCGAGATAGTGAGTGAATGACGGACTAAATGTCTGGCTGACTAAATGTATGTGTGTGACCCCATCATTTTATGTAATTGAATTGTGCCCATTCAGCCAGCCAGTCAGCCAACAGACTGCACCGGTGCGGGTTATTCTTAGATCTTTTGGCGTCAAACAGTTTGACGACACAAAACACAACTCCATAAATCTTGGCATTTTCAATGAGATCCGAGCGAACGAACGAACATCTTGTCGTACAGCAGAAGGAGGGAAAATATCATTCCATGATCATTTATGAGAATCCCCAATTTTCACAAAAAGAAAGAAGAAAATGAAAACACTCCTTCTCTTTATTCCAACTTTACAGCCTATTTGGTGTGCGGTTGTACTTCTCAAGTCAAAAGCAGGTGTGTCTTGTAAAGGGCCAATTTTTCCACACGCTCATATTTTTTCGTAGCGAAAAAAGGGGCCTACACAAATATGAATTTTCATAGAGTTTCCCCTCGTTGTATGTATTTGATTATTGTGGCCCTTTCCTCCTCTCCCTTTATCTAAAGTGTTTAATGATCTTGAAAAGTGGAATGGATGTGTCTAGGAAATGTTGTAGCTAAAAAATAGCTTTGTTTTTTTATTATAAAATTTTTATTATGATTTATGAAATGTTGTATTAATTATGTGGAAATCACAGAAGAATGGTGGAAAAAATAGCAATTTTAATTTATTGAAAATTGTTGAGATTTCATTATAATTTGTGTTTCGAGAAATATTCATGTTATTGGTAATGTATCGAAAATATTGCATAGTCGTCGATATAAAAAATGATAAAAGGTACCCCTGAGGGCAAAATGGATTATAAAAAATTTTTATTGTAGAAAAATGTCAACGTTATTAAAAATATGTTTTTAATAGTTTCAGGTCATAGAAAAAATATTTTTTAAAAAATTCATAAGTAGAAAAATTGTTACATATAAAAAATATTTTTTAAAAATCCGGTTCTGGAAAAATTCCTCGGAAATAATATATGGGAAATTACAAAATTCTTTTAAAATTTCATTAAAAAAATTTTGAAAAATTTTTTTGCGAGCACATTTATGATTTTTGGTACATAGGTTAAGAAAAATATGCTGATTCGAAATCTGTTCGCGTTCACAAATTCGGATGCTGCGCACAAAAGTTATAGCGGTTTTAAATCTTGTATTTCAAATATAAATTAAATGGATTCCTATTCGTTGTAATTCGCGAATTTCTTCACAAATGCTTAAACACCATTGTTTTCTTTGCATACTAGTCAAATCACACTGAAATACGGTTTAATAGTCGCGAAAAAACAAATAGAAACATGAAGATATCGGAAAATTAAAATAATTAAATTTTGAATTAAAACAATTTTTTTTTAATTTTCGATTTTTTTAGTATGGTTAAGAGGATACGGTTTTGCCTTAATCTTCTAAAATATACGACGCTTTCTTCTGCAAATTCTTTTAGATGGTTGTTAAATATCGGTAGATTCATCTGATACGAGTTTCGACGTCATTAATGGCCAAATATATTGCACTTACAATACATAAAAATTATCAATATTGAAAAGCTTGCAATTCGCGAATTAGTTGAAATCAGTTGATGCGCATGCGATTTTCGTATAAACCGAATCAATGTCTTTCAATAATTATGAATTTTTCGATGTTTAATATAGCGGTCAAAGTGTGCCACTCGATGCACTTTACTATGCAAAAACCCTAAAAATGGCTAAAAATCACGCAACGTGCATACGATTTTTATGCGCATCCGATTTCAGTAATCTCCTATGAAAATACACAAAAGGACACCTATTTTAAAAAGATCGGTTAAGAACCGCGGATGTGCCTCCACAATCAATTTTGGATAAAGTACGCATATTATTCGCGTATTGATGAATTTTTGACCTATTTCCACACAGATTCGCGAATTTGACAATACAAGCATAAATGCATGTAAAATTAATTCGAAGAAAACCGCGATTATTTACGCGAATTTGTCAAAATAAGTTTTTGCAGTTTTTCCCACATTCAAGGTACCTGTATCCGCCGTTTTATTGGGCGGAATTGAACATGAATGGGCTCATTAGATCCGGCACGTAAAAAACCAAAATCACGCGGGGTTCCACGGAATTTGAATGGAGTTTGTTAATTTTAGACTCAAAAAATATGTTTTTTATAAAAATTTACGCACCAAATTTTCGTCTTTGGAACCCAATTGCAAATAAGCTACAGTGAGCACATACATGAGATATACACTAAACGAAGCAGAATCACGAGTTCTACAATCCTATAATTAGTTTATTCTATTATCTGGATGCGCATCCTAATTATAAGAAAAATTAAAAAAACACGGAAAATCCGGCTTCAAAATGTCAGCATCCATTTTGGGTGGATGCAGTGATTACATCGAAAAATCATACATTAGAACCATATTGTCCATGGGGTATTCTGCAACTTAGTCACTGATCACATGTGCGTGCGTTGTGTAGTTTAGCCACAAATCAGGAAGGAACACAAAAAAACTCGTTGGCTTCAACACATTTTCACCCATTTTTTTACATTACCACCATCACAGCTTCCACGCAACTTATTATTTATTACCAATATTTTAAGATTTTGACAAGAACACTTCATTTTATAGAATTGAATTTTAATTATATGCAATATGTTCATATTTCGCGAGTTATAACCTTGCAAACCCCAGCTTCAAGGAATTTAAAAGATTTTTGTAATTTCCCATATATTTTTTTAAATTCAAAGCAAATAAAAAATAGCTTGCATGTAAAAAAAGTTGCAGTATTTTTATACCCTCCGCCATAGAATGGAGGTTTTATTAATTGTGTCATTCCATTTGTAACTCATCGAAATATTCATTTCCGACCCTATAAAGTATATATATTCTTGATCAGGGTAAAATTCTAAGACGATCTATCCATGTTCGTCTGTTGTAATTACGCCATCTTCTGAAGGAATTGAGATAGATCGCCAAAATTTTGCATAAAGTCGTCTTTAGTCCGCAGGCAGATCAAGTTCGAAGACGGGCTACATCGGTCCACGTTTACGCATAGCCCCCATATAAGGGTACTGCCCACTTTTCGATATTTTGGGTTTCTTGAGCGTGCTTTTCAACCGAATTCGTTGCAATTTTGTACATTGGATTATTTTTGGGTACTATTTGTCTTCACTAAAAATTATAAATATTGGTCCTGTTTTTGTGGTAGCCCCCAAATAACGGTACCCCACAATTTACGGTATTTTGGAGGTATTTTAAAACGCGTTTTCAACCGAATGCGCTGAAATTTGGTACAATGGGTTCTTATTGGGTATCTAATTTCTTCACTAAAAATTATAAATATAGGCCCATTTTTTCAAGTAGCCGCCATATAAGACACCCTCAATTGTCGGTATTTCGAGCGCGTTTTTCAAACAATTCGCCTATTTATATTTTATAGATATTTCAATCAGACACCCGTTCGAAATACATATGGAAGGTATGGCTGCATATGTACCAATTTCTACAAAACACAATAACGTCATTCAAGTCTCAATTTGCTACGTTGCGCAAAATTTCGTGTTAATCGGACAAACATTAGTAATTTTGTGCAACATTTAGGTAAACTCGGATGAATATATATATATATATATAAATGTGGGAGCTATATCGAAATCTGAACCGATTTTTTCGAAACATACCACACATCATTGTAAACTCTATTTAGTACGATATGCCAAATTTCAAATCGAAGGATATATAGGGACTTTGGTGCATCAATTATATAAAATCGACGAAAAAATATATGGGAGCTATATCTAAATCTGAACCGATTTTCACCGAACTTAGCGCAGGTGATTCGAATGATTTGGAGCACCAATTACCTATAATCGGATATATATGGGAGCTATATCTAAATCTGAACCGATTTTCAAGAAACTTTACACACATCCTTATAGACTTAATTCAGTACGCTTTCGTACAAATCGAAAGATATATAGGGACTTTGGTACAACATTTACCTTAAATCGGACAAAGATATATATGAGAGCTATATCTAAATCAGAACCTATTTTCACGAAACTTAACACACCTCATTCTAGGCCTTATTCATTACGATGTGCCAAATTTCGTGCAAATCCAAAGATATATAGGGACTTTGGTACACCATTTACATAAAATCGGACGAAAATATATATGGGAGCTATATCTAAATCTGAACCGATTTTCATGAAACTTAGCACCACTCATTATTATAGACGCAATTCAGAACGCTGTGCCAAATTTCAAATCGAAGGATATATAGGGACTTTGGTGCACCAATTACATAAAATCGACGAAAATATATATGGGAGCTATATCTAAATCTGAACCGATTTTCACGAAACTTTGCACACATCATTCTAGACTTAATTCAGTATGCTATGTCAAAATTCGCGCAAATCAAAAGATTTACAGGGACATTAGTGGACTATTTACCTAAAATCGGGCGAACTATATATGGGAGCTATATCTAAATCTGAACCGATTTTCACGAAACTTTGCACACATCATTCTAGACTTAATTCAGTACGCTATGCCAAATTTCGTCCTAATCGAAAGATATATAGGGACTTTGGTGCACCATTTATCTTAAATCGGACGAAAATATATATGGGAGCTATATCTAAATCTGAACCGATTTTTCCCAATTTCAAAAGGGTTTGTCCTTGGGCCAAATAAGTGAGCTGTGCCCAAGTTCATCCAATTCGGATCATAAATGCGACCTGTACGTTGTTTACAATTTAACATGGGCAGACGGAAGGACATGCATAAATCGACTCAGAAAGTGATTCTATGCATATTCTCAAAAGGAACCATTATCTCGATTCCTTTTGCCTGTTACAAACATATGCACAAAGACATAATACCCTGTACCACAGTGTGGTAAAGGGTATACAAATAATATTGAAGCGGATCAGCTCTATTTGAAAGTAGCGGTTACTTATGTAAATAATCTGTAAATAGTACCAAAAACTACAACACTGATTTTACTACATTTTTATACAACCAATACTAGATTGGAATCTTGTTTCTCATAAGTAGTAACTAAGCTCAGTTTAATTTCAATAAAATCGCTACACTCCGAGTCTGGACTCTCCGATTCTAATTCGTTTAGCGAACACTAAAGGCTTAAGATCATTAGACACGCTTGCCCAAGTTGAAATTACTCAATCTATGGACGAAATATAAATTCTCACCTGTACATAGTCTCTAAACTTGTTTTAACCGTTGATATTGAAAAGAAAAATGTCTACTCATTGGAAAAATATTTAAAAAATAAAAATTCTCTGATCCCATACAAAATATAAAATAAAATTATTTTTTTTGTTTGTTATTTTTATTTGAAATAAATTATTTTTTTATTTATTCAAGCTTTAAAAAAATGCTTATAAAAAAATACATCGAAGATGACAGGTAAGAATTCGTTACTTAGAAAAAAAAAATATATATACAATATTCGGAATTAAAAAATAATAAATTAATAATATACAATTGTTATTTATTTATATTTATATATAATATATTGTTTATTGATTATTTTTTATTTTTAATTATATTAAAATTTTTGGGGCAATATTTTATGAGAACTTATGATAATTTAAATATTAGTTTTATATATAATATATATATATATATATATATAGCTTGAAAATTTATAGTAAAGGAGATTTATGTAGATTTACATTTTCATTTTGGTAGTTCACTTATAAGTTTTTTATTTAATAATACATTTTTTCTAAATTACAATTTTAAATTAAAAAATATTACAAAAAAAAATATTAAAAATATATAATTATTTTTTTAACTCTCTAAATTTCTTAAAACAATATAAAGAAAAATTAAATCATATTCTAGAAAGATGATAAGTTCTGTTGCACATATGGGAGCTATATCTAAATCTGAACCGATTTTCAAGAAACTTTGCACACATCATTATAGACTTAATTCAGTACGCTATGCCAAATTTCGTGCAAAGATATATAGGGACTTTGGTACACCATTTACTTTAAACAAAAATTAAATCATATTCTAGAAAGATGATAAGTTCTGTTGCACAATTTATAGAAAAATTATAAAATTGTTTTGTTTTTTTTTTTATTAAAATATGGGTCAAATCTGAATGTTTATATTTTTGCCAAAATAATGGCCATTTTGTGCAAATTTGACATTAAAACTTTCCCACATAAATAACACTACTGGGCCACTATCAGAGCCAATAAAAAAATTTAAATTGTTTTTTTGGTTCACCACAAAAATTAAAAGCTATTTTATGATTTTCAAAAAAAAAAAAAAATACTTAATGTTTCTTGATGAGTTTTTAGCTTTTAAAGACGACCATCAATAAGTGCTATAACGAGGACCAAATCGACTAACATAAATTTCGAAATTTTATTATGGCCTTACAGAGAAAATTAGTAGGCAAAATGACACATGGCCTAAAATGTGTCATCGTTTTGGAAAAATCATTCACAAAAATTTCATTTTATTTTTTCGGGAAATGCCATTTTCAATTCTATCACTCATTTTAAAACCCTAATTTGTTTTTGATTTTGCAAATTAAAAATTTGAGTATATATGTGTTATTTTTATTGTTATAAATTTATTTTTTTGATCAAATACATTCACAGCCTCTTCAGCATTAAATTAATATTAAAAAAATAAATAATAATTTTTACAATAAATAAAAAAATATATATCAAAATAATATTCTTACAAATAAAAAATTACAGCTTACAAACTAGAATTTAATATTATTTTTATTCAATTCGATTCGATAATAAAACTATATTTTGCATTCCATATAAAGGCATCTGAACTGAATATTGTATCTGCATTGCCAAAGATTTTTATTCAATGTTGAAATAGATTAGCAACGAGAAACACCCCGATTGTACATTAATCCATAGGAGATTTCACCTACCCAGGAGTGAGAGGTGGGCCAAGAAGGGGAGGATGACCTAACAATATAAGTTATGATTAAATGCGTACAAAGTAATTTATCAAAATGGAACAATCGTCGACAATGTGCATGATGATGATGACGCTTACAACAACAATAATGCTGCCAATATATCGAACAAAATATACTTATGGACATTAGTGCCACTGCAACTGTTGCTATGATTGATACATGGGCACAGTGGGTAACAATTCAAATAAATTTTTCAATAGAAAAAATAAAAATTTTTTATAACAAAAATAATAAAAAAATAACACCCGGATACTTTTTTTATAAAAAAAAAAATTATACGGATACGTTTTTCTATAAAAAAATACCTTTTTTTTAAAAAAAACTATCCGGATACCATTTTCTATAAAAAAATTTGTCCGGGTACCTTTTTCTATAAAATTTATCAGGATACCATTTTCATAGAAAAAAAAAATTATCCGGATGAATTTCTCATAGAAAAAAAATTATCCGGATAATTTTTTTATAGACAAATATTTATCCGGATACATTTTTTCTAAAAAAATAGCAGGATTCATTTTTTCATAGAAAAAAATCTAATCGGGTTAATTTTTTCATAGAAGGAAATCTACCCGGATAAGTTTTTTCTATAAAAAAAATGTATCCGGATATTTTTTCTATGAAAAAATATATCCGTATAATTTTTTTCTATGAGAAATTGTATCCGGATATTTTGTTTTCAATAAAAAATGTATACGGATAATTTTCTTTAAAAAATTTGAATTCGGATAGCAAAAAAATAATAAAAAATAATATCCGGATACCTTAAAAAAACAATCCGGATACCCTTTTCTATAAAAATAACATCCGGTTACCTTTTTTATAAAAAAAAACTATCCGGATACCTTTTGCTATAAAAAATTATCTAGATACCATTTTCATAGAAAAAAAAATTATCCGGATGAATTTCTCATAGAAAAAAAATTATCCGGTTGACTTTATCATAGAAAAATATTTATCCGGATATATTTTTCCTAAAAAAATATTCGGATTTATTTTTTCGTAGAAAAAAAATCTACCCAGATACATTTTTTCATAGAAAAATATTTATCTGGATACATTTTTCCTAAAAAAATATGCAGATTCATTTTTTCATAGAAAAAAATCTACCCGGATACATGATACCAATGAATATATACGGGTACATTTTTTATAGATAATATTTATTTTATTTTTTTCCAAAAAAAATACAATACATTTTTTCTTAGAAAAAATTATCCGGATACATTCTTTTATAGAAACAAATTAATCCGAATATATTTTTTCCAGAGAAGAAAATATTCGGATAAATTTTTTCATAGAATGTTACCAAAAAATGTATCCAAATAAATTTTGTCATAGATAATATTTATCCGAATACATTTTTCATCGAATGAAAAATTTCCGGAAGTAGGAATAGAAATTTATGCGAAAATGAAAAAGTTTTTTTTCTATGAAAAGAATAATTTTTTCTATGAAAAATTGTAACCTGGATAATTTTTTCAACGCAAACATGTATCCGGATAATATTTTTCTAGTAAAAAATATATCCGGATAATAATTTTCTATGAAAAATTATTCGTATAATTTTTTCGGATTTGCTTTTTTTTAAAGAGATCATTAAAATTAATTTTTCTATGGAGTCTAAATGTTTTGAATTTTTTTTACCTTTAACCCACTGTGCCACAGTAGCTGTATCATAAATCACTCAATATTTTTTTTAATTTTGAAAATTGCCAATATTATTTGAGTAGTGGTTGATTTCATTTTAGTCAATGGAAAATAAATCAAAATTCCAATCAAAAACTCATTATTTTTCTGGGGGGAAATAATAGCGGAAAATTGTGGACAAAGGATCAACAGATTTTTTTTTTCCATTTTTTGTTGAATAAACTCCATACATAAATCATAAAAATTAGCTTTGTATTATCTAATAATATCGCAACTACTACTACATATACACATAAATAAATACAATACACTTACAACAGTTAATGGCTAATGATTAGCTTAGCCTACGGACCTACCGACCGACCGACCACTACAACTACAAACGCTGATGCATTTTACAATTTCCATTGCAATTGATAACCGACCAAACCCAATCGACGTAGTTCGGCACCTTGGCATAGATGCCGAATTTATTACGTTTGGCACAGCCATCACCGAATGAGGTGATGCCAAAAATTGTCCATGGATGATTGGGTTTGGTGTTATCACGGCAGAGCAGTGGACCACCAGAATCACCGGCACATGTGTCAATTCGTCCCCGCTTATGACCGGCACAAAACATATTTTTCGTAATAGTGTAATCGTAATATACCGAACGACAGTTGTCCATTGAGATAATGGGTACTTCCGCCTGATGCAGGACACTCGTGCCGGCCACATCACGATTACGACGTTTACCCCAACCAATTACGGTGCATTCGATATTTTTCGGCAGCGGTTGATAGGGTTTGGGTAGGCAAGAGAAGCCTATCCAGGTTGTGGTATTTACGGGTTTGGGGAGTCTGCAAATATAATTCAAAAGTTTTTTATTTCAGTTTTTAAAAAGTTTTAAAATCGAACTTACTTCAGCAGGGCAACATCACTGTCCACAGTTTTCTTATCGAAATTCGGGTGCTTATAGCTTTTCAGAACCTTCAAATGCAGCTCCGTGCCGTCCTCATGATCCAGATTATGTTCGCCCAGGCGGACATACAACACCTTTCGTACACAATGGGCCGCCGTCAAGACCCATTGTGGGGCAATCAAGGTGCCACCACAAAATGCCTCCTGAAAGTCAACAAAATAAGGGACCCATTAATATAGGAAACATTTTTAATATTGGCCCCTCTCGTACCTTAAAACGATTAAAAATCGCCACCTGCCATGGCCATTCACCCTTGCGTGCCGCCTTCCCTCCGATTATCTTTAACATATTATACATATTCCGTTTATTACTGCGGATCGGAGCAATACCACATTTCAATTTCATTGGGGTGTATTCGGGTCCACGATAACCCTTACCGTTCATAATGAAATCACTGACAATGGAATTCGAGATGGGACCATCATCACTGATATCTCGTCTTCGGGTGGCTGATGGTCGTAACTCATAGGCGGGTATTTTTTGCACCTGGGCCTGCAGCCATTGTTGGCAAAAACTTCCCTCGGTGTAGCAGTAGGCTATTTCGCGAAGAACCTCCCGGCCGCACTGTTCACGAACGCGACATTTTCTGGAAGGCCAAACAAGAAGAAGAGAAAATAAATCAGATGAATTTTTCATAGAAAAAAATTTATCCGGATGAATTTTTCATCGAAAAAAAATTTATCCGGATGAATTTTTCATCGAAAAAAAATTTATCCGGATGAATTTTTCATCGAAAAGAAATTTATCCGGATGAATTTTTCATCGCAAAAAATTTATCCGGATGAATTTTTTATCGAAAAAAAAAAATTATCCGGATGAATTTTTTATCGGAAAAAAATTTATCCGGATGAATTTTTCATCGAAAAAAATTTATCCGGATGAATTTTTCATCGAAAAAAAATTATCCGGATGAATTTTTCATAGAAAAAAATTTATCCGGATGAATTTTTCATAGAAAAAAATTTATCCGGATGAATTTTTCATAGAAAAAAATTTATCCGGATGAATTTTTCATAGAAAAAAATTTATCCGGATGAATTTTTCATAGAAAAAAATTTATCCGGATGAATTTTTCATGGAAAAAAATTTATCCGGATGAATTTTTCATAGAAAAAAATTTATCCGGATGAATTTTTCATAGAAAAAAATTTATCCGGATGAATTTTTCATAGAAAAAAATTTATCCGGATGAATTTTTCATAGAAATAAATTTTTCCTGATGAATTTTTATAGAAAAAAATTTATCCGGATGAATTTTTCATAGAAAAAAATTTATCCGGATGAATTTTTCATAGAAAAAAAGTTTATCCGGATGAGTTTTTCATAGAAAAAAAAATTTATCCGGATGAATTTTTTATAGAAAAAAAATTATTCGGAAATTATCCGGATGAAACTATTTTTCATAAAAAACAATTATTTAAATACATTTTTTTATAAAAAATTTGTAATAAAAAAATTATTCGGATAAAAATTTTTTGCTGTAAAAAATTATCCACATACAATTCTTCATAGAAAAAATCCGATCCGATATACTCACTTATATCTCCGCGTCGTGCACTTCGGTGTACATTTCGTCCATCGACTCCATTTCGAATAGATGCGCCTATGCTTGGGAATTAAATGTTCGGGTGTGGCACGCTCCCGAATCGGTTGAGCGGCAGCACCCGTCATATTTCGATATTCGTTATAGTCACCAAACTCTTCATAGGACATATCGCCGGCCTGCTCCTGGTTATCACCATGGCTCAGATCAATATCGAAGTCATCATATTGGAATACCTCACCCTCGGAGCCATCATCGAATGTCTTCACTCCCTGACGATGATGATGATTATTATGATGTCCACGATGTCTATGGTGCGGTTGATTGCATCTCTGCCGTCTTGATGATGTTCTCGACCCACCACTGTGCCGTATCGTTTTTACATTTGTCGTCGATGACTGCAAATATTCACTGGGCGATTGTGCCGAACCCAATTCATTTAGAGCATCTTCGGCCTGCTCTTCGGAATAATCATTTAGTTGCTGCTGCAGTGGAATATCTGGGTAGTTTACATCAGGTGGAGGGGTACGGTGTCTATTTGGCCTTTTCCTTTTCGCCTTTATGACGAAAAAATCTACTTCCTCACTGTCGTCGTCCGCCTCTCCCCAATAGTCGTGACGACCATCACCACTCGTGCTGCTCACTACATGTTCGGCAACAAGTTCCTCACTTTGTATGACAGGATGTTGGCTGTACAACTCGGTTGGTGTGCCAGCCGCAGCACTCAGTGTGGGCTGATGCGTCTGGCTGCCAACACTTGTTGTCGTTGCAGCTACGGGGGCTGTAGCAGCAGCTGCTGCCGCATTAATGACAATTGTCGGGGCTGTGTTGCTGGTGTGTTGTTGCTGCTGCCGTTGGACACCATGCGGTGGTAGACTGCTTGACGTGCTTGTTGACCATTTACCATGATGATCCACCTCAGCCGGATGACATCTAAAAAGCAAAGAAATGAAATTAGTCATGTCGAGACATATTACATTTGGAGGAGATTTATTTGTTGGATCCACAAATGGTCCATGTTGCTCTAGTAGGAAATGTCAGCATAAATGTGATTGTGTGGGTGAACATATGTGTGTGCCTCCGTCCAATTGGGTCAGTTTGTGAAAGGCAATGTTAAATAAAATATGACTTTATTTAATTTTGAAAAAATCATAGAAAAAGTTTATCCGGATACAAATTTTTTACAGAAAAAAATACCCGAATAAATTCATTTATAGAAAAAATTGGATCAGACCAATTTTTTTTTATTTATCCCGATGAATTTTTCATAGAAAAAAAAATGTATCGGGATGAATTTTTCATAGAAAAAAATTTATCCGGATGAATTTTTCATAGGAAAAAATTTATCCGGATGAATTTTTCATAGGAAAAAATTTATCCGGATGAATTTTTCATAGGAAAAAATTTATCCGGATGAATTTTTCAAAGGAAAAAATTTATCCAGATGAATTTTTCATAGGAAAAAATTTATCCGGATGAATTTTTCATAGGAAAAAATTTATCCGGATGAATTTTTCATAGAAAAAAATTTATCCGGATGAATTTTTCATAGAAAAAAATTTATCCGAATAGATAGATTGAAAAATAGAAAAAAATTTATCCGGATGAATTTTTCATAGAAAAAAAATTATCCGGATGAATTTTTCATAGAAAAAAATTTATCCGGATGAATTTTTCATAGAAAAAAATTTATCCGGATGAATTTTTCATAGAAAAAAATTTATCCGGATGAATTTTTCATAGAAAAAAATTTATCCGGATGAATTTTTCATAGAAAAAAATTTATCCGAATGAATTTTTCATAGAAAAGAATTTATCAGGATGAATTTTTCATAGGAAAAAATTTATCCGTATGATTATTTATTTCAAAAAGTTTATTCGGATATATTTTTTCGTAGAAGGAGTTTATTCAGATAAATTTTTTACAAACATTGAATGATTACTCCATCATAGAATTTTGTTTTTTTTAATTGCCACAAAAATTAGGCCAAATTAATGAATGATTACTCCAAAGATAACCGAATCTTTTGTTTGGTTTCAAACCTTTTGTTCTTCTGACTTCACCTAAAATTAGTCAGCCATTAATCACACATACATACACACATAATAATGACACACTCCATTAACTCTGTTCCCAATAAAAAAACAAACTTCAGAACTTCAACTTATTTAACACTCCATTTAACACTGACAATGACTCAATTTTTTGATGAATAGGCCCAGAATATTTCATTCAACCCCCTCCCATTTCGGGAATACTTACCGTCGACATTTGCGCTCTTCAATATGTTTCGTATGGCCACATTTCCGTTTGATTTTACAGTGACGTTCCCGCCGCTTCATGCAGTCTGGTGAACACGACGACCATGGAGACCATTGTCCGAAAAAGTATTGCTGATCGTGGTGGTGGCGATGATGGTGGCGTGATGGTCGCCGCCGTGGCGTCCATCTGTGATATGGAGGATGTCGTCGATGATAGTGGCGTCGGTTCTCGTTCGGATACACCCGATGCACCCTTTGTCCATTGTGCCAGTGATGGAAATGTTTTTGATTGGGCCGTTCCCGTTCCTCAAACTGTCGTCTTCTATTCGGTTCCTCTGTTAGCGGTTGTGGCTCCACGCTCTGAGGGTGTGCTGTTGTTGATGATGGCAGTAAATGACCTATTGAAGCGTTAACTTCCGCTGGTATCTGCTGTTTAGCCAATTGAAGAACATGACTACTCTGTAATGAGCCAAAAAATAGAAACGGAACAAAAGAAAAACACAAGAGTCACATTAAAAAAAAAAGTGAAAAACTCTGAATGGCTGTCACCCCTTCGCCCAAAGTGGGGGAAGGAGGTAAGGTAAACTGATATGATGTGAACTTTATAGGTTTTAAGGTTTAAGGTTTTGTTGTGTCTGGCATCTCTTGGCAAACATGATTTATGAATCACGTTTTGTGGTTGTGGCTTGGAGATGTCTCTTTGGTTAGGTTTTCTGTTTTGTCGCCGCCTTTTTTAGTCAACCATCCAACCAACCGACAAACTTCTATGCCATGAATGGCTATCAAACATACAACATGTGATATGTTTTCCTCGACATGATGGGATATTAGTTTCAAATTGACTATTGGTTTCATGTTTGGATTCTTGTATTTGAAATATTCATCTTTATCTTGAAAAACGAGAGACAGTGTCTTAGATGATGAATAGTACTGATTTATGAGACAATGTACAAGCTCCCATTCATCATAAAGGTAAATTAGGGGTTTAGTTACGGAACTTCTAATCGGATATACTTTTTTCTACGAAAAAATTCATCCGGATACATTTTTTTCTATGAAAAATTCATTCGGATAATTTTTTTCTATGAAAAATTTATCCTTTTTTGTTTCTATGAAAAATTCATCCGGATAAATTTTTTTTTGTGAAAAATTCATCCGGATAAATTTTTTTCTATGAAAAATTCATCCGGATAATTTTTTTCCTATGAAAAATTCATCCGGATAATTTTTTTCCTATGAAAAATTCATCCGGATAAATTTTTTTCTATGAAAAATTCATTCGGATAAATTTTTTTCTATGAAAAATTCATTCGGATACATTTTTTTCTATGAAAAATTCATCCAAATAATTTTTTTTCTATGAAAAATTCATCCGGATAATTTTTTTCTATGAAAAATGAATAATTCATTCGGATAAATTTTTTTCTATGAAAAATTCATCCGGATAATTTTTTTCCTGTGAAAAATTCATCCGGATAAATGTTTTTCCTATGAAAAATTCATCCGGATAAATTTTTTCCTATGAAAAATTCATCCGGATAAATTTTTTTCTATGAAAAATAAATCCGGATAAATTTTTGTCTATGAAAAATTCATCCGGATAAATTTTTGTCTATGAAAAATTCATCCGGATAAATTTTTTTCTATGAAAAATTCATTCGGATAAATTTTTGTCTATGAAAAATTCATCCGGATAAATTTTTGTCTATGAAAAATTCATCCGGATAAATTTTTGTCTATGAAAAATTCATCCGGATAAATTTTTGTCTATGAAAAATTCATCCGGATAAATTTTTGTCTATGAAAAATTCATTCGGATAAATTTTTTTCTATGAAAAATTCATTCGGATAAATTTTTTTCTATGAAAAATTCATCCAAATAATTTTTTTTCTATGAAAAATTCATCCGGATAATTTTTTTTCTATGAAAAATGAATAATTCATTCGGATAAATTTTTTCCTATGAAAAATTCATCCGGATAATTTTTTTCCTATGAAAAATTCATCCGGATAATTTTTTTTCTATGAAAAATTCATCCGGATACATTTTTTTCTATGAAAAATTCATCCGGATAAATTTTTTTCTATGAAAAATTCATCCGGATAAATTTTTTCTATGAAAAATTCATTCGGATAAATTTTTTTCTATGAAAAATTCATCCGGATAATTTTTTTCTATGAAAAATTCATCCGGATAATTTTTTTCTATGAAAAATTCATCCGGATAAATTTTTTTCTATGAAAAATTCATCCGGATAAATTTTTTTCTATGAAAAATTCATCCGGATAAATTTTTTTCGATGAAAAATTCATCCGGATAAATTTTTTCTATGAAAAATTCATCCGGATAAATTTTTTTCTATGAAAAATTCATCCGGATAAATTTTTTTCTATGAAAAATTCATCCGGATAAATTTTTTCTATGAAAAATTCATCCGGATAAATTTTTTCTATGAAAAAATCGTCCGAATAAATTTTTTTCTATGAAAAATTCATCCGGATAAATTTTTGTCTATGAAAAATTCATCCGGATAATTTTTTTTTCTATGAAAAATTCATCCGGAAATTTTTTTTCTATGAAAAATTCATCCGGATAAATTTCTTTCTATGAAAAATTCATCCGAATGAAGACGATATGTGCCAACTATAGAGGAATAAGTCTCCTTCCCATCGCATATAAAGTGCTATTCAGTGTGCTGTGTGAACGATTGAAGCCAATGGTCAATGACATCATCGGACCATACCAATGCGGCTTCAGACCTGGCAAATCCACCATTGACCAGATTTTCACTCTGCGCCAAATCTTGGAAAAAACCCACGAAAATCACATCGACACATTCCAACTATTCGTCGACTATAAATCCGCATTCGACAGCCCTATTCGTTCAGAGGTGTTTAAAGCCATGTCTGCGTTCGGCATTCCTGCAAAATTAATACGGCTATGCAGGATAACTTTAAGTGGCACAAAGTCAGCCGTTAAAGTAGGAAAGGACCTATCGGAGCCCTTCAATACCGAACGAGGATTCAGACAAGGTGACAGTTTGTCGTGATCTTTTTAACATCCTACTGGAAAAGGTCATACGAGACGCAAAGGTGAACAGAAATGACACTCTGTACACCAAACAACATCAGTTACTCGCATACGCCGATGACATTGACATAATGGGCCGAACATTGAAAGCCGTATGAGTCACCTTTGAACAAATTGAGAATAAGTCTACCAAAGTGGGTCTGGCAGTAAACGGCGAGAAGACCAAGCTGATGGTATCAACGCGCAAGACGTCCAGTAGACTCGGACCAACTGTGGAACTTGAGAACTACAGCTTCGAGCTTGAGAACTACAGCTTCGAGCTTCGAGGTTGTTAAAGACTTTATATACCTTGGTACCGCTATAAATAAAACGAATAATATCAGTTTTGAAATTCGGAGAAGGATTGTGATGGCCAACAGATGCTACTATGGTCTAT